>NW_020954562.1:6408430-6455156 GCF_900497805.2 Vombatus ursinus
AAGAAAAAGAAATACTTTTTTTCAAAAATAAATATAATCGCACTGCTTTCAAGAGCGTAAAGTTTTTTTCAACTATTAATAAATAACATAAAAAAATTTAAATATTATATATTTAATTTTTACCTCATCTTTTTAAATTTTCATATATGTTTTATGATGAGCATGATAAATTTGTACAATAGCACACATATATAATACAATAATAAACAAATATATACATATGGAGGGTACACACTCAAAAATGGACTGACGGCGGTGCGTCATTAAAAAAGTTTGGCCACAACTGTCCTAGAGAAGCCTTGGGAGGTTCTCATCCACACAACATTCAGGAGGGAAGGCAGCACTCAGATGCCTACCTGTTGTGGGGTGCCATTGCTACTAGCAGATGAAGTACAGAACACAGGCTGGTTCTCCTTGAGAGGATAGAAGGAAGGGGACAAGACAAGATGGGCTGATTTGGAGGAAGAGAGAGAAATGAACAGACAATGGTTGGCCGTCCACAGCTACCCAGAAATCAAACCTCCTCATCACCTCTGTTAGACCAGTGTCCTTTCTACCTTCTAAATTTCTGCCCTAAGGCAAAGCCCCGGTGGCCATAACTCTATGGCTTTGGTCAGAGGACCTGGGTTTGAACTTCAGTTTTGTACCTCCCTACTTGTCTGACCATTGACATGCTACTTTTCTCATCTCTAAAATGAGAGGATTGGGCTAAATGTTCTTCCCCCACTTTGCTTGTTTGTGCTGCTCCTTCTTTTCCGTTTCTACCATCCCCCAAAATGTTCATTGCAACAGGTCATTCCACTTAGGGTGGGATAATCATTTCTTTATAGAACATCCTTTGACCATCTTTGACCTAATGTATTATTTGTCCTTTAATAAATAAAGTTTGAGTCACTAATTCCCATTGAGTAAATTCTTGGCCAGATAATTAAAGGAACATTATTAAGTATTTACTATGTGGCAGGCACAGAGAGGCAGCTGAGTAGATATAGATAGACAATGTATCAGTAGATCATTGGGCCTAAAGTTGGGAAGACTGGAATTCAAATCTAGCCTCAGATACTTACTAGCTGTGTGACCCTGGACAAGTCACTTCACCTTTGATTGCCTCAGTTTCTTCAATTATAAAACGGGAATAATGATAGCACCTACATCCAGGATTGTTATGAGAATCAAATGAGACATTTGTAAAACACTTAGTGTAGTGCCTGGCACATAGTAAGTGGTAATTAATAAATTTTGTTGTTGTTCAATCATTTTCAGTTATATCTGATTCTTCAAAGTAGATATACATGTCCCCTTCTTTCCATTCTATCCATTGAGCCACCTAACTGCCCTAATTAATAAATACTTTAATACTTTAACAAATGTCTTTCTTCCAGGTACTGTACCAGAAAAATAATGCATTTGTCAAGTGCTTGCTATGTGCCAGGCGTCATGTAGTAGTTCCACAAATACAAGCATGCAAGATAGTCCCTGCCCCTATGCTAATGTTTTCATGGGAAAAATAATACATAAATGGGAGCAGCCAAAAGGCTACCCATGCCTTAGCAGGGTTTGGAGCTAGTATCTGTGATTCAGGTGGAAGTCTGGTTCTGGGCAACATAAGGCAAAAGGTTACTACCTGTGTGACCTTGGGCTAGTCACTTAACCTGGGCCTTTCTCTCAGCCTCAGAGGGGGCTGGTCTAGACCAGTGGCGTCAAACTCAGAGAGAAATAAGAGCCGCTAATCTAAACATAAGGATCCCATTGACTTGGTTTCAAAATGTTATACTATCTGTGTTTTAATATATTTGTCTTTATTTTGTTAAATATTTCCCAATTACATTTGAATCTAGTTCTGGCAGCACTCAGGAATGTTGCCAGCTGGATGAGGCCAGCAATTTCAACAAGGTTAATGTTGTGACATGACAATTCAGGTTGGAGTTCTTCATTCACAGAGTAATAGCTTTGCACATTAGTAATATAAGTTTACATTTCACTTATGACAAGAGTGTAACCAATATGGCACCCTGTATGAATAGACAGAGATAAGAGGGGGTTGGTCACTTCCATCACTGCTACCAACACCCCATATTGCCTCCAGAGATATGATGAGCAATTTTAGACCTTGGGCAAGTAGCACAGAGGTTGACCTAAATTGCTGATACTACAGAGGGGTAGCTGGGTGTTAAGAGTGGAGAAATCAGGGCCAGCCTGGGCCAGCTTGCTTAAATCAGTGACTGATCTCTTCCTGTTTTAAGAAATGAATCTCGATAACTATGTATCTTAATCAGTTGTTTCTATGCGGATGAATGACTGCAAGCACTATCACTACCTTCTAAATGTCAGTACCCTGGGGCAAAGTCCTAAGACTCTGTCCTGGTTATTTCTCTGCCTCCTTCACACCCACCTTCCTCCCTCCTTATGCCCACCATGAATTCTGTGATCCAGGGACACTGGCCTCCTCGATGATCCTCAAACAAGTTACCTCATCTCCAGACTGGACATTTTCACTGGCTGTCTCCCAGGCCTGGAATTCTCTTCCTCCTCGTCTTCAGCTCCTGGCTTTCTTCAGGTCCCAAGCTAAAATCCCACTTTGTACAAGAAGTCTTTCTTAATCTTCCTTAATTCTAGTGCACTTCCTCTTTTGATTATCACTACCTTATCATATATATGTGTGTGTAGTGCATATATATGTACATATATGCATACACGCACACAATATGTATATGCATATATACGTATATACACATAGGCTGCTAGGTGGTGCAGTGGATGGCGCAACGGGAATGGAGTCAGGAAGACCCATCTTCCTGAGTTCAAATCTGGCCTTAGATACTAACTAGCTGTGTGACCCTGGGCAAGTCACTTAACCCCATCTGCCTCAGTTTCCTCATCTGTAAAAGGAGCTGGAGAAGGAAATGACAAACCATTTCAGTATCTTTGCCAAGAAAACCCCAAATGGGATTGAAAAGAGTCAAACATGATTGAAACAACTGAACCAGACTTCCACCTGAATTGCAGACACTAGCTCCAATATATCTTGTTTGCACATAGTTGTTTTCATGTTTTCTCCCCCATTAGACTGTGAGGCCCCTGAGAGTAGGGACCATCTTTTACTTTTCTTTATAATCCCAAAACTTAGCATGGTGCCTGGCACAGAGTAGGCATTTAGTAAATACTTGACTGACTCACTGATTAATCAGCTCTCCCTGCCCCATCCCCCACTTAACACATACAACCCACTAACAAGCACTGAATTGCCTACCATGTGGCAGGCCCTATGTTAAGCCTTACGCATAGAAAGACAAAAAGGAAGTGAGTCCATATACTCAAAGAACTTAACAGACTACAGGGAGAGACAACATGTTATGTACAAGTACATACAGAAGAAATATAAGGAGAATAAATATAAAGTAGTTAAATACAAGTTAGTTAGGAAGAGAGGGCACTGGAGATTGAAGGATCAGAAAAGACTTCCTGTAGAAGGCATGCATTTGAGCTGTACCATCAATGAAGAGAGAGATTCTATGAAATAATGAGAAGGGAAGGAAAAAGGAATACACACTGATTAAGTCTGTGCTAAGTGCTCTCATTTCATCCTCATAATAACCTGTTATTATCCCCATTTTACAAACTGTTAACAGGTTAAGTGACTTGCCTGGGTCACACAGCTAGTAAGATTTTACAGATGAGAAAACTGAGGCAAACAGAGGTTAAAAATTGCTTGCCCAGGGTCACACAGCTAGAAAGTGTCTGAGGTTGGATTCGAATTCAGTCCCAGTGCTCTGTCTACAGCACCACCTAGCTGCCTCTAGTGGTGAGGGGGGCGTTCAACCCAGGCATAGCCATGCCCACTTCCTTTCCCTACAGCACTACCATTAGTGTTTGGCTAAGAAGAATGTACAATGAAGGCGAATGTCTCCCACATGCCAAGAACCCATCCAGGCCCTGTTTATTTTGATAGGGTCCTTCAACAAGCCACTATCTTCAGATCGAGTCTTGCTCTGAATGCTCCCTAAGCCTCCCCCTCATACTTTGCTTGCCCATTGCATCTTTACTGCCTTCACAGAGCTGTTCTCTATTTATCTTTATTAAACTCACTTTATTGACCTCTTCTTTTTCTCCAATTTATCATGATTTTATGAATTTTAATTCTAGTCCTTGTGGTATTTGTGATCCCTCTAGCATCAGACCATCCCTACATTTTATTAATATGGTCTCCTCTCCATCCTCCAAGCTGCTAGTTATTATTATTATGTGATGTTAATGAAACTATTTAATAATATTGGACCACCGCAGCACCTCATTTGAAAAAAAAATCGTCTTAACTTGACACTGAGCCATTAATAACCACTTTTATGTCTGATTTTTTTTCAGCCAATTTGGTATCCATTTTATAGTGGCTTGCGTGATCTACATATCTCTAGTTTTCCTCAGAGTGTCATGTAAAAGCAAATCCCTTTCCAGCATTGTGGTATAACATTGTGATAGGCTTACTAGTTGCATGGCCTTTCCTTTACCTACCAACTGTTTTATTTCATCAAACAGAGAAATTCTCAACTTTTCTTCACCTCCATCAGAGATTTTTTTTTTTAAAGGAAGAAAGAAATTCAAGGCAGCATTAAAATAATATAAAAGCTATGGCATAAAACTACAAAATCCAAGACATTTATAGTTAGAGCTGATACTTCATCCTAAATTCATTGGACTATATCTAGATACTGCTATTAATACAGAATTTTCAACCTCCCCCCAAAGAGCTGCTTATCACCTATACCTAGTAAACATATACAGAATGGGCTACACTAAATTAGGTGCAAGAAGCTATCACTGTGCCAGAATTCCTTGGCAATTTCAGTCAAAAGATTAATTTCTGGATGAGTCCTTATAATGTAGTTATACTGACCAATGCATCAATACTGATACTTTGGATGTCTATAATAAACCTTCTATCCACAAATCTCCAGCTCCTTTAGAGTCATTAATTAAACTTTTAAGCACTTATAGTAAAGATGTTAGGTAAGGTTAGTTTCTCTTGCAGATGAATAAACTGAAAAGTAGTCTCTGAAATCAGAGCTAAATAGAATTGGAATGAAAAAATGTGATTGGTCCAAATCAACATGGCTTCTCTGTCAATGGCACTGGTCTCCTTGACGTTCCTTATACAAGGCATTCCATCTCCCAACTCAAGGCATTTTCACTGGCAGTCCACCATACTTAGAATATTCTACCTCCTCATCTTTGTTCCCTGGTCTCCCTGGCTTCCTTCAAGTTCCAGCTAAAACCCCACCTTTTATAATAAGCCTTTCCCAATCCCCTTTAATGCTAGTGCCTTCCCTCTGTTGTTCATTTACATTTTATCCTATTATATCTTATTTTGACATAGTAGTTTTCATGTTGTCTCCCTCATTAAACTATGAGTTTCTTGAGGGCAAGGACTGTCCTTTGCCTTTTTTTGTATCTTCCTGGCTTAGCATAATGCCTAGCACATAACAGGTGCTTAATAAATGCTTATTGATTTGACTGACTAAAACTATGAAATTATGAGAGTTGCACAGACTCAGAAAAACCTGTCACCTTTTTATGTGGTACTAAGATGATCCCTCTGTCGATGAAACAGGGAAGAAGCTGATCCTTCCCCAATATACAGGTTAACACAGGACAAGAAAGTCAGTAAGTCAACAAGCATTTATTGAGTGTTTACCCTAAAGGAACTTACATTCTAGAGGTGAGGAAAGACAACACAGAAAAGTAGAACAAAGAGCATGGAGGGAAAGTTCCTGCATGGGAAGTACGGTGTTGAAGTCAAGAGAATGAAAGATGGCTGATCTGGGACCAACCTCAAAATAGAGGTTCAGGAGGAACTCACTAGTGGGAGAAGGAGGCCAAAGGTTAAGAGGGAGAAGGCAATGATTCATTGAACTTTGTCCTGTGCCTCTAACAAATATCTTGTTGATACTGTATCTAATACAGAGTTGGAAAGATCCACTCCTAAACATCTAGTATTTCTAAGCCAATATTTTGAAGATAGTATTTCTACAATCAATATAACTCAATAAACATTTATTAAGCACTCATAATACATCTTCACTGAGTTAGATACTGCTGGACAATACAAAATGATCCTTGTCCTCAAGTAACTTATTTTCCATTGGGAGGTACAGCATTTAAACAGAGAAATAAATACAATATAATACCATTGTGGTGTCAAAACTCAGTGAAGAGCTTTGGGATGTCAGTGACAGATAACCCAGAAATGATTAGAAAAATAATCTTTCATTTATTAACTAAAATAATTACAGACTACTTTATGAGTTTCACCATACTGGGGGTGAAGACCAAGAAGAAAGCCTTTTAGCTGATGTCCTCACATCCTCAATTGGGACAATGACTTCAGATACTTCCAAGTAGTTATGGTTATGACTGAAAAATGATATTCCAAATCATGCATGCCAACATACTGTGGTGTCTGGAGAATTGGAAAGAAGAGTGATACAGTGGAAAGAGCATTGACTTTGGAATCAGAAAACCTCAGGTCAAATCCCATTTCTGATGCTTACTACCTGTGTGACCTTGGGTAAATTACTTAAACTCCCTTGGCCTCAGTTTCCTCATATGTAAAATGGCCTATGAGGTCTCTTCCTGCTTAAGATCTTTGATCCTATAATACTATAATTTCATTAGTATTTGCTTATTTACCTTCCCTACACTGTTTGCTTCTGCTTAGCATTAGTCTGAGCATATATAGTTCAAAGGAAACATCGGGATTCATTTCCCACGTCCTAAAGGACAGATAACTATCCAGAAGAACAATAAGTTTTCCCCTACCTTGCCCTTGGGAATAAAATTTTAAATCATATATGTAAATATTTTTAATTTGCCTCCTAAGATGAGATGGTCAAGTCTTTCCATTCCAAGTAAAATAGAAGTTAAAATTTTTTGGAAAGAAAGCAGGTGTCCATTGAATGGGAAATGGCTGAACAAATTGGAAAACATGAATGTAATGGAATATTGTACTATAATCAGAAATTCAGAGCATCATGGGCAGATGCATATGAACTGATACAGAACCAAGGCAGCAAATTCAGAAAAAAACACACAATGAGTTCAATAATGTACATGAAAAAGAAAAAAAAACACTAGAAGGAAGCCAAACTCTGAGGAGTTATAATGATTAATCTTGTTCTAGGAGTAAAGAGATTAAAACAAAACTCTCACTTTCCATAGGAAGGGAGAGGAGTAGAAGTGTGAATATTGCATGCATTGTCAGACATAATCACACTGTAGATTAGTTTTCCTTTACTTTTTTGTCGGTGTTGTTGTTATGAGAAGCCTCGATGGAGAGAATACATATATATAGATGACGCTGATGTAAAAACAAAAAACATAAATAAAACATTTTAAGACAAAATAAAAAGTTAGTTAAATGATACAAATAATTCAACAAAAAGTTTTATTAAACCAGTTGAATTAGGAAAAAAAAAGTTTTGGTTTGTCATGGCAATCTGTCCAAAGAATGTCACTTCAAAGCTGTTTTCATGTGGACTCTTGTTTTGTTGTTGTTATTGTTGTTGTTTTGTTTTGTTTTGTTTTGTTTATGTATGTCCCTTGTTTGAAATGCTTTGCATAGTTTAACTAAAGGATTTCCTGCACTGTGCCCTGAGGCTTTTTCCACAAAGGATACAACTATATACTTTAAATAATTATTTATTTTAAATATTCTTTTCTTTTTAAATTTTGAATTCCTAATTCTCTTCTTCCTTTCCTCCCACCCCTCCCCACTAAGAACGCAAGCAAAATGATATCAATTATATGTATAAAATCATGCAAAATGGTTCCATATTTGCCATATCACAAAAAAACAAGAAAATTAAAGACAGCAAAGAAATTATACTTCACTTTGTACCCAGAGCTCGTTAGTTCTCTCTGTGGAGGTGGATGGCATTTTTTCTTCATGATTCCTTTGGAATTGTCTTGGATCATTGTTTTGATCAGAGTAACCAAGTGTTTCCCAGTTGGTCATTATTACAACATTGCTTTTACTGTCACAGTAACAGCAGTGTTGTAACAATGATCTCCCAGTTCTTTTTACTTCACTTTGCATCAGTTCATAGAGTTGTTGCCATGTTTTGTTTTCTGTTTTTCCTGAAACTACCCTTCCCATCATTTCTTGTAGCACAATAGTACTCCATCACAATCATATGTCAAAACTTGTTCAGTTATTTCTCAATTGATGAGCATCCCCTCAATTTCCAATTCTTTGCCACCTCAAAAAGAGCTTCTATAAATGTTTTAATACATATAGGTCCTTTCCCTTTTTCTTTGATCTCTTTGGAATACAAATCTAGTAGAGGATTTCTAGGTCAAAGAGTATGTACAGTTTTATATATAGTTGGATATAGTTCCAAATTGTTCTCCAGAATGATTGGATCAGTTTCACAACTCCACCAACAGTTTATTAGTTTACCTATTTTCTCTCAAACCCTCCAACATTTGTCATGTCTGATAGGTATGAAGTGGTACCTCAAAGTTGTTTTAATTTGCATTTCTCTAATTAATAGTGGATTGAGAAAGAAATGATAAACCACTTCAGTATCTTTGCCAAGAAAACCCCAAATAGGGTCATGAAGAGTTGGACATGACTGAAACAATTGAACAATAACAACAAATCAATAGTGATTTAGAGTATTTTTTCATGACTACAGGTATAGCTTTGATTTCTTCTTCTGAAAACTTTCTCTGCCTGTTCATATCCTTTGGTCATTTATCAATTGAGAAATGGCTCTTATTTTTATAAATTTGACTCAGTTCCCTATATATTTGAGAAATGAAACCTTTATCAGAGAAATTTGCCCTTAAAATGTTTTTTTAAATTTTTTTTTTTTGCTTTTTTTTTTTGGTGAGGCGATCGGCTTTAAGTGACTTGCCAAGGGTCACACAGCTAGTAAGTGTTAAGTGTCTGAGGCTGGATTTGAACTCAGGTCCTCCTGACTCCAAGGCCAGAGCTCTATTGACTGAGCCACCTAGCTGCCTCTAAAATGTTCTAATATTTCTTTATTGTCTATGGTACCTTTTAGCAAAATATACTTTGCCTGATCATCTCTTTTAATTAAGTCTATTTTTGATTTTGCTTTGTCTGAGATCACGATTGCTACCCATGACTTTTTTTTTACTTCAGCCCAAGCATATTAGATTCTTTCTTTGAATCAATTCTGATGAGTGAGGTTCAAGCATTGCCTGTCACCTTGAGCACCTCTTTTATGTGAGAAAAAATTTCTTCATTCTGTCTCCTTTCCCTCTTCTTTCAGTGCATCCTCTTTCTCACCACTTCCTTTTTTTTTTTTTTTGGAGAATATTCCAACATAATCAACTCATACTTATAACTGCCCCAATTATGATAAAGTTCTTAGGACTTATGTGTATCATTTTCCCATGTAGGAGTGTGAGCAGTTTAACTTTATTGAGTCCCTTATGATTGCTCTTTCATGTTTACCTTTTCATGCTTCTTGAATCTTGTATTTGAAAGTCAATTTTTTTTTTTAATTCAGCTCTGGTCTTTTCATCAGGAATGCTTGAAAGTCTTCTATTTCATTAAATATCCATTCTTTCCCCTGAAGGATTATATTCAGTTTTTCAGGGTAGGTTATTCTTGGTTATAATCCTAGCTCCTTTTCCTTTTGCAATATATTCCAAGACCTTTTTTCCCTTAATGTGAAAGCTACTAAATCTTGTGTGATCCTGACTGTGTCTCCATAGTATTTGAATGGTTTCTTTCTGGCTGCTTGCAATATTTTCTCTTTGACCTGGAAGCTCTGGAATTTGATTATAATATTCCTGAGAGTTTTCATTTTGGCATCTCTTTCAGGTGGTGGATTCTTGCAATTTCTATTTTACCCTATGATTCTAAGGTATCAGGGCAATTTTCCTCGGTAATTTCTTGAAATATGATGTCTAGGAACCTTTTTATCATAGTTTTCAGGTAGCCCAATAATTCTTAAATTATCTCTCCTCAATCTAATTTTCTAGATCAGTTGTTTTTCAATGAAATTTCACTTTTTTCTATTTTTAATTCTTTTGAAATTGTTTTATTGTTTCTTGATGTCTCATGGAGTTATTAGCTTCTGCTTGTCCATTTCTAATTTTTAAGGAATTATTTTCTTCAGTGAGCTTTTGTACTTCCTTTTCCATTTCACCAATCCTGCTTTTTAAGGACTTCTTTTCTTTGGTAAATTTTTGTGCCTCTTTTGCCATTCAGCCAATTCTGCTTTTTAAAGTTTTTGTTTTAGTATTTTTGTGCGTGTTTTTTACTAGGCTGTTAATTCTCTTTTCATAATTTTCTTGCATTATTTTCATTTCTTTTCCCAATTTTTCCTCTGTTATTTTTATCTCTTTCTTTAACTCTTCCAGGAATTCTTGTTGGTTGTTGTGGCTGTTTAGTCATTCAGTTGTGTCTGACTCTTTGTAACCCCATGGACCATAGCATACCATGCCCTTCTATCCTCCACTATCTCTTGAAGTCAGTCCATGTTCATGTTCATTAGTTCCATGATACTATTTATCCATCTCATCCTTTGTGGTCCCCTTTCCCTTTTGCCTTGAATCTTTCCCAGCATCAGAGTCTTTTCCAATGAATCCCTTCTTCTCATTATGTGGCTGAAGTATTTAAACTTCATCTTCACTATTTGGCCTTCCAGTAAAAAGCCTGAATTAATTTCTTTAATTCTCATTGGGCTTGGGTCCACTTAGCATTTTTCTTTGAGGCTTTGCCTGTAGCTGTTTTCATGTTATTGTCTTGGTCTTCTGAGTTTATGTCTTGGTCTTCCCTGACACAATAGTAGCTTTTTATGGTCATGTTCTTTTTTGGTGCTGTTTGCTTATTTTTTCAGCCTATTTCCTGGCTTTGATGATTATTTTGAATTTGGACTCTGCTCACTTGGGGGTGAGGAGGCACTGTCCCATGCTTCAGGCTTTTTCATGCTGTTATTTTCAGAACTAGTTCTGGGGGTATACAAGTTTTGGGTGCTTCCAAGGTGGTGTGATCCAAAGAGAGGTATAATCACTAGTCTCCTGGTCTATGCTCTGCTCTTTACCCTGCTCCTCTGCAGCCACAAGTGTTAGTACTCTTCTTGCCCCTAGAATTGCAGCCAGGGCCCCTGTTCCCTTGTGACTGACCATAAGCACTCCTCTCCACCCTAGAACTGTGACCCAGAACTGCATATGGGCAATAGAGTTGCCATTCAGTGCCAGCTAAGGGTCCCCTGTAATCTATTTCTGATAAGTTGTCCAACTTCTTTACTGACTCTGGACTGAGAGCTCCCAAAGCTGCTGCTGCTGCCTCCCTTGATATAGCCACCTCCAAGGCCCATGACTGGTGCTACTCCTGAGCTCTGGGTTTACTTCCACCCCAGTGTTATGGATCTCTCTTGCCAATCTCCTAAGTTGTCTTAGACTGGAAAAATCTCTCATTCTGACCTTTTGTTTATTCTGCAATTCAAATTTGATTTGAGAAATTAAAGTTGTTTAGAGGGGAATACTGGGAGAATTTAGCTGGTTGATTGTCTCTAATCCACCATCTTAGCTCCACCCACAACTACGTACTTTTAACAAATAAGCAAACATAGTTGATGTTGACATGCAGAGCATCACAAATGTCAATCACTTAGATGGATTTCTATTAGGTAGAGTGGATATACCACATAAGCACATTATTACCATCTCTCATAGCATCTTAGGAACATGGAATTTTAGAATTGAAAGAAGTTTGTAGAGTTTATCTAGTCTAACTTTCTTATTTTATAACTAACAATTAAAGCAACTGTTGGGTCCAGGAGACTGTGATACTATACTCCCTCCTTCTCCCTAATGGAAACCTCTTCTTGAGATCTTTGCCTATGGACTGGATCCGGTTCAGTTCTGGGGTTGCCTGCAACATGGTTGGAGAGAGTCAAAGCAAGAAACATATACACACACATATGTACATAAAGATCATATATATGTATATATATATGTATATATGTATATATGTATATATATGTTACATATTTTGTCTTTGTATCCCCAGTGCTTAGCNGATATGTATATATATATATGTATATATGTATATATATGTTACATATTTTGTCTTTGTATCCCCAGTGCTTAGCACAGTACATGGCACATGATAGACACTTAATAAATGCTTATTGAATTGAATTTTCTAAAAGTGTTCAGACCAAACCATTGAGGGGAAGAGCTATAAGCACATATAGTTGTAGAAACTTAGACTTGTCTCTTATTAGAGAGGTGGGAGATTATGGGTGGAAAGTATAATATATTATAGATGTGGTTATTGTGTCAGTTAATTCTGTTTTAACTTTTTTTTGTTATGTGAGAATTCAATGGTTAGGGAACATTTATGAGGAAATGATTGGTATAAAAACAAAAGGCATCAATAAAATGTTTTAAAAATAGACTCTTCACCTTAAATGAGCATAAACTGGTTTGCCATGTTTTTATTTAAGTAAAGATTAACCTGTCCTACTTTCCAGTAGATTTTTTTTTCAATTTTATCTTAGTGCTAGGCCAAATATGTCTGGAAAGCTCAGAATGTGGGTTGTTTAGAGCCTTGTGGTCAAACAGGTTACTTCACAATCCTGACTTTCTTTAAATTATGGGAAGTGGTACCTTAAAATATGGTGGACCTTGTTTCAAGGAATGAAGGTAGAATCTGGGGGAGTTAATTGACTTGACCTGCTAAAATCATTTGTGGCTACATTAGTTTAGAAACCAGAGTTTCCAAATCATACCACCTCTATGTACCCCTTCAGTTAAGGTTTCTCCAACCATTTTGAACAAAGGCTCATGGAGGCAGGGAGTCACTGGGTCAACTGCAAGAACAGAAGTCAGAGTTACTCTTTCACAAAAATCTACAGTGCACTGATAGATATCTTGTTATGGTATCCATTGGACTCAGGCTGTATCTTGGAACCAAAAAAAAAAAAAAACCTTCCAGGAGAAATGAACATTCTAGGAATAATGAATTAGCATATCTGTCCAGAACTATGTGCACTTATAGTTTTTTCAATTTGCCAAGAAACTACTATGAAGGAATAAATCACAGGTCATAGACTTGGAGCTGGAAAAGACCATAAAAGTCACCTAATCCAACCATCTCATTTTACAGATGAGAATCTGAAGCCTAGAAAGGTTAAGTGACAGCTCATAGGATCACAGATCTAGAACTGGAAGCACCTTTATAGGTCGTTTAGGACAACGCCCGTATTTTACAGATGAGGAAATGGAGACCTAGAGAGATTAAATGACTTGCCCAACTCAGGCCTGATGATGGCTATGCTTCTCCAAATTAAGTGTGGTATTTTTTTTTTGGTATGCTGCCCCACTTTGCCTCTGAAAGTCATGGATAAGGCCAGGATTTGGAAGTTCATTTTTGATTGAGTCAGCCCCATTTTCCTCACTGTACTGCTGGGATTCTTTTCTTATGGTGCCTATTTATCCTTTTAACTCTTTCAGCTAAATCAATATTAAAGAAGCTATCTTTAAAATAAAACCGTAGAAAAGACACTTGTTACAGTCGATTTATTTTAATGAAGGATATGATAATAACCAACAGCTTGCATAGTTTGTGAAGGAAATTAAATGACATGACAGACATAATTATTCAATGTTTTAAACCTCGGTTAAAAATTGATATGTAAAATTCTCAAGAGATGTATCTGGTAGCTAGGTAATCAGTCAGACTTTGCCATTTGTTATTTTTACGATAACTGAGTCTTAAATAGATCCACACATAATGGGAAGTGCTGGTGGATATAAATGGCTAGAAATACAAATCCTTGGAAGTCTGCCTCATGATGACAATTTGGCTAAAATGCAAAGATAAACTATTCAAAAATCTTACCATTTCAATTTGTGTATACAATTCAACATACCTGTATGTAGTGGTTTCCACTCAATCTATTTTCTTCACATTGTTTTATTTGAAGAAGACACCTTTTTGTCTAGGGATCCAAGCACTAGGGAGAAGCAGGAAATGACCCATCACAAAATGATTCACCAGAAATACTAATGGAAGAGGTCAGTTGTCTGACCCGGGGGTAACTAACACCAGGGTGAATTCTCCAACCATTGGGGTTTTCTAACTACTCAGTTCCACTCAGGGAAATTGGGGAGTTAGGGGACTCAGGAAAAGAGAAATTAGACAAAACTTTTCTTTTTACATAAAACTGAGTCTTTAAATTTATTCTTTCCATAACTATTTCCCTCCTACCTTTTTTCTCTATAATGTGGTAGAAGGAAGTTTTGGATATAGAAGGAGAGGAGATGGTCTTGAATCCTACCTTTGTTACGCTATGACCTGCATAAATCAGTTCTCTCTGGGCCTCAGTTTCCTCCTACAGTTTCTTTCTCTGTAAAATGAAGGGTTTAGGCAACAGGATAAGCCAGGTACATTTTAGTGGGATTTCTTTTTTTTTGTACAAATTTGACAAGGTGGCCATAGAGGCTCCATCCAACTTGGAAATTCTGTGATTCTGGAAGTAAATGATCTCTAAGATTCTTGCTAACTGGAAGGGTTTAAAGGTTAAATGAGATAATATTTGTAAAGAACTTAGCACAATGCCTAATGCATAGTAGCCATAGCACTATGTAAATGCTTATTCCTTTACCTTCTCCCCTTCCCTTTCTAGTTTTGAATTTACTGCTTCCATAAAGACAAATACTCTGGGGGGAACTACCTCCAATAATGCATATCTAATATATCAGTGACATAGTAGATGAGTCCTAGGGAGTTGCCTGAAGGACATAGAGGTTAAATGAGTTGCCCAGAGTCCTACAGCTAATAAGTGGCAGGAGCAGATTTGAACCATGGTCTTTCTGAATCCAAACCCAAGGTACTATCTGTTCTCCTATTTCTATGTGTTCCCATGGAGTCTTTAAATTTTGTGAGTGTTTTTTTTCTTGGAAGCTAGAACTATAGAATGATGGTATTTAGAGTTGGAAGGGACTATAATAATTTTGTGTTCCAACCTCCACTTGAAATTAACCAATGAGAATTTTTTATGTGCAAGGCCTTATGCTATGCCCTAATGGATAGAAATGCAATGAATGAAATGATTTATTGTACCTGACAAGTGGCCACCTCTTGTTGACTCAAAAGATCTCCAATGAGAATGAATTTTTAAAATTTATTTTTATTACTTATTACTAACATTCATTTAAAAAAATTTAGAGTTCCAAATTCTCTTCCTCCCTCAAGCCACTTCCCCACACATTGAGGAGGTGAGCAATATGATATTCATTATACATGTGAAATCATGTGAAACATAATTCTATATTAGCCATGTTGAAAAAAAAGCAAAGAAAATAAGGAAAGTGAAAAAAATTATATTTCAATTTCTACTGAGAGTTCATTAATCTCTCTCTGGAGGTGCATAGCATTTTCTTTTTTATCATGAGTCCTTCAGAATGGTCTTGGATCATTGTATTGATCAGAGTAGCTAAATCTTTCACAGTTAATCATCATTACAAAAATACTGTTACTTTGTATAATGATGCCCTGGTTCTGCTCACTTCACTTAGCATCTGTTCATCTGCTCATCATTCCTTATAGCACAATAGTATTCCATCATAATCATATACTACAACTGGTTCAGCCATTCCCCTATTGATGGGCATCCATGCAGTTTCCAGTTCTTTGCCACCACAAAAAGAGATGCTATAAATATATTATAAATAAGTCTTTTTCCTTTTTTCCCCTCTTTTCCCCCTCTTTTCCTTTTTCCCCTTAGTAGTATTGCTGGGTGAATGCATCAGTTGTATAGTCTTATATGGTTCAGAATTGTTCCCCAGAATGGTTGGAAAAGTTTGCAACTCCTCCAACAATGTATTTCTGTCCCTATTTTTCCACAACCCCTCCAGAATTTGTCATTTTCCTTTTCTATCATGTTAGCCAATCTTATAAGTATGAGGTGGTACCTTAGAATTATTTTAATTTGCATTTTTCAAATCAATAGTGATTTAGAATATTTTTTCATATGACTATAGATAGCTTTGACTTACTCTACTAAAAACAGCCTGTTCATATTTCTTGACCATTTATCAACTGGGAAAGGCTCTTATTTTTATAAATGTGACTCAGTTCTATAGATTTCTTAGAAGTGAGGCCTTTATCAGAGAAATTTGTTGTAAAATTTTTCCCAATTTCCTGCTTTCCTTCTAATTTTGGCTGCATTGATTTTGGTTTTTAGCAAAATTTTTTAATTTCATGTAATCAAAGTTAACACCTATAATTATGTTACTTCCTAGGATCTTCTTATATCTCTTATTTGGTCATAAATTCTTTCCCTTATCCATAGATCTAACAGGTACATTTTCCCATGCTCCCCTAATTTGCTTATTTTATTTTTGTTTCTAAATCATGTTGCAATTTTGATCTTACCTTGATATACAGTGTGAGATGTTGGTCTATATCTGGTTTCTGCCAAATTGCTTTCCAGTTTTCCAAGAATTTTTGTCAAATAGTGAGATCTTGTCCCAAAAGCTTGTATCTTTGGGTTTATCAAATATTAGATTACTATGGTCCTTTACTGCTGTTTATTGTGTACCTAATCTATTCCACTCCATTTCTTAGCCACTACTTGGTTGTTTTGATGATTACTGTTTTGTAATATAGTTTGAAATCTGGTTGCACTAGGCCATCTTCCTTCACATTTTTCCCCCATTGATTCCCTTGATATTCTTGACCTTTTGTTTTTCCAAATGAATTTTGTTATTTTTTCTAGATATATAAAATAATTCTTTGGTAGTTTGATAGGTATGGGACTGAATAAGTAAATCAATGTAGGTAGGATTGTCATTTTTATTGTATTAGCTTGGTCTCCCCACAAGCAATTAATATTTATCCAATTCTTTAGATCTGTCTTTACTTGTATGAAAAGTGTTTTGTAATTGTGTTCACATAATCTTTCGGTTTGTTTTGGCAGATATACACTCAAGTATTTTATATTGTCTGTGGTTATTTTAAATGGAATTTCTGTTTTTATCTTTAGCTGCTGGGTTTTGTTGGTAGTATATAGAAATGTAGATGATTTATGTGGGTTCATTTTATATTCTGCAACTTTGCTGAAGTTACTGTTTCAACTAGTTTTTTAGTTGATTCTCTAGGGTTTTCCAAGCATACCATGATATCACCTACAAAGTGATAGTTTTTATTCCTCATTACCTTTTCTTATTTCTTCAATTTTTTTCTTACCTTATTACTATAGCTAGGTTTTCTAGTACAGTATTGAAAAATAGTGATAATGAACATCTTTGCTTCATCCCTGCTCTTATTAAGGAGGCTTCAAGTTTATTTCCATTACAGGTAATGCTTACTCTTGATTTTAGATGAATACCACTTATTTTAAGAAAAGCTCCATTTATTCCTATTCTTTCTAGTGTTTGAGTTGTCTTTTGCTTTTTTTTTTTAAATAGAAATGAATGTCATATATTGTCAAAAGCTTTTTTGGCATCTACTGAGATAATTATGACTTTTGCTGTTTTTGATATGGTCAACTACGCTGATACTTTTCCTAATATTAAACCAGCCCTGCATTCCTAGTATAAATCCCTCTTGGTCATAGTATGTGACCTTTGTGATACATTGCTATAATCTTTTTGATAATATTTTATTTAAAGTTTTTTGCATTGATAATCACTAGGAAAACAGGTCTATAGTTTTCATTCTCTGTTTTTTGCTCTCCCTGGTTTATGTATCAAAACCATATTTGTGTCATAGAAGAAATTTAATAGGACTCCTTTATTTTTTTTAAATAGTATATGTAGTATTGGAATTATTTGTTCTTTAAATGTTTGGTAGAATTCCCTTGTAAATCCATCTGGTCCTGGGGATTTTTTCTTAGGGAGCTCATTTATGGCATGTTTAGTTTCTTTTTCTAAGACAGGGTTATGTAAGTATTCTATTTCCTCTTCTGTTAATCTGGGTAATCAGTGTTTTTGTAAATATTTATCCATTTTAGTTAGATTGCCAATTTTATTGGCATATAGTTGAGCAAAATAGCTTTTCATAACTGCTTTAATTTCATCTTCATTGGTGGTACATTCACCCTTTTAATTTTTGATATTGGTAATTTGGTTTTCTTCTCTTTCTAAAATCAAATTAACCAATGGTTTATCTATTTTATTGGCTTTTCCATAAAATAATCTCCTAGTTTTATTTGTTAATCCAATGTTTTTTTTTAAAACTTTCAATTTTATTCATCTCCTCTTTGATTTTCAGGATTTCTATTTGGTGTTTAATTGGGGATATTAAATTTGTTCTTTTTCTAGTTTTTTATTACACACCCAATTAATTGATCTGTTCTCTTTTTTATTGATGTATGCATTTAGAAATATAGATTTTCCCCTAAGTACTGCTTTGGCAACATTCCACAAATTATGGTATATTGTCTCATTGTTGTCATTGTCTTTAGTGAAATAATTGCTTGTTTCTGTGATCTATTCTTTGATCCACTTATTCTTTAGGATTAGATTATTTAGTTTCCAATTGGTCTCTGCCCCCATGGCCCTTTATTGAATGTAATTTTTATTATATTATATTCTGAAAATGAAGCATTTAGTATTCTGCCTTTATGAATTTGTTTGCAAGGTATTTATGCCTTAATACATAGTCAATTGTTGCAAAGGTGCCATACATAGCTGGGGGAAAGATATACTCCTTTCTATTGCCATTCAGTTTTCTCCAGAGTTTTATCATATCTAACTTATCTAAAATTCTTTTCATCTCTTCAACTTCTTTCTTCTTCAATTTATGTTTAGATTTATTTAGTTCTGAGAGAGGCAAGTTGAGGTCCCCTGCTAATATAATTCTACTGTCTATTTTCTCCTATAACATATTTAACTTTTCATTTAAGAGCCTGGATGCTATGCCATTTGGTGTATATATGTTTAATATTGATATTATCTCATTGTACCTTTTAGCAAAATGTAGTTTCCCTGGCCATCTCTTTTAATTAGATCTATTTTTGGTTTTCTTTTGTCTGAGATCATGATTGATACTCCCTGCTCATTTTTTTTTAACCTCAGCTGAAGCTTAATAGATTCTGCTCTAGCCTCTTATTTCTATGCATCTTTCTGTCTCACATTTGTTTCTTGTAAACAACATGTTGTTGTTTTCTGGTTTTTAATCCACTCTGCTGTCTGCTTTTGTTTTATGGCTGAGTTCATCCCATTCTTATTCAGAGTTATGATTACTAACTGTGTATTTCCCCCATCCCAAAAGGGATCTGCTGTCCTTTTTGTCACCCACTCCCCCTTTTCTCTTATCTCCCTCCTCTCCTACTTTCCTGTTGGGTAAGATAAATTTCTATACCCAACTGAGTGTGTATATATATTCTTCCCTCTTTGAACCAATTTAGATGAGGGTGAGGCTTAAGTCTTGCCTGAGACCCCTGCATTTTCCCCTCCACTATAAAAACTCTTCATTGCATACCTCTTTTATGTGAAATTATTTTTCCCATTCTTCTCCCTTCCCTTTCTCCCAGTGCATCCATTTTCTCATTCCATTATCTTTTTTGAGATCATTCCAACATAATTGAATCACATCTTTACCCTTTGTTTATGTAGACTCCTTCTAACTGCCATACTACTAATAAAGTTCTTAGGAGTTACATGTATCATCTTCACAAATAGCAATGTAAGTTGTTTAACCTTATTAGGTCCCTTATGATTTCTCTTTCATGTTTACCTTTTTATGTTTCTCTTGAATCTTGTGTTTTAATGTCAAATTTTATATTCGACTCTGGTTTTTTCATCAGAAATGTTTCAAAGTCCTCTATTTAATTACATATCCATTTTCCCCCAGAAGAATTATGCTCAGTTTTGCCGGGTAGGTTATTCTTGGTTGTAATGCTAGTTATTTTGCCTTCTGGAATATCATATTTTAAGCCCTCCCTACTGCCCTGTTCCTTTAACGTGAAAGCAACTAAGTCATGTGTGATCCTGATGGTGACGACATGGTATTTGAATGGTTTCTTTCTGATTGCTTGCAACATTTTTCTCCTTGACCTGGGAACTCAAGAATTTAGTTATAATATTCCAGGGAGTTTTCCTTTGGGGATCTCTTTTAGGAGGAGATTGATAGATTCTTACAATTTCTATTTTACCCTCTGGTTTTAAGACATCAGGGCAGTTTCCCTTTGTAATTCCTTGAAATATAATGCCTAGGTCTTTTTTTTTTTTTTATCATGGCTTTTAGGTAGCCCAATAATTCTTAAATTACCACTCCTCAATCTATTTTCCAGGTGAGTTTCCAGTGAGATAGTTCACATTTTCTTCCTTTCCCCCCATTCTTTTGGCTTCACTTTATTATTTCTTGATTTGCATGGAATCATTAGCCTCCACTTGCCCAATTCTAATTTTTAAGGAATTATTTTCTGCAGTTAATTTTTGTGTCTCTTTTACCATTTGACCAATTCTGTTTTTTTAAGGTGTTATGCCTCTTTTACCAAGTTATTAGGTCTCTTTTCATAATTTTCTTGGGTCACTCTCATTTCTTTTCCATTTTTTTCCTCTTCCACATTTCCATTCTCTTTCAGGAATTCTTGTGGGGTTTGTGTCCAATTTGTATTCTTAACTAGAAGGAATTCACTACTTTCAGAATCTTTTAATATTTGAGTAGTTCTAATTCAGAGAGTTTCCCCTCATAATGGGGAAGTAATTAATCTTTCACAAACAGTTCCAAGAAAATAGTTAAAGAGTTAAAAGGTTATAAAATAATAGGACTTAACTGGAAGAAACCTTAGAAATCATCTAGTTCAAACCTCTCATTGTACAGATGGGAAAACTGAGACCTTTTTTCCAGAGTGCTCAACTCGGAGTCACAATGAACAGAGTTTAAATATTTCCACAGATGCTTATTACCTGTCTGGCCCTGTGCAAGTCACTTAACTTCTCAGCCCATTTCCTCATCTATAAAATGGGAACAATAATCATACCTAACTTATAGGATCAAATGAGATAACATAGAAAGTGCTTTGCAAACCTTACAGAACTATGTCAATGCTAGGTGTTATTTTTATTATTGTTGTTGTTGAAAATTATAATAAAACTGGACTAGGATCACATAGGTGTTAGAATTAAGCTATAAACCCAGATCTTCTGATTGCAAATCCTGTGCTTTTCCTATTCATATTACTATCTTATCCATCTTTGACCCCATTTCATCCTCATAACTTTAGAAAGTAGGAAATAGAGATATCCGTATGGCCCTGTTATTAGAGGAGAAATCAACTGTGAATCAATCAATGAAATAAACTGATATACTGAAGGACACGTAATTAATCAGTGGTGGGACAAGGCCTGGAATCCAATCCTCTAGACTCTATTTCTATCTTCTTTTCCTTAGACCACACACTCACCTGGTATATTGAAAACAGCACTAGAAGTGGTGATAGATATGACTCCTCTGAACCAAGGGGAACAAAGTTAGAATAATTAACAACTGTAAAAATTGACCATAGTCAGGTAAAAACAACACATAACGGATACTTATAGGGTGTAGATCAGAGGTGTAAAAATCTTGGCCCACAAAATGTAATTGAATACAACATAGATAATGCTAATATGCGGTCTTCTAAATCTACATACTGCAAGAATCCATTTCTATTTGAGTTTGACATGACTGGTGCAGATGGTACTGTCTCCAGTGTATTTGTGTTGTGTTGTTACCAAGGATATACCTGTTGCTGACCTTGGTACCTAGAGATCTCATCACTGATGGAATCTCAGGCAAGGTGTCACAGGCCAGAGCATAAGACTTCCCTTGGTGGTCATGCATCAGTGGGGAAACCTATAAGGATGACATCTTATTAGTGCCATCTTACTAGACATAAAAAGGCTTTAAAAAATTCTTAATCAATGTTATCTAAATTTGTCATTTCTCAGTCCTATCTTCTCCTCCATAGAAACTTGAACCGTAACAAAGAATTATAGCTAAGCGAAACAAACCAACAAATTGATCCATTCAGACAGCAAATGCCTCATTCCATAGCAGTAATATGCCACTACTCTACTCAGAGGAGTAAAATACATCTCATCTTCATTTTTTCAGCATCAAGATTGGTCAGGGTATTTATCCGAGTTCTGGTGTTTTTAGTGCTTTTTTTTCTCTTTACATTATCGTGTCTATCATTCTCTTGTTCTGCTAACTTTACTCTGCATCAGATTATACAAAACTTTCCACGTTTCTTTGAATTTTTCCATTACATTAATATATCCCAATTTTTTCAGCCACCTCCCAATTTATGAGCAGCAATGTTGGTCATTTCACTTGATCTGAGTTTCATTATTTTGAAGTTTTATTTTCATTTACTTTTGTCTAACAACTGGATATATTGTTTTCCTGGTCCTATATCCCATGATCTGTATCAATCCATAAAAGTCTTACCATGTTTCTCTGAATTCCTTATCTTCATCATTCTTACAGCACAGTAATATTCTATTATATTCAACAAAAACATGAAACTGAATGCCATGTGTGATACAATGAATCACTCAGAGCCTGAGGGTTCACATAAACAATTCATTTAATTAAAAATATATTCGCTGACCTCCAGGTAAAAGCAATCCATAAGGTGGCAAAAACAGCCAATGGGAAGATAAAGGCAAATAAAAGCCTCCAATAGGGAGATGAAAGCAGTTGGCAAGGAAGTTCCCTGGTGTCTCAGGAGCCCTGCCAAAATCCTAAAACTGTCTTTAAATCTGCCTTTCACAAAGTGCTCACAGCTGGGACCCAGATCAAAACCACCTGGGGACAAAGTTAACTAAGTTGCACTAGGTCTTCTCTACACAGTCTTGGCTTACAACAGTAAGTCAAGGTGGTAGTGTGGAAGTGTGGGGGTTAATTCAAGTTATCCAAGTTCCACTAACCTTCTGGCCCACAGCACCACGCAATTATGATGGCCAAGTTTGGACACAGCAAAAGAGAAAATACACTTCTCTACCTTCTTTACAGAGGCAGGGAACTATAGGTATGGAATATTGCTGCATACATTGTCAGACAGAATTTATGTATTAGTTAGTTACATTGAATAGCTTTCTTTTCTCTTTCGTTTTAAACTTTTGTCACAAGAGATGGATCGTTGAGTAGAGGAGAAAGGACGGGTGAATTAAAGAAATGAAAGTGATATAAAATAAAAGATATGAATAAAAATGTGATTAAAGAATTTTAAGCAATGTGCTCAAGGTCACACCAGTACATAATGTTTTAAAAATTCATATTCTATAATTTGTTCAGCCATTCCCCAATTGATGGATACCTATTTTTTCCAGGGTTTTTTTTTTTTAATACTAAAAACAATGCTGTTACAAATATTTTTGGCTGCTGCATTCCTCAGAGTTTATGCCCTGCATTGGTGCTACCATATCATATTATCAAGCTTTCCATTTTCCATTTCTTTTCTATTTTTTTGACTGTTGCCCTCCTTCCATATCACCTTTAAATGCCCTTGGAATGATTTGCTTAGTTGCATCTCTCATTAGCTTTTCCATAATTTTTTTTCTTCTATGGCTTCTTGCTGTTTTGGGGGTCAATCCCACTTATAACATTTCACCTCATTTTCCTCCACATTTTTTATAAATAGTTTATTTACTCATTTTTACTGTTGTGGCCCTTGCTTGCCATATCTCTATGTGTGGCAAGAAGAATTAGTGCTTGTTGGCTGAAATGTGTAATCTAGGTCTTTTTGGCTTTAGGTTGTGATTAGTAAAGATATCTTTTCTTTTATTCCTTTCCTTTTTTTTTTTTTACTGTCATATTCATTTAAGTAGATCAGATTGGAGTTGTTTCAATTGCCTACTTTACCTTTTCATTTTTATTCTTGCTTCTAATTCTAATTGATTTTGATCTTTGCTCTTAAAAGTCAGTGACTATACACTGACAGCTAATTAAGAAATGACTCCCATATTGTTATCCAGTCATTTCCTACCTGAAGGCACTCTTCATGTCCAGAGCCTCTTGACTCTCTTCTCAAAGAAAATATACATGATACATAAGTGTAACAATTTTGTATAATCCATACATCTTTTATCTCTTTTGTTCCTTATACTTGAACCATTTCCCCCAACACATTTTTCACCATTGTCCCTTATGCCTACCTTTATACTGAAGTCACTGATGCAAAAAGTATATATTGATTTAATCTGGAGGGTCCTATTGAATTATTCATATGATTTCTCTACCTCCTCATCCTCTACAACAGATGTTGGCACATAAGTTGCAATTATCTTTATGGTGGTCATTTTGTAAATGTTTATCATGAACCTTGCAATAAAAAGTGACTATCTCATGAAATGATTCTTCTTGTTACCCTTGGATGCATAACAATACCAACTGTCATCTTTATTTGTATTGAGAACCTGGAAACCATTCTTACATTTAATTGCAACTTCTTTTGGTCTTCTGGTTTAATTTATAGGTTTGGTTTTTTTTTTTAGGGCAAGATTAATGTGATATATTTCTTCTAATAATTTATCTACTCATTGGTCACTGGGAAAGGATCACTATAATTCAATTCAATAAACATTAAGTACCTACTATGAGCCAGGCATTGTTCTAAGCACTGGGGATACAAATAAGAAAAAGAGATAGGCCCTGCCCTCAAAGAAATTACAATCTAATGGAAAAAGAGAACACACAAAAAGAAAGCGAAAAGGGGAGAGGGGAAGGAAGAGAGAGGGAGTATGTGGTTCTGTGGAATCAAAGCCAAGCAGATAGAAAATGGAGTATCCTGGAAGATTGTGAAGAAGGCTTTGGGAAGAGTTTAGTGTCCAGCTCTCCAATCAAGGGGGAGAGGCAACTAAAGGTGAGTTAAGAAAGTAGAGAGTATCAAAACCTGAGTCATTCTTCCTGGTGATGAGATTTCAGGTGGTCAGCCTATCCTAGGTATGGGAGGGGCATGTTCCTTTAAGTCAAGCCAAACAGAGCAGGTGATAGAAAATGGAATGACCTCCAAGCTATCTGGATCCTCACATTTAGAGCTCCTAAACTAAGTTCATATTTACAGGGAGTTTGGAAACAGTTTGGTTCTTAGAACATGCCGTACTGATTTCTACTGTATCTGCTACCATTGCTACAGAAGTAGAAGGGAGCCAGGGGATGGGGTGGGGTAGGGGGAGTGGGACCTCACAATGCACTGAAGTCCTTGCTACAGTTTTTGTTTTGTTTTATAGATTGCCATAGACAAAGAATTCATCACCAAGTAGTCAGCTTCTTGGTGATGAACTTGTCCATAATCATCCTCAGAAAGCAAATACATTCTGTTACAGGCACTATATTGAAAGGTATTCCTAGGTAGTTGACCTGTCCAGAGTTTGAATTCTGTTGGACTAGCCTTTGAGATGCAGGTTCAGTTCCACACTACGAGTCATTAGAGTAGGACCTTGTGAAGGAAGACTTTACATTTATCCCTGTTAAATTTCATATTAAGTTTGACCCAACATTCTGGCATGCCAAGGATTTCTGGTTCTCTCATCTGATGTTTTAGGTCTTCACAGAATAATAGATTAAGAACGACAAAAGGCCTCAGAGGTAACTGAGTCCATTTCATAGGTGAGGAAACAGAGGCACAGAGAGATGAAGAGACTTGCCTAGGATCACACCCTCAGTAAATGTCTGAGGGAGAATTTGAACTCAGGTCTTCCTGAGTTCATTATTGCACCACATTGCCCCCTAGCTTTCCTCCTATTTTTGTGTAGCCTCAGCCCTAAAGTCTCATTGGTATGAAATTCTCTCTTTTGGTCTTGAGCTCCCACCAACTCTGCCTTGCCCCTCATGAAATCATGAGATTGAGTTCCACCAATAAGAGAGTCCCATAGCAATTGGCTTTAGGACTAGGGTTGCATTTATGTCTGTTGCAGATTTTATAAGTAGGTCATCTCTGCCTTTATCCAAGTTATTGATAATGGGCTAGCCTGAGCACCAGTCCAGATCCCCTGACTTTCCCTGAATACTCTGCCAACAGGAAGCCTGAGAATATGAATGAGACTGCTAATTTTGTTTGAACTGTTGAGAGTAGCCAACATCACCTTGCCAATTCAACTGCTCTGCCTCACTTAATAATAGTAACTTTTGCAGTATGAAGCACCTAGGATCTTAAGGATCAATAGAAATTTATTATTATAGCATCAATATTAATTCTTCATGTTCCAATTTTCTGTTTTTATGGCTAGAAAAGTGTTAATGTGGTGAGTTCTCATTGCAAATGCACAGTTTTTGTAGCAAATGTCTTCTATTCACAAATTTCAAATTCCTCTAGAATCTTTAATTAAACACCACCATAATGAGGATGGTTAAATACAGTTGGCTTTCAATTATCCTTGGTCATAGGCAAAATGGAGAGCTTAGACCATAAAATACTTTCATCTGAACAAATAGTTTCAGCCAAAGAAGGGTGTGTGGGGGAGCCAGGAGAAAAATTAACAGATTCAAATTTCATCTCCTTTCTCCTCCTCTGTCACCCTCTGGTAAAGGCGCTAACAAGTACTGAAATGGCCAAAATGTGGGCAACAGAAAAAATAATGAATATCAATTATCCACCAAATAGATATTCTGTTCCTGAATAAGGGAAATATTACAGGATCTTTGCTACTTACAGAGCCTTTAAAATGTTTTCTTTCTTTTTTAAAAATCACTTTTACTTCCTAATAACTTTCCCCACATCCTGACAGTACATTCCCTTGTAACAAAGAGTAATTAAGTAAAGTAACATAATAGCTATGTCATACAATGTATGTCTCATCTGGTCCCTGTTGTCCAACACCTTTGCCACAAAAGGGGTGGATGCTTCACTCTCAGTATTCTAGAGTAAAGATTAGTCACGGTATCAATAAGAGTTTGGAAGTCTTTTGATGTTGTTTTCCATTTATGTCATGATGACCATTGTATGAATTTCTTTCTTTTGACTCTTCTTGCTTCACTGCATCAATTCTTCCCAAGTTTCTCTGAATTCTTCCTACTGCTCACTTCTTACAGCACAATAATATCCTGTTCCACTTATATGCCACAAGGATGACTGGAGATGACCACAAATGCAATGGGAGACCTTGGCCTTTTTAAACTAAGTACTCTTCACACCCCTCCCTCACTTAAATCCAATTCACTTGTATGTCATGGCATCACCTTCCTGATGTCATGGTCCTCTTCAGGAACAAAGGACGAAAAACAGCAACCACAACATATCACAATCTGGTATGCCCAACGGATGAGGCACCTACTATGTTTCCAGGTTTTTGTTATCACAAAATGTGCTACTATAAATGTTGTGTTTTGAGGGGATCCTTCCCTCTGTTTTTGACCTTCTTGGAGTATGTGTACTTTAGCAGCATCACTGCGTAAAAGGCTATACACCGTTGAGTGAATTTTCTTGCATAGTTCTAAATCACATGAGGCTTTATAGAAAGGCTGTGGAAAATCACATTTCCAAAATGTCCTCTTTGTATTCAAGTCTATACAGCAAATTCTAACACGACCTTAGTTTAGAATTATTGAGATAATAAATCTGTATTTTATTTTTAAAAAGTGATTCAGACTCCAATATTCATACATTGACTTAGAAATCTTGGGCAATCAAGTTAGTATTGCATGATAGAGTGGAAAAGGCACTAGACTTGAGTCAGATGACCTGAATTCAAATCCTGGTTGTGCAGTTTACTAGCTGGGTCACCTTGGGCGAGTTGGTTCACTTCTCAGAGTATCCATTTCCTTACCTATAAAATGAAGGTGTTAGACAAGATGACTGCCAATATGATCTCATTGAGGACCTTCCTGTCCTAGATTGGTCCTCGAAAGACTTGGAAAGATTGCTGAAAGACCCCTTCTCTCCATTCTGTCCTTTGAATAAAGTCCATTGTTCTTCACCCCATCCATATATAGGTCAAGCAGAACCTGACGTATGTCCTGTAAATTCTGGCCTTCGTAGAACTTGGATACACCAAGAAAGATCAGTATTAGAATGGAAGAACCTTTTCTAGATTGTATTTATCTTCACATTAGAAATGCCAAGTCATACAGTTTGCCTACCTTTCAATACCCGTAACACCAAGAGGGTGCTTACTTAGTGGCTGAATGAAAAGTAGGACAAAAGCTAAGAAGGAGCTAGACTTCCGTTGTTTTGACAAATCCAATCTTTAGCAGCTGGATGCAAGAGGTGGAGTTGAGCAGCCTAACTCTCAAGGGTTCCAAATAAGATCTCTCATTCACATATGCTTTCATAAATCCCAGGGGTAGGAGATTGGATTGATGATCTCTAGGGACCCTTCTAGCTCATAGATTCTGTAAGTCTATGATTCTGAAAGTACTAATACAAAGTGATGAGCCAGAGGAAATGGTTCTTTTCATTAAATGATTTTTAAAAAATCAGTATATCTACTAACATCTAAAATTAACTATAATAGAGAAACATATCCATTACTAAGGATGTGAAAGCCTTGCCTTCATAGTAGGCAGTGTATTGTCATAGTTTGAAAGTATTATTGGACACTCAAGTTTTGAAGTAATAACGATCAATAATCAGAGCCATATTTTAGTAAGGTGTGCCGAAAGGAGTACAACTATGACGGTGAAAGGCCTCCAGTTTCTACCATATGAGTATTGGTCTGAGGAACTGGGAATCTTTAACCTGGAAAAGTAAAGATTTAAGGGGGCCATGACAGATGACTTCAAGGATTTGAAAGGTGGACTTGTGTAAGGAAGAAGGATGACATTTGTTCTTCTAGGCCATGGAGGGCAGAACCAGAAGCAGCTGATAGAAGTCATGAAGAGACAGTTATGCTTGATACAGGGGAACACTTCCTGACAATTACAGCCTTCTCAAAGTGGAATGAGCTGCCTTGGGAGGCAAGATCAAAGTAAAATAGAATCAGAGCTAAAAGGGAACAGAAACCATCTAAGTTCAACCCTGTCGTTTGACAGATATAAAGAACCTGAGGTGCACATAAGTTAAATGACTTGCTCAGGGACATGCAGGGAGCAAATAAAATGAGATCATTATTTGTAAACCTCAAAGTGCTATATAAATACTAGCTAGGAAATAAACCTAATATAGCAGAAGCAGGATTCGAACTCAGGTCATCTGACTCCGAATCTGGTGCTCTTTCATAGAGATCTCCAAGAAGGAACTGAAGTAGCCTTCGTGGATATATTGTAGAGATTAGTTTGAGGATATGGAGTGAATTAGGTGGCAACAGAGATCCCTTCAAACTCTGAAATTCTGTGATTCTATGAGTAACAGTAGTAGCCGAAACTAAAAAGGCACTTTCAGGTTAGCAAAGCATTATACATACATGTTCTCTTTTAAGCTTTATAGTAACCCCATGGGCAGGTATTAACTACACTTTATATCTAGTCCAGTTCCTTCTTTTTATGTATAAGGAAACTGAAGCTTGGAAAGGTTAAGTGCCTTTCCCTGAATGTCAGAAGAGAGATTTGAACTCACGCCTTCCAGATGCCAGCACCTTGGTCAAGATCTATTTTGCCCTGCTTTGGTCTATTTGTGAGTAAAGAGACAATAGAATGAGAGGTCTCTCCTCCTCCACCCCTCTGCCCTGCCCCTAAAATCAGAATGACCTTGACAAACATTTGCTCTCCTGCTTTTTCATGCCAATATTTGATAAACCTTGAATTCTGACTCTGAATACGAGGTTCCATTTTGCAAGGGGCTATTTCTCTACTGCACGATGGAATGGTAATATTAGAAGTTGACACAGTAGCTTTTCATGGCACAATGAAATTTCCTGGCAGGCTGCCCATCAGTGGGTAACACTCATTTTCAGGAACCACTGTATTATTCTAACGTCTCCCACTATCCACAGATGAAATGAACCAGAAGCCTAGGCTTTGAATTGGGTCGTTTAATTGTTCTGACTTAGCATTTACACTTTCTTCAAAGTAATAGTAAAGAGTCCTGCTTCTCCTCTGAGCCCAAGTCATCTCCAGGAGTAAATTGTGTGCCTTCTGTTCACTAGGGCACACTTTAGTAAATGAATGAGACATAGTCAATCAACAAGTGTTTATTAAGTACATAGGAATTGGCACCTATTATGTACCACCAGCACTGTACTAGGCACCAGAGAAATAAATACTAAGAACGAAACAATCTGTACTCTCAAAGGGAGTGTATTCTTTTAAAAATTAACTTATTCATTCATTCATTTGTGGATCTCCCTGGATTATCCAGGCTGGAAGTATGTGGGCTACTCATGGACCCAATCCCATGAATGATCAACACAAGAACTTTGACCTGCTCTGTTTCCGACCTGGTCAAGTTTGCCCATCCTTAAGCAATTTGGTGACTCCCTCCCCACCCCCCACTCCTGGAAGTTCACAATATTAATGCCAAACAGTGCAGATACCAGCTTGTCACAGACCACTGCAGCTCAGAACTGAGCTCAAGAGATCTACCAGCTTCAGCCTCTATAGTAGCTGGTGTTACAGGTAGGAGCCACCACACTCAGCAAGTAGCTTGCATTCTGATGTACATATATATAACTATATAGAGAATAAATACAAATAAATACCAAGTAGTTAATTAGAATAATAGTAGCTAATATTTATATACCCTTTAACGTTTATAGAGCTCATTTGATCTTGGCAACAACAACCCTTCATGGTTAGATGTTATTATTTTACAAAGGGGGTAACTGAGGTTAAGAGGCTAAGACAATTTGCTCATAAGAGTCTGAGGCAGGAGATGCAGTCCTTCCTGACTCTAAATCCAGCAGTCTTACCCGCTGTGCTACCTATAAGGTAGTTTGGGACAAAGGACACTAACAGTTTGGGGAGGTCAAGAAAGGCTTCATGTAGAAGGTGATGCCTGCACTATGTCTTGAAGGAAGAGAAGGTCTTATGGTGAAGAGGTGGAGAGAGAGTGCATTCCAGGCATGAGGGTTGGCTAGTGCAAAAGCATGGAGAAGAAAGATAGAGCATTGTGTGTGAGGCACAGAGAAAATGCCAGTTTGATTATATCACACAGTGTGGGAGGCAGAATAATGTACAATGAGACTAGAAAGACAGGTGGAGGTCAGATAGTGAAGGGCTTTCAAAATGAAACATAGGAATTTCTATTTTATCCCTTTTTTTTTGAATTTCTATTTTATCCTAAAGGCAATAGGAAACCTTTGGAGTTTATTGAATAGAAGAGTGACATGGGCAGATCTGTACTTAAGGAAAATCATGTTAGTAGCAATGTGTAAGACGCATTAGAGTGTGGAGAGACTTGAGATGGGCTGATTAGTTAGTTAAGAGGCTATTGCAATAATCTGAATAATGAGACCCTTGGGTGATAAGGACCTGAACTCAGGTGCTGGCTGTGTGAGTAGAGAAAGGGGTCAGGTGCAAGAGACATTATGGATGTAGAGATAACAAGATTTGGTCCTGGATTAGATATATGGGATGAGGGAGAGTGAGAAGCTGAGAATAATGCCAAGATTACAAACCAAAGAGATTGGAAGAACGATGGTGTTTTTGAAAAAAATAGTAACATTTGGAAGAGTGGTGGGTTTCAGAGGAAAAAAAGTAATGAGTTCTGTTTTGGACATGCCCTTTTTTGGAACTAGGAATGATGTCTAGCACATCCAATTTTAAATGTCAAATAGGCAACTGGTGTTATAGGACAAGCATGAAGAGAGACTGGGGATGGATATATAGATTTATGAGTCATCTGAATAGAGATGATAATTAAACCCATGGGAACCAATAAGATCACCAAGAGAGGGAATATAGAAAGAGAAGAGGGCCTAGGACAGAACTTTGGGGAATACCCACAGTTAGAGGGGGTGATACAGATAGATAGATAGATAGATAGATAGATAGATAGATAGATAGATAGCCAGCAAAGGAGATTGAGAAGAAGCAGTCTTGCAGGTAAGAGAAACAGTAAAAAGTAATGTCATAAAAACTGAGAGGAGAGAGTATCCAGAGGGTGAGGGTGGTTAACAGTGTCAGAAGAAGAGGAGAGGCCAAGAAGGATGAGGACTGAAAAAAAAAATCAGATTTGGCAAGGTTTTTCTCTGGGAGTAATGTGAATCATGGAAAATAGGCCACAAATAAAATTTGGCATATTCTGGTCTTCAAATGAGTAAATTGTATTGTATTGTGTTGTAGTATTCTACATATCATATAAGGTTTGTCGGACAACACAGCATAGAGGGAATAGGGACAGTCTGGCAGTTAGGAAAAGTTATGTTCCTATGCGGACCCTGACGCATGTTTAATATGTGAACAAAGGCAAACCAGCTAGCCTCTCAGTGCCCCAAAAAACTCTTGAAGATTATAAGTGTCAGTTGAGTTACCAATATGCACTGACAAGAGCTTCTACACTGGAAGTCCCCTATATGGATGAAATTACAGAATCACAGGCCTAAACTGCCCTCCTCTTCCCATATATCCATCCATCTATCTACATTTATATGCACACACACATTGTCCAAATTATATATTTATCTATGGACTCAGGGATTCAAAAATTCTTTAAGAAATAAATAGAAAGTAAGAATTTAATAAAATTTTAAAGTAAAAAATAGTTCCCATGCCTAAAACATTAGTAATATACTAAAGTTCCTACCACTGACTGCCATCAGTTGGACTTTCCAGTCTATCATGTCTCTGTAGGAGACACTTGTGAAAGTCGAGAAGGCCTGTAGATTGGGGGACTGAAAGACTGGATAAAACTAACTGAAGCCTGGTTCAAAGGTGCTGTTCAGACCCTTGACTCAATGGTACACTATCCAAACTCACTAGATGGTGCTGTAGAGCAATGATGCTTGGGTGTTTGGTCAATGTGGATTTCAGTGACATTTCAAGATTAAATTATTCTCAATACAAAAGATTTTCATAAATTTATGTAGCTATATCAACTGAAAACATTTTAGGTAAAGACCTTTGGTCTTTGGCTTTTAAACAAAGGTTTGGCAGCAAAGTGGAAATCAACTTTAACACATATAAGGACAGAAGGGGAACAGAAGAAGTTTAGGAAGAGGATGGAACAGATATGAAAGGGTTGTTCCAAAGCCAGCGAACTCTATAATTACCTGGAAATCTTCTAAAGCAACTTGAGTTTGGGATCAAGAGGTCACATACTCTACAAAAATTGTTGGAGCCAAAATATGAGCCAAGAACACTCTTCGACAGCCTATTAGCAGTGCCGTGCAATGGAAAGAAGCCTACATTTGGAGGCAGAAGATGTTAGTTCTCATTCTACCTCTGCTCCTCAATCATGTCTGTGATCTTGAACAAACTCTCACACTTCTCTGGTCCTTAATGTCTTCTTCTGTAAAACGAGAGAGATAAACTAGATGACCTCTAAGTTACTTCTGGCTCGATAGTAATGAAGTATGATCAAATAAATAAATAAATAAAGCAAAGTATGAGCAAAGCAGAATGATTTTAGGTCACTTATAATATCTTTTTATCTTTAGGGTCCCATAAATATGTCTCATGTTGTCTAATTCAAGGAAGGAAAGGGTAAAAAGAGATTAAAGTTTTTTTTTCATAGTTTCATTTTGGAAGAGCTTTTTGACTTCTCAAAGAGCATTTTTAAAGGCCCTACAGGATGACATGATAGAAATATATTTAGCATTTTTAGAAAGTATTAAGAATAAATGCCTGATATCAAGAACTGGAAAAGGAGATGCAGATGAGTATGAATGAGGAGGAAGATACTTGAGAAAATGGAAAAGATATGGATTATTTCCAGAAATTTGGACCAAATCATGGCACAGTCAAGCCAATAAGGTTCACTGAAATCTATCTATTTGATCAATATAATGGTACTGGTCTTTAAACCAGCCAGCAGAGAACTATGCTGGATGATTCCTCCATGTTCTAGTCTGTTGGCTAGAGACTTGTTAGGTCATGACATTGAAAATGAGCATATTCCCCTTGACTATAGATGGATGAGTTTTTGACCCAGATTGTGTCCATGGATGCCCCCAAGGCTGTATCTTGGGCCCTCTTTTCTTCTCCCTCAAAACTATTTTATTTCTCCCTCCTTATCTCTGCTTCCTGGTATCCCTGACTTCTTTCAAATAGCATTTAAAATCATACCTTCTGAAAAAAGCCTTTCCTGACCACCCTCCCCCCCCCACCGTGGTAGTGCCTTGCCTCTGGTGATTGTTTTTAATTTATATCTTTGTATTTAGTTGTTTTCACGGTGTCTCCTCCATTAGACTGTGAGCTCCGTCTATTTTTGCTTTTGTTTCTATCCTCATCACTTAGCACAGTCCCCAGCACAGAATAAATGCTTAATAAATGTCTTCTGATTTGTTGACTTGACACTTGTTGGGTCAGGTAGTAATAAGGGAAGCCAGCCTCCATGGCTAGAATAGCAGGAATGGTAGGAAAGGGAAAATCTCTAAGAAGCCTTAAAAGTAAAAAAGGAGATAAAGGATTTACAAGGCTAGGGGGAAAAAAAGTGAAAAATATTCCTTCACTTTACGAAATCCACTCTTGATTTCTTCCTTTGAAGTCTATAGGATTTAAAGCAATGGAGTTTAGAGATCAACTAGTCCACTCCATAATCTCATTCTACAGATGAGGGAACTGAAACCAGAGTCATAAAACAACTTGCCAAAGATGGAGAAGGGGGGAGTGAGAGGGGTCATAGGGTAGGGAGGGGTTGGGTAGGAGAGGAATATTTGAACTCAGATCCCCTAATTTCAAAGCCAACCCCTTTCCATTGCACTACTTCGCAGGTGGTACATTGAAAAGAGCAGAACCTCTTCTATCATTGTCTTCCAACGTAGGCTACTGCCGCAGGTGTCTCCCCATTCCACTCTATTCTCCACTCAGCTGCCAAAGTGATATTCTTAAACCATAAATCTGACCATGTCACCCTCCTCCTCACTCACCACCTACCCCACTAAATAACTCCAGTGGATGCCTGTTACTTCCAGGATCACATATAAAACCCTCTGTTTGGCATTCAAAGTTTTTTATAACCTATCCTCCACCTACCTTTCCAATCTTCTTACACCTCACACCAACACCCACACCCACTCCTCCACATTCTTTGATCTTGTTTCAATGGCCTCATTGTTCTTCTTTGTACAAGGTACTCCATCTCCCAACTCTGGCCATTTTCACTAGCTATCTTCCATGTCTGGAATTCTCTCCCACCCCATCTCCATCTCCTGGACTCCTGCAAGACTCAACTAAAATTCTATCTTCTATAGGAAGTCTTTCTAGATCACCCTTAACATCAGTGCCTTTTCTCTATTGATTATCTCCAATTTTTCCTGTTCACAGCTTGTTTGTACATAATTGTTTGCTTGTTGTCTCCCTCATTAGACTATAAGTTCTGTGACAATCCCTGAAACCAGGGCAAGGATTGGTTTTTTCCTTTCCATAGCATAGCATCTGGCACATAGAAGGCACTTAATAAATGCTTACTGACTGACTTCATTTCAATAGACCAGTTACAGATATATTGATTTGCAACTCTAGCATTATAATTTTGTCTTATTATTTTTGTTTTTAGCATGGACATTGGCTGAATGTCTGTATTTAATGATTGTAGAATTCAAATCAAAGGCATGCTGTTCCTTGCAAAGACAATTATCTGATTATTAAATACACAAAAGCAAATGTGATTTATTCTTGGATGATGTCTACACAGGCCATGCTAAGTAGACAGCTGCAATAATTATCCAAAGAGTTTCATTTATAAATCGAGGGCATTCCTGGTTGGGTCCAAGTATAATTCAATGTAATCTAATTTGACAAATACTTATTAAGTGTTTATATGCAAAGCATTATGCTAGGTGTTTCTGATAAAAAAAAATCAGTCTATGCCTTCTAAGAGCTTACAGTCTGGGACCTCTGAGTTTCTTTCTACTTCTGACATTCTCAAATTCTATGACTCTGTTATTGAGGATGCAGAGGATGGATTTGGGGACTATATTAAGGACATAGAAAAGGTTGGATTCTGGGACCTAAGTTATCTTTCCATTGATTAAAGAGATAACTGCTCAAATTTACTAACAGTTCGACTAAAACAATGAAAATCTTTCATAGAATTTGATTCTATGCTTTAAGTCTTATCAGCTTTTTTGAATTTTCATCATGGAGCAAAAAAGATATTCTAAAATTTGGAAATTTCCGGGGGAAGAAGACCCATTTAAAATTTCTGAAATATACAAAAGTTCCCTGAAACAAATGGCCATATTTTTAATACCTGTGTTCTTTTCATTTAGTTTGTATGGCTGTGTGCCATGGAACATTCTGTGGTCTCTGAAAAATTGAAATTAAACATCACCCAAATAGCAAATGCAAAGGCACCCAGTAGTCAAGAGCAGAGTGCAAACAATTACAAATAAGGAATTAGGAAGAAGAGGTATAAGGAATATCATGAAAGAAACATGATCAAAACTGAAGATGGCCCAGGATCATGGTCAGAGCAAATGATACCTGAAAGAAAGTCTATATCCTTCATTGGCATCTTTGAGATGTTAGAAAGACAAGACTCCTACCCACACATACCACCTCCACCACATCGGGCAGAAGAGAGACGGATTTATAAAGGACACAGACCAGACTCTCACAGGATGGATGGGAATGGATGTGTTTTTTCATTTGTTCCTGGAGAGAAGGCTTGCATTGTTGAGATTGTAGCTCCATTGCAACAGGCAGCTAGGTGGCACAGGTCAAAATGTGGCTTAATATTCAAGGGGAATGTTGATCCCATTTCACTTTCCAGCAACACTCATGTCCCAGGCAGAGTTTTCTAAGTTGTGGCCCAATGGTCCTATTTTAATCAACAAAGATTGAAGTATAATGGCACTGTGCTAGGTGCTGGGGATAACACAAAGATACAAAGATACAAAACATGGGTACAAAATGAATGAAATGTAAATCAGAATGTGGTAAGTACCCAAGATAATGAAAAAGTGCTAGATCAGATGAGGGACAGATCACTTTTAGCTATGAGAATTAGGATTCATGGAGAAGGTAGCATTTGAACTGGACCTTGAAAATGGAGATGAATTTGTTTATCTGTTTAAGCTTTATTAATTTCTTTTCTGAACTCTCATCCTTGATCTTTAAAAATATCTTAAAATTTTCAAGTTCACTATCCAAAAACAGATCTTTATAGGCTAGAACATGGGGATAAATTTAATAAAATGAAATTTAATAGGGATAAAAATAAATTGAATTAATTGGGATAAAGTTTTACACACAGGTTCAAAAATAAACTCTGTAAGGAAAAAGTAAAGAAGACAAGGCTAGACAGAGGTTTGTTTGAAAAAGATGATGTTGGGGCAGGGCTTAATAGACTTTAAGTTCAATGATGGCAGTCAGCAGGGTACCATAAAAAGGGTTCTGTATTTGGAGTCAAAAGACCTGGGTACAAATCCCAGCCCTGCCACTTACCACTTGTATGATCTGGGACAACAATCTCGATATAACGAAGGGATTAGACTAGATGACTTAAAAGGTCTCTTCCAGCTTGAAATCTATGATCCAATGAACTGTGATCTGAGGCTGCATTAGGAGAAACACAGTATCCAGAAATAAGAAAGGAAGAGGGAGCCCCCTTGATATCTACCCTAATCAGACCACATCTGAAATACATTGCATTCAGTTATAGACGACACATTTTAAAGGACATTGATAAGATGGAAAATATCCATTTGAGAGCAATCAAGATGGTGAACGGTATTGTTTCATTCCCTATGAGGATTATTTGAAGGAATGAGGGATGCTTAGACTAGAAAAGAGATTTATCAGGGGATGTGATTGATGTTTTCAAATAGTAGAGGGGCTTCCACTAGAAAGATGAATTAGATGTGTTCTGATTGGGTTCAGAGGACAGAACCAGGAGCAACTGGTGAATGTGAACAGATACAGTGAAAAACTTCCTAACAATCTGAGCTGTCCAAATGGATTGTCTTGGGAGATAGGGGATTCCTTTTCACTTGAGGTCTTTAAGCAAAGGTTTGGATGACCACTTGTTGGGTATGTAGTAAAGGGAATTCATTTTTAGAAATCAAAAAAGATTCTAAAGAAATTTGATGCTGCCTATGTAGCTGTGGTAGAACCTCTTCAATTTAGCAAACCTCTATTAAGTGTCTCTATGTGCCAGACTCTGCATTAGGTTCTAAAGATATAAGACAAACACACAAAAACAACCACACAGTCTCTGCTCCCCCACCCCTCCCAGGATATACTCTATTGGATAATGTGGCTAACAGGCAATGATGTGATGGTATCATGTGATCCACTTACCAGCTGTGGACACTATGGCAAAGTAACAACAATTTGAGCACCCCCAGGGAAGATGAGATTGGGAGGAAATGCAAGGGGAAAAATCAAAATGAAAAATCTTAATGACATACTTACAATTAAATAACCCAAAGCTTGAATTGAGCATTTTGTTATGCTCTTCGTGAGTGATATTTGTACTTTGAAACCTTTAAAATATTTAAGGCAAGAAGAAATGAAATGCACTATGACCAGTTGAGGTCATACATTTAGGACAAAAATGATGAAATATTAAAATGAAAGAAATAAATGTTTAAACTGAAATACAGCAATTCTGCTGAGATGAATTATTCAAAATTGAGTAGCATGTGCAACCTCCAATCTATTATATAACAGAAGGAAAGAATAGCAAAGTTCATGTGTAGAATAGTGCCAGGAGATGAGGAAATGATGGAAAGCATTCTAAGGACATTGTAACTTTATGCTTAGCTTCAAGGGTAGGAACATTAAAGAAAAGAGAGGTACAATTGACTGACACAGGAAAGGGGGAGTTTTTCAGAATGGGAGAACAGGGACATGAACTTTGGGTTTCTTGGTAGAAAATCTAGTCTCCTGAACAAAATTGAATTGAGCATGTTTAACTTAAGAGTAAGTAATTTTACTCCTCTGAGCAACTTTCTCATCTATAAAGTGAAGCAATTGGACTAGATGTTTAGCTAATTTGAATTATAGTTAAAAGGCAACTCATAACCTAGAAATAGTTGTGCTCTAAATGTTCATTGGATTGAGAGCTAGAAGAAACCTTAAAGATTATTCTCTTCCATTTTACAGATGAAGAAACTGAGATGCAAAGAATGAAATGTCTTTACTAAGGTCAGACAGGTAGTAATATGAATTGAGCAGGAGAGCTATTCATGCACAGACTCGAGTTTCTATGGTGCTTTGGTCTAAAGAGAGTCTCATTCACTTGAGGAAATTATCTCTTCACTATGCATTCATTCTTAGGATTTGTGCACAGCATTGTGACACCATTCACTCTAGATTCTGGGTGAGTGAGCTTGTAAAGTGCATAATTTAAAATGCTGGGAGCCTCTTGAGGAATTGTCTCATGAGTAAAGTGAGAGTACAGGAAGATGAGAGTAGAAATAAAAATGGGAGGTATGTCTGGATTATGTTGAGGTTAGCTTAGGTAGCAGAAAATCAGCAGCATAGCCTCAACAGTCATCTCTCCTATCTGGTTGTGACAGAAAGCAAGTGCCCCAAGGCTGTCATTGTGGTGAGTTCCCCTAGGAACTTCGTATGACTAGACTAACGTATCCCATTATTTTGTGATGTAGCCCATTCTCAAAACTTTAGCAAGTTTTTCCTGTTGTAAATATCTATGCCTACCTGACTTTGTTCCTTGGGTCAGCATATCCTAAAAAGCCAAAAAGCTGAATATGATGCATTTCTTGGCCACCAGAAGTTTAAACCAAAGGATTCAAGGTCAGAGACAGAGTGGTGACAGAGGAGACATTGTGGTAAGTGGAGCAGAGAGAGTTTTTCTTTGTGTCTAGACTGCCTTGCCTACATCTGTGCTCACAATTTATGATCTAGCTGGGGCAAGATGCAGCCAGAAGTCCCTACCAGCGACAGGACACCAAACCAAAAAAGTATCAAGTCTTGGACAAGCCCCCACATTTAACCACCAGATAGCAGAGCTTGCCAATAACCTGGACCTATTCAAAAGAAAAAACAGTCACTGGGAGTTCCACACTCACAGTGAATGTGATATAGGACTGTTACATAGGAGTCTGATCTTTTCTGTTAAATAGAATCAGCCTAGTAGCTAGTAAGTACTGTTTGACAGTTCAGCTTAATCTGATTGTTAAGCTTAAATAAAAACAAAATAACATAATTAATATTAGGTTCTTGAAAATTATGCCAGCTTAAATCTGCCTCTCTGAAACTTCCCCCATTGTTTTTTGGTTCTGCCTTCTAGGGCTTCACAAAACAATCTGTCCTTCTTCCTATTAAGAGCCATCTTCAAATTTAATTGTCCATACTAAATTTCATCTTATTTGATTCAGTCTACCATATTCTAGTCTATCAAGGATATCCATCCCACATCCACCTTTTCCTTCTACCCCTGTGGCCCCTCTCACCCTCTAGTAGGCTCTTCCTGGAACCTTCATTTTGAGGAAGGGCCCAGATCAGCCATCCCTCATTCTCTGGACTTTGTCATTCTCATGCTACTTATGAGTATCTCCCTGGTAATCTCCACTTTTATTCACTTTTATATGTTTATATGAATACTTTAAGGGCAGAGACTGCTTGTATTTGTGTCAATCAATCAACAAATATTTATTAAGCACCTACTATGCTCCAGGCATTGCCCTTGGCATAGTGTTTGAAACTGTAGCAAGTGTTTAATAAATTCTTGTTGGCTTGACTTGACTTGACTTGAGTATCTCATCTGTCCTGTATGCTGGCTAATCTTCCCAGATTTGTATGATCTCCATCTGCTGAGCCTGCCATATGTATCCCCATCCACGTCATTGACAAAAAAGTTGAAGAGCACAGGGGTGTGTACAGATCCCTGAGATCTGTACTAGAGAATTCACTTCAAGTTTACAGTGAGCCCCCATTGGGTATAGTCATTACATTAGTTTTGAAACTACCTTCCTATATTATTTTCCACATTGTTCTCTCTTGTCTACAAGGATAACTCTAGACTTAGGTTTCAACAAAGCATTTAACAAAGTATATTATGACAATGGTGTTCCTCAATTGTCTAGTCTTGTTATATTGTCAAAGAAGGAGATGAGATTAGTGTAGCATGATCTGTTTTTTGATGAAGCCCTTTCAGCTTTTAATGATCACTGCTTCCTCTTCACAAACTATGTTCTAGAATTTTTCCAGAAATAGTATTCAAAATCACTGACCTATAGTTTGCAGTCTCTACCCCTTTGCACTTCATTAGAAGTCAGGAAACTTGCCTTTCCCTAGTCAAGGGGCACCTCTCCAGTTTTCTTCATTTTTTTTTTCAAAGATCACAGCTATGGCTCAGCAACTATATCAGGCATCTCTTTTAGCACCCAGCACTGAAAGGAGGGGTGTGGCAACTTAGCTCTGGTGACCTGTAGCTCATTTATATTTCCCTCTGTCCTTTCATGGGAATGATCCTGTCTTTCAAGCAATTAAAAACACAGGTGGAATACTTATATTCAATGGATGTCTGGCTATGAATTCTTGGGGGTCCTCAGTTGCTCTAGAACCTGGGTATAGATGATATAAAAAGAGTGTTTGAAGTCGGAAGACACCTTAGAGATGATCTGGTCCCATTCCTTTGTTTTATCAATGAGGAATTTAGGGCCCAGAGATATTTAGTTACTTGCTCTAAGTCACATAAATAATAAATAGATGTACTGGTATTCAAACCCAGTCCTCTGGTTCCAAATTCAAAATCCTTTTCAGTATACTACACTTTGGCATGTGAATATTATCAATATATAGTTCAAATTCAGCCCAAGGCATTGGTATAACTAACCTTCAGGAACTCGGTTCAATTCCTGTCCCAGGGGTGCCTGGCAGAAAACCTTGAGATTCGACATAGAGTCTTAGCTGAATTTATTTTGTCAGTCTCTCTGTGAATGAAAAGACTGCCATTAAGACAGGGAACTGTGGCCCAGTGGCACTAGTTTCTTTTCTAGCACTATGTAGTCTTGTTTATCCAGACAACTTGAAGCTGGGAGGTATAATCAAGTAGAAAAGGCAGGGAAAAGGAAGGTGGCATAAGTGTAACCTGTGGTCCAGTATATCATACTCTGGGCATGTACATTCTGGCTTTATCTTGGGAAGCTGCTCCAAAAATCAGCTCTAGCTCATTTTGCTCCTGCCCAGAGTCTCCTCTGGGAATCTCAAAGTATATAGCTAATATACTGTCATTGTTGTTCGTCCTTCATTCTCAAAGAAAACCAATGACATCACAAGGGTGGTATCTTGACTTGCCCATGAATTGGGTTTAAGTGAGGCAGATATGGGTAAAAGGGTGCACAGATCTCATGCAAGTACTCAAAGTGACGATGCATATCAGATATAGGATAGTCTTTATTTCACTCCACAGAAAGAATGCAAAAAAAAAAAAAGATAAACGATTAGTCCACAAACTATTAACACAATTCTACCTTTCTGGTGAATCTTAGCTGCTCACCAGGAACCTACATAGTCATACAGATTCACATTCCTATCCTGTTGTTGGGACTTCTTTGAAAAAGAAACAAACATGGAGTTTCTAGAGAAACAAATCTACTCCCCTCTCCCCCAAGAACTCTAGAAAATCAATTCATCCTCAGCCTCAATGTATTTTTTTGGGAGGGTAGGCAAGGGGGTTAAGTGACTTGCCCAGGGTCACACAGCTAGTAAGTGTCAAGTGTCTGGGGCCAGATTGGAAGTCAAGTCCTCCTGATTCCAGGGCTGGTGCTCTATCCACTGTGCCACCTAGCTGCCCCATCAATGTTTTTTTAGTAGGCATTTCCCAGTAGAGGTCTGCAAATCCTCTTTAAAAAAAAAAAGTTTTCAATGGGAATGTCCACCACTGTTCATGGGAAAGACACAAGCAAAGACCCTAAAAGCTCTGCCACCCCATAAACCGATCATGTTGGTTAGGTTGCCCTGATCAATTCCCTGCATAAGAATGTGGGTCAAATCAGAGACCTGGCTGCCAGCTACAGCTGCCAAAAAAAGAGAAATTAAATGTGTAGCTGAGGGACTTGTAGGGACTGAACCCTAGCTCACTTATATAGAGAGAGCTAAGGTGCCATCTTCTTCTCAGCCCTGGCTCATGTAGCTGGTTTTAGCCTCCTCTGACAACCAGGTAAGGTCTCCTATATTTATTTGCAGGCTGGACCTGGCCCCATAACCTGGCTTCACTGCAGGTATTTAATAAAGCTTTAAGTCTCTATGCTTTACTCAGGCATCCATGAAAGCAAAACTACTTCTACTCTTGGTTGGCATTGGTCACTGGGCCCTGAACTCTGCTTGCTCCCCTTCCTTTCACCCTCCCTTGAGAATTCCTTTCCTCCTAATGATTGCTTAGCTCCAGAGAACCTGCCTGAGGCTGTCTATACTCACAGCCATACATAGTCACCTATTGGTATTTCTTCTTTGTCTTTTATCAATTTACCAGCTTTATAATTTAAGGTTTTTTTTTTTTATTTAGGAAATGCTTTGAGGAATTTCCCTGCCCCACCTCCCCCACAATCCAATTATAGCCTTGTTTGTAATACAGCATGAAAGAGAGCACATTCATTGAATTTGAGATCGAGTATGTTTCTCCTCCTTGTCATACGGATATCTTCTCCCCCTTAAGAAAAAAAAGGTAGCTGGAAAAATAGCCAAAGCGGGGAATAAAGTCAAGGGAACAGACATTTAAAGGCAATTTCACCAGACTTATAATCAAAGGGGACTCAACCATCCTTTTCAGTCAACTCCATAGCTAGCAGCAATCCTGTATCATGGAAAAAACAGGTGATTTTTCTTTTCCTTAGCAAATAATGGATGTGGCTATTAATAAATTCAGGAAGCATTAGCTATCTATTTCATGACTTGATAATAAATTGTATTTTCGAAGATGGGATTACCTAATCCAGACAGGCTTGCTGAAACAGCAGAAAACCTGAGAGTCTCCTTTTCAAAGGGACTGAAATGGAAGAATCACTGTAGACTGTTTTCTTATAAATTCATACGAGTTCTCCCAAAGTGCTAGCCAAGTGTTGGAAACAAAAAATCAAAAGGAGACACGACAGCCATGCATCTCACATGAAAAGTAGTTGCATCTTATACAACCCAATCCAATTATCAAAACAGCTAACTTAATCACTGATGGGGGGAAATCTGGCTTTTATCTATGGCAAGCCCAGAAAGTGAGAGAAAAGGTTACAAAAGGATAGGTATTGGTGGTTCATACGGAGCCAGTCCTTGCACCCTTAAAAAGAGATCAGAGAATTGTGCTAGATTATGCTTTCAAGTTACAGAGTGCCAAAGTTCTGCCTGCTTGAGTAACCTAGGAAGTTTCTTGGCCCAAAGAAGGGTAATAGCCCTCAACTTTCAAGTAGAATCAATTGCACCATCAATTGCACCCTCTACCCCACCCCCTCCTCACCCCCAACCAAGTCCCACTCCAAATGCTATTTACTGAATTTCTTGCCCAATGTAGCAATTAGTTGATAGAGGCACATATGAAATTAATTATGCAGCAATTAAAACTTTGCTGATGACGTCCTACAAAATGCATTACAAAGAACCAGATTTAATTCTAAAATCTCTTTTTGGATTTTGGGGAGGGCCAAAAAAGGGGATTCATGTGTTACAAAAATCAAATGCCATGGTTCCTTCCAATTGCTGCCAACATGGGGAAGGCACACTGCCCCCAAGTAAACAAGATAGGTGAACACAAGCCTAAAAAAATCAGGGGAGGCAGCCTGGACATTATAGAATTTTAAAGAAAACATGGCTCCTATTGGAGCCGTGCCTTAGGCCACAACAATAGGGATCCCCTACCCAACTGGTCATACATTGGTTCCAAATCATGTTTTGGTCATGAGCCACTTGAGACATTTTCAGTAGACTCTAAGTCATAAATCACATTATGGACTATGAATTCTCTACAGCCATATTATTGTCTATTTTTGCTGTCATTAAAAATATTTCAATAACCATTATTTTGTCCACCTCCTTTTTTTAAAAAAAAGAATGTTTTACAGATGCTTATTTCTTTCATTGTCACTTCCCAATGATCTTCTCCTTTCTCCCCACCTCTCACCCCAACCCCACCTCATCCTAGATAAGTTGAACAAAGAATTACCTCTAGGTAAAACAGACTAAAATATTGGCCATTTCTGATAATGACCTATCTTGTGCAGCAGCTATAGCCCACCACCTCTTTGATAAGAAGGAAGTAAGTTTATTTAACCATCAGTCCCCTAGGGCCATACCATTGCTTATACTGATGAATGTTCTGATGTCTTTCAAAGCTGTTTAGTGTCATCATAGTTAGGTTGGCCTCCTAGGTCTCCTCCCACTCTTCCCATTTCATACAGAGCTCTCCATGTTTCCCTGAATATTTCATAGTTGTCATTTCTTAGGATGCAATAACATTCCATTATATCCAGGTGCCACAATTTACTGAGCTATTCCCCCAATTAACGAACACGTGCTTTGCTTCAAGACCTTTGCTACAAAAAGTCTTGCCATAAAGATTGTCGTACATTGGAGACATTTCCCTGTCTGTGACTCCATTGAGTCTTTATATATCCTTTTAGAATTAAAATGCAAACTTAGGCTCCAAAATGAATGTGCATTCTTATCTATTAAGCAATGATTCCCAAATTTTTGAGAAATTGCAATACCCAATCATCTGATTATTTTGTAACCATCCTCAACCCTGTTCCTAAAAGTGCTGCATGGCATATATTTATTACCACTAAATTGACCCATTAAATAAAAATAAAATAACATTATTAATAACATTAGCTTCTCCAAAACTGTGCTAGAAAAGGGTAATCTTTTCAGGTTCTATCTTAATGGAAAAGCTTCAGATATGGTTCCAGCAATAAACTATGGTCCTCTTTCTCAGGACCAGCCTAGATACTTGCAGAGAGACTTATCAGGAGTGTTTGTCACCAAGTTATAAATTCTCTGGCCATAGTATCCTATGAAACAAAGAAAAATACAAAGTAGAGCTCAGTCCCTTGGAGTGGGACTTCTGCTTCTTCAGTGACTATGACAGAGGGTGCTGAGAATGGTTTGTAGACAATCTATAAACATTAACAAAAATAATGACAATAATAACCTTTCACAAAACCCCTCTCTGTTTCTTCATTGCGACCTAAAGGTGGCCCTGGGTTTTCAAAGAGGGACAGACTCTTATAAGGCCTACCGAACTGGAAAGATTTTGAGAACAGGTCCAGTGGCAGATTATATAATTATGTTATTAATTATATATAATGACATTTAATGTTGTCCAAGGACCAGCTCAACCAAATCTGGAGACACTCATCCTTAGGGTCTGTTGAGTAATGAATTTGTTGGTCAGCTCTTTGTTGTTACTATTAAACACCTTTGTTGATAAGTTGGTTAGCAAAAGTCTCTTTGCCTTTATTTCAATGAATCTTCAATTTCCTTTGTTTCAATGAACAAAATTTTATTTTCCCTCCCTTCCACTGCTCCTCCAATTGAAACACAAAACAAACACAAAACAAAATTCCTGCAACAAATAGGCACAGTCAAGCAAACCAAATTCCTGGATGGCCACAGAAACCCTTAAAGACCATTGACTAAGTCATAGAAGGTTATGAATTGATGCCCGTAGAGCAAAAGGCCTATACTCATGAAGTCACAGACCTATGAAGTATTAAATAAATTTTACTACTACAACCACCACCACCACCACCATTACTACTGCTGCTACTACTACTACTACTACTACTACTACTACTACTACTACTACTACTA
>NW_020954562.1:6455173-6481279 GCF_900497805.2 Vombatus ursinus
TGAAAAACTCCAAGAGATAGCATTTCTGATTCATAATCAATTTATTAATTAGGCTAGTCAGTAATCAATAAATTTATGGTCTATGGTTTCTCTTGGTAACCAAAGACCACCAGTGGAGATACTGCATGCCTTCAATACCTTTGTAAAAGGGAATGCCCTTAACAAGTGAAAATCAACCCTGATTAGTGGACATTTAATGAGGAGGTAGACTAGAAGTCTTTGGCTCTTCCTGCTGAGAATGTGGCTTGATCATGAGACTCAGCCACTTCTGGCAATCTGGAGAGGGGATTCCATCTCCATCCAGACTACTCTGGTTGGTTTTGACCTTCATAAGCTGGGTCACCCTAAACTCTAATGGAGGGGTACAAGGACAGGGACTCCTTTCCCTGGGGTAAGGACATACCCAGACTAGTTTCTATTTACACTCTAAACAGAAGTTAGGTCTCCTGGTTGGGTAGGGTCCTGCCCAAAATTGAAAAGCATGTTTCATTGAGGGCTAAGAGTACTCCCCTCAATCAGTCATGTCCTTCAGAGACTGACTTTTTATGGGAGCTGGGCCTTAATGAGGAAATACAGGAGAAAAGCCTGGATTCCAATTTAATAATTGATTATTAATATAATAGTAAAATAATATTTTCTCTTACTACTACTATTACTACTACTGGTAGTGATAATGATGATGATGATGGTGATGATAGGAAGTATTGTGTAGTGGTTAGAGAGCTGTTGTCAGAGCCAGGAAGACTTCAGATCAAGTCCTGGCTCTGACATATACTGCCTGTGTGATGCTTGGCAAGTCACTTATCCTCTCAGCAATATCTAAGACTACAAATTTCAGAGAAGGAAGGTACTAAACTGCATTGGTAGAGGGAGTTTCCTTACCTGGAAGTTCTCTATACTAATAAAATTACTAGTTCAGTTCCTATTTCTATTATTGATAATAATCCACTAAAGACCTCCTCTGGGGTCTCACTGTGGTAAAGAGGAGGTCTGAGGTTCTCTAAGCCCATGCCCCAGAACATGAGGTCTATTAGGTCCACGGATGTGCTAAAGACAGCCTGTGCTGGCTCTTGAGAGCTGATTGTTAAATTTTTAGTGTGAGCAAATCAAAGCTTAATTTATTGTTTTGTTGATTCTCTAGACTTAAGACAGTGATTCAGTGTATCACATACTATTTTTAGAGGGGCGGAGAACTAGTTGTTAAACATTTAGCATAACAGCTCTGGGTAGGTCCTACCAAGTTGGAAAGATTTTGAGTGTGTGGCCAGCAACAAATTGTATTATCTGTAAATCTAAGAACTAGCTTTGCTTAGTCTGGGAAAGCTCATTATTGGAAAGTGTGTATATATACATACACACATATGTATGTGTGGATGGATAGATACAAATAGTATGTGCACCCTGGTCCTCCTCTTCTAGCTCCCCTTTATGTGTTGGCTTCTTCCATGTGTATGTGTGTGTGTATACACATATATGTATATATGTATGCATGTATATACATAGAGAGTGTGTATGTATATATGTGTGTATGTGTATATATGGGCAGCTAGATGGCTTGGTGTATAGAACACTGGGCCAGGAAGATCTGACTTCAAATCCAGCCTCAGACATTTGCTAGATGTGTGACCCTGGGAAGGCACTTAAGCCTTATTTGCCTCAGTTCCTCATTTATAAAATGGGGACACACTGAAGAAGGAAATGGCGAACCATTTGTGTCCATGGGGTCACATAGAGTTGAACATGACTGAATGACTGAATACCAACAACAATGTGTGTTTGTGTATGTGTGTATATATATATATGTGTGTGTGTGTGTGTGTGTGTGTGTGTATGTATATATGCATACATAAGTATATATATGTATATGTAAGTATATATATATAGTCCTTAATAAATTTGGTGCTTGGTGAATATAGCTATACTGTTTCGGTGAGAAATTTGATCCCTGGTACGTCCAGATCCTTGGACAGATGCTACAAATGCACAATAACCTGGTCTCAGAGTTAAGCCGGAGGAAAAGATTGCCTTTGGGAAACCACAAAGTGCTTTTAATGACTCTAAGGTTCTCCCTGAAACATAAGTCTACTTTTTAAATAATGGTCTCCCAAATGATGCAGAGTGTCTTTGAGTCATGGAATACCACAGTTCCTGAAGAATTAAAGTTCAGGGTCACTCAAAGGGTGTAGAGGAGACATATTTTGGGCTGCAATATATGACAAATAAAGAATTGTAAATGATGTCATCAAAGATGTATAAGACCTGAAAGGGAGACAGTCTAGGCATATGACAAAAGTAAGGCATAAATGGTAGAATGCCCACGGGCTCCATTCCTGCCCACTCAATGTCAAGAGAATGAGGGGAAGTCGTTTAGCACGTTGGGTGGATTCCCTATGAGAATTTATAGGGGAATATGGGCAAGACGTACAGGCATAAAGAGGCTGGGTTATTTGTTGGAGAAGGCATACATCTTGGAGATCACAGATATATCAAAGTATTTCCAAGTCAGTATGACATGAGCCACGTCATAGTGAAATTCCATTGTATTTATAAGCCAGGTAATTTCATATATCAGAATTTAAGGGGTTCAGTGAAGCCATTTCTTCCATTCCAATTGAAAAATAGAAAATCATGTCTGGAAGAGTCCCATGACCATTGATATTAAAGTTACGTGACCTCTAACACAGGTATACCTGAGGTAATAGGGAAGAACTGAAAGTATTGTCAAGGATACAGTTGCCGTTGACCTCATGGCAAAAAGTTATCATGGCCCAATCTTTGCACCTAAGACTTCAAGTAGATTTGTATGTGGCCCAATGTATCCCTTGCGCTGTCCCTTGAACACCGAAGATGCAGGAAAACACAAATATAGACACACAGAAAGGTCACAAGGCAACTAGCCATGCCAAAGCCTCATTACTCTATCATGATGAGGTTTCATCTGGGGTAGGGGTGCGGCCTCAGGGTCAATGTAGCCCTCTAGATCCTTAAACATGGTCTTTGACTGAATCCAAACTTCACAGAACAAATCCCCGTAATAAAAGAATTTGCTCTGTAAAACTTGGACTCAGTCAAAAGGCTGCACCCAAGGACCTAGGAGGCCACAGTTTCCCCACTCCTGATCTAGGGGAAAGAAGGGAATAAGCCTTTATCAAGTGCCTACTATGACCAAGTGCTATACAGATATTATTTTAGTTGATCCTCACAGCAACCCAGGGAGGTAGGTGCTATTATGATCCTCATTTTACAATTGAAGAAACTGCAGGTAGGGGTTAAGTGACTTGCCCAGGATCATACAGCTTGTAAGTGTCTGAGGCTGAATTTGGACTCGTGTCTTCCTGACCCTTGGCCTAGCTCTCTACTTCCTGTACCACCTAGCTATTTCTGGCTCCTTTGGTCTTCTCCATGTCAGTACTGTTTACTCAGCTCTATATCTATATGATAAAGACCATTTTAGGAACTCTAGACCAGAAACCGGGTATAATTCTCCTCTTTATTACTGCCCATAGGCAGCTTTGTAATGGGAGAGAGGTTGGTGCCCTCATTAGGGCTACTGGCAGCAGGAGGTTCTGACTCCCTGTTCTCTCAGTTTACTCACTCTGCTTCTGAATAGGATAATAATGTTCATATTAGCATGCCACATTTTAGTTAAGCAAAAATGGAATATCAAATACAATCAATACAACCTTGTAGAATTTTTAAAAATCATATGGCCAAGGAAAACCTAAAAGATCTACTAAAACCCTCCAATTTTATAAAAGGGAAAATGAGGGTGCAGAATGAACAAATAATGGGCTAAAGACTCTACTTATGTGACCCTGGGCAAGTCACTTAACTCTGTTTCTCTCCGTTTTATCACCTGTAAAATGAGCTGGAGGAGGAAACAGCAAACCACTCTGCCTCAATTTCCTCATCTGTAAAATGAGCTGGAGAAGGAAATGGCAAACCACTTTGGTATCTTTGGGGTCACGAAGTGTCAGACACGACTGAGAAATAACTGAACACACACAAAGACTCTACATAATGGCAGATTCAAGTCTAGGTATCTTGACTCTCAGCTCAATGCTAATATATAACAGAATTTGTGGTGTCTAAGATTCTTTCAATCTCTAAAATTCGATTTTAGGGTCTTTCTTCTATGACATAATCCTGTGCTGTCCTCAAATTCCTTCCTTTAATAAAATTGTTCAGGTGAAAAAGAATAGATTTTTTTTAAGAAGGAAATAAATGCAATTAAATGAAATAAAAGCTATAGCTGTATATTCACCTCATCAAGTTTTTGAGAATTTATTTGTAAATCAGACCCTGTTGAAAATTTCTTAATCAGGAAAGGCAACTGCTCACAATATAACACACTATGTGTTTCCACTATTTGATAGCATTATGCTACTAATTAACCTTGTCATTTGAATATTTAACAAGCTGTTCTTAGTGAATACTTCCCATTAAAGCACACAGGGAAAGTGATCTCATTTTACTGTTTATAGTTTAAGGACTTGGTATTCACGGCATTTGAAAATTATTGCTGGCATTTCTGGAATTTTTAATAGTAATTCCAGGAAGCCCAAGGACTTCTGGGTGACCATTCATGCTGGATTTTCTGGGACAGTCCCATACCTTCACTGAGGCTTTGCAAGAAGGATATTCTTTATCAGAGCAATATGGCCCTATTTTTAGTTCAGAAAATATGGTCACCATAAATATAAGAATTTAAGGGGGAGAAAAGAAGTCCATCTCCTGGCAAAATATTAAATATCCCAATCTTAATCAGCTCAGGCTGACTCTTCCCTGATTGGGTAAGAGAGAGACTTTCCTCTTCTTCCCAGGAAGTTTGTCCATAGCACTGAGGTTTCAGCTTTCACTTTTTTGCCCTCAAAGCTCCTTGTGGTCAGGGATTGGTTCATCTTTGTCCTTGTAGCCCCCAGGACTAGTACTGAGCCCATCATAGTGAGCACTTAATAAATGTTTGTTGTTTTTGCAAATAATAATAACTGGCAATTACATAGTGTATAAAGATAGCATGGAGTAACGGATAAAGTATTGGATTCAGAACTGGCAGCTATGATTCTTATTGACTATAAAAACCAAGGCAAGCCATTTAACCTTTGAATGCCTCAGACAACTCCCTAGTACCGACTTTTCTTCTAAGACATAGATAAGCAGTTTTTAACCTAGGGTCCACTGACTCAGGTATTAAGACATCCATGAATTTGAATGGAAAAAAATACATTGTAATTTTCACTGATCTTTGTAAACCTATCAATTTTATTTTATGCTAAATTTGTTGTTCTGGAAAGGGGTCCCTAGGCTCCATCAGAGTGTCCAGAGGGTTCAGGACACACACAAAAAGGTGAAGAATCTTAGCTACAGACAATTATTATCTGCTGGGGGGGGGCAGGGAGGAGTTCTTCATTATGAGGAAATAATAGATTACAGGATCACAGATCCAGAGCTGGAAAAGGTTTCAGAAGTCATTTATTCCAACCCTCTCATTTTATATAAATTGCCCAAAGTCATACAGGCAGTAGATGTCTTTCCAAGATTCCTTTATAAAGCCTTATAAGCAGCAGTATGCTGGTAAATATTTAACAACAGACTCCCTGGAAAAAAAAATACAAACTACACATTTTTAAAATTTAATCTCAATTATTAGCATTTTTTTACTTTTCATTAATTTATTTTGATTTATCAACAATCACTTCCATAAGCTTTTGAGTTTTAAATTTTTCTCCCCTTCGTTTCCCACCTTCCTCCCCAAGACAGTGCACAATCTGATATAGGCTATACATATACATTGCTATTAAACATATTTTCACATCATTATTAGCATTTTATCCATCACTTTCTTAAGTCCAGGAAATCAACAAAATGCTAAGTCCAGCCCTGATCTGTAGCATTTGCTGATTTCCAGGTGCAAATGCTCAGTGAGAGTTAGCCATCAGCTCTCATGAGGTAGGAGCTGCTCTATCAAAACCATGTCATTTGAGCCTCCCCACAACCCTGGGGCTGTTACAGATATTTGAATCCCCATTTTACAGATAAGAAAACTAGAAATTGAGGCTCAGAACAATGAAGTGACTCCCCCACCCAGATGAGCACAGCTCTGTCCTCAGCTCCTACTACAGGAGCCAATGCTTCCAGCTTCTCTCAGTACTGGGGGTTTGCCCCAGATGGGGATGCAACCTGATTCAAATCAGTGTTCTACTTAGTCTCTACTTTAAAACAATTATGTCTTGCCTTCCAAATCTTGCTCATTTGTTTTGTGTAGTTATACCTTTTATTGATCAGCTTTTGAAATGTTTCCAATATCTAAACTAGTGCTCTCAATACTGAAAGGATTAATTTGATAGCTCTGAGATAGACTTTATTCTGTATTCCAAAATTATTACACTTCCCATCTTCATCTAAAAGTTGATGGCACTGTTAGGCTAAATGGCCCTCACTTTAATAGTGAGCTACCTGGCTTGCCAATTTAAATCTGAATATATATTAAGAGGCATGCTCAGGGCCAAATGCAAATCATTGATCCTACACTTATACTTTTTTCCTTGTGCTATATTTTATAGATTGTGTCCCTTCCATCAGAATGTAAGCTTCTTGAGGGCAGGTACCCTTTTTATTTTTGGTCTTTATATCCCCAGTGCCTGGCACATAGCAGGCATCTAATAAATGCATAGTAGCTAAGGATCCACTTCACAGTGTGGGTCCCCCTGAAAAGGCTACCCCAGATCCAAGATCCTCTACATTTACTATGCTCATAGTTCATGAGCCCCCAAAAATGTGTCTACCTTTAATGTCAGCCAGAGGATATAATTAATTCAAAGCAAAGGTATTTAATAAAACGGCATAGTAAGAAAAGTAGCAATAAAACATCTCCAATAAACCTGGAGCACACTCCCCTGAAGATACACACCATCATTTGGAAGAGTGGACAAGCATAGGAAATACATGCGGAGAGTCACATACGTAGCAAGTGTCTGTGGTCAGAGCTTATAAGTAGAGAGGCATAACTCATGCCTCTGACACTGCAGGGCCACTGATGTCTTCTAGTCATAGCATGCTGTTCCTATTGGAACTGCTCCCTGTTGACCTCTATCAGCTAAGTAGCAGTTTCCTCTAAGTGCTGTCAGGTACAGCCCTACTCCTCATGTGACTGTGACAGCCCTTTTTCATGTGATGAGTGGGCCCTGCCTTGCTTTATTAACTCAAAAGCCAAAAGACTTGTTTTTTGTTTTTTTTAGCTCTTTAAAAAAAAAAAAAGCAGTCAACTTTTCCTTAATCAGAATACCACGAATAGCCCTGGCAGGGCAGGGACTGTTTATATCTCTCTTCGTATCAGCAGCGCTGAGCACAGCACCTGGCACAAAGTCAGCATTTCATATATGCTTGTTGATTTAACTTTACTTACCTGCCTAGATCTGCTTCTGGTGTCTCATATGTATATAAAACCAGTCAAAGCCTAAATGGCTTTGAACACACCCTTGCATAGTTTGCTAAATTGCATTGATCCTGACCCCCCAGTTTTCAGTCCTAGATTCTGCATTAAATTTCCAACAAAGAGCTTGCAGGAGTCGTAGCAAGGTAAGCTTCTTCCAAGCAGCCCCAGAATTCAGAAGTTTAAAAAACTGCAGAATAGATAGTTTTCTTCCTCTGTTGTAGTATCAACACAAATTAAGAAAATCCCTAATGCACAGCTGCAATTAATATTTTCAACTGAACTGAGGATTAAGGAACAAAGAAGTTGTCCTATTTATCATGATTTATGAGGTCCTAACTTTTCCAGCAGTTTAGTTCAAATAGCCTTTCTGAACATTGAGAGAAAACATTTCTAATACAGAATCCTTTAAAGTGGGAGGGGAGGGGATGGGGGTAGAACATCAGGGAGAAGCAGCATGGATAGAGGGTTGATCTTGGTTTTAGGAAGACCTTAGTTTCTGCTCTGTTTCTGACACTAGCTACATGACTCTGAGCCACAAGTCACTTAACTTTGTGACCAAGGCAACTCTTAAGGCTATGTTAGCCAGGACATTGCTCTGAATAAGCAAAGAAATCATAGGGTTGAACCTCCCTAATACTCCCCCCAAAACTGGGGGAAATTTACTACAGTTATTAATTTGATTATTCACACATTGTTAACATTTCTTGTTACCCAAGCACTGCAGCAAATATCACCTGCACTTCTCCTCTAGCTTTCTTTGATCTCCTTATAAAAAATTATCTGTGTTCAAAACAAGTCCATTTTTAAATAGGGATTAAGAGAAAATATAGAAAAATTGTATTAAAATTAAAGAAAAAAACAAGAACAGTTTTATCAAAGGGCATGTTTGCATATAAAAAAACAAACCTAAAAAATGAATATTTCAGTGCAGTTTAGCCATTAGGCACATTTTAATTGCATGATAATTTATCCCTTAGCAGTTTTCCCTTTCCGTTTATATTCTCCTATTTCTTCCCTGTCGGGAAAGTGTTCAAACAGAGACTGAATGACCATCTGTCAGGGATGTTATTTGGAGAGGGGATTCTTTCATGGGGTGGAGGTTGGACCTAACTGACCTACCCTGGTCACTGTACTAGGTTTCTCATTTCATAAGAGAAAACACCCACAGACAGACAGAAAGACATACAGGCTTTCAAAGAATCATTGGGCTGGAAAAACCATCTAGTCCACCTTATTTTCAACATTGGAGGGATGACTCTTTCAGGATTTCTCAAGGTTGATTCCAGATTCTTATAAACACTAAAGATCCTAATCCAAGGAAGGAAAAACAAAGAGATGAGCTGAAGTGAATTAGTGGAGTGTTATTGTTATTTCTTGGGGAGATGGTGAAAATGGTGGGCCTATGGATTTTATCGAAGTTGAGGAGCATTTATTGGCAACAGAAAGGAAAGGCGAGCACAAGAGTCGTAACAACCCAAATAGGGCTAGGAATTGGTAAGGGTTGGGAAGACAGGAAACAAGTGTTTATTGAGAACCCACTTCATGCCAAGCACTGTGCTAAGGGCAAATGTTACCTTATTTAAGCCTTACAATAACCCTGGGAGGTAGATATTATTCTTCCCTTTACAGTTGAGGAAACTGAGACAAACAGAGGTTAGGGTCACATAGCTAGTATGTGCCTGAAGCTAGATTTCGACTCAGATCCTTCTGACCTAAGTCCAATACTCTATCCACTGTGCCACCCAGCTGCCTCAGGCATTGCTTCAGAGTGAGGAGCCTCCCTCTGCTAATGGAGTTTGAACCTTCTTGGGAACAGTCATTGAGTTCCTGCCTAGAGCAGTGTTGTAGGTGACTTGCCCAGGGTCACACAGCCATAATGATGAGGAAGATAAAGGGTTTGAGGCAGATGGGGCAGGCAGGATGCAGGATGTGAGATATGAGATAAGATACAGGATATGACCAGCCATAGATTATGTACTGATGTCCCCACTGTGGATTTATCTGCGTTCTTTCACAAAGTGTCCCCCAACTACATTCTGGGGCAGTGCTCCCCTTCCCCTTTTGCTGTTCTCCTTGCTTATCTGCACGACAAAACACCTCCAGACGACCTGATATTCCAGGTCCTCCAAAGCCGGGTTTGCCTCTCCTCCCCTCCCCCCATCCTGTCAAACTGCATTTAGACCAGACACCTAACCTGGCTAATTGCTCTATCTCCCATGGGAGCAGGACTGCTGGGTACGTCACCCCAACAAATGCCTTCCTCTAACTTGGAGACTATTCGAGTGAATTCTTTCAGGACACTGGGACCCATACGTCTATTTTTCATCAAGAGGTCTGTTAAATATAATTTGGTTACCAAAAATGTGGCCTCAGCAAAGGAGTTTGGGAATTTCTGGTTGGTTTTACATTGGAAGATTTTTAGTGAAAGCAGTTCTGTAGTCCATCCTGCTGTTCTGATTTAATGTTGCCCTGTTGTTTCCATCTGGTTTCTTCTTTGCCTAAGTATCTCATGCTGCACTTCTCACCAGTCTCCTCTTGTTTTGTCCTCAAAGAAGATGAAAAACAGTTGTTTTTTCTCTTCCTTGTTCAAGTTCATGTTGTACTCAAAAGTCTATGCAATCTCCCTTGATCACTTTTTCTTTTTTTGGTCAAAGAATCTCAACTCTTCTGAATTCTTGGTACTAGTAATGCTTCCTCCTTTCACGAAAGGACCCTCTTCAGTTTTTCCTCATCTCTCTTAAAATGCATAACTTCAAACTGATCTAAGTATGCTAATGTTAGTACCTTCTTAGAATAATCGAGGTGGACACACTTTTTTGTAATAATCAAGATTAATAACAGTTGTGGTATCCCCATGGCAATATGGTCACATCCATGTAAGTGTCCAGATCAAAGGGAACAAATAAATACATTTGGTCCCTCACACTCCACTCTGCTCCCCTGTTTGCATTTGCCCTGAGGCAGAGACCTAGAAGTCCTAGAGATTCTATTTAGAAAATCCCAAGTCAGTGGCACCTGTGGACACCTTAGACACCAAATTGCTTTCCTTCACTTGTGTAGATCATGGTTGAGATTGATTTGGATAATGATTTAGGATTAAATAGCTCACAACCAATGTGAAACAAACAATATACTATCCACAAAAACTAGAAGAAATGAAAAGAAATGCTAAATATTAATAATGAAATAAGTGCAATGGTAAATGTTGCTAGGGGTGTACTAACCATGAATAGAATAGCTTAGTTCTGTAGAAGCAGGTCTCAAGAAGAAGAGAGAAGACAATGCTTTTGCTGCTAGAACTGGGAATTGGGTGACAAGCAAATAGATCTGATGTGAGGGAAAGTCAGGACTGAGACCTTTGGGGTAGGAATGAAAGTTTGTAGTTCTGACTATTGATGCTTCAAGGTCAGATTAGTTATTCCAGAGATGGATATATAGGAATACGGTTCCTAAAGTAGGTCATTCAGAAGGGGGAAGATCAATTCACAGAAGAAAAGCAGATAGTATACTAATACTATCAGTCAAAAGACTAAGTTGAGTCCAAGAACAATCTTATCAAGTAGGGATGAGGTAAGTGATTCCCAGACTGGCCTCTCTTTGCAGCAGGCAATTAGTGGAAATCCAGGTATCCAGCCGCTGGCACTGGCGATCCATTCAACAGCAGATATCAGAGACCCAATCACTGGGAGACTGGTAATCAGGGCCAAAAAATTCAACCAGTGGGGCTGGAGCTGGGTCTGGGGTGGAAGGGAGGGCTGAAATAGTAGGCAGGAAATTGAATCACTTAAGAGGACTCAGGGACAATGCAAGAGGAGCTAAGGAACTGGCTTGGGATTCTGATTCCTACTACTCAACCCAGTGCCCTTTTTAGTCTCTCTGTGTCATGAATCTGGAAGAGATAGGGGCTCGTTTGATTTTTCTATATGTATGGTTGACTTTCACGGGGGCTGCTGCCAGCACTTGGATTGATTCCCACATGGATTCTAAGAAATTCTGTCATTTTTACCGCTATTGGCAATTCTTCCCTTAATTATCCACTGTGTGAAGAAGAGGGGATCCTACATCCTGATCAAATTAATCCTTTTGGCATTATTGATTTTATTTTTCTTCAATAACAAATGAGTTCAATAGATAATGCCTACATATATCTTTCACTCAGAAGCCAGAGACGTGAAAGGCACATTGCCTAAAACCTTACTCTAGTTCCCTTACTCCAATTATCCTTTATTTTATTTGTCATTATGAAATGAAAGACCTGTGGAATTTGAGGGAAATTTTCACCAGACGTCAGGCCCCATCCAGATCAATTATGAGTTGGTTAACTAGTGTGCATATAAGTGAGCCAGAAATACAGGGTAAAGTAAAAGCCAAACAGTGAACTCAGAAACCACATTGCCAGGCCCCTAGCAGAAATTGTCTATTTATTTTTCCATTCAAATATGTAACTGTCACAAGAAAGGAAAGAGACAATATTTGAGAAACATCTGCACAGGGAATGGACATGTGTTTCAACATTCATTAGCTTAATTTCATCACAAGAAACTATGTTATAGGAGTCAGGACCATAAACTAACTCACTCTCTCTCTTCTCAATCTCTCTCTCTCTCTCTCTCTCTCTCTCTATGTGTTTCTCTCTGTCTTTCTCTGTCTCTCTCTCTCTCTCTCTCTCACACACACACACATATATACACAGAAACACATACACTCAAACACCCCAGGCGTTTTTATTCAGCACCTCAAGCAACAAACCATAGGGCAGAGTAGTGATGCTGCTAACAAGAGGCAGCTTTCTGTAGCAGACACCAATCTTTATTTTGCTATGGATCTGTCTTATTATTGATAGCTCCGTTGGGCTGGCATTGATCAGAGCTGGCTTCTCCCAGAGTCGAAATGTTGAAAGCTTTAACAGCAGACAGGCTTATGTTATACTTAATGCCAATCACTCTTTCCCTGAGGCAGTTCAAAGGCACATCCTTCCTCTGATCTGAATGATTAAGAAGGGCATTGGAAACACAGCAACGGCTGTCACTGTGCTCTAGAGGTGTTGCTAAGTGGTGCTTTGCCATGCCAAGCCTTTGCATGTGGTTTCAGCGGTAGAAACAACTTTATCATGATAAAAGATAACTGCTTTCACTCCAGCAAGCCAAAGCAATCGGCTTGGCACAGTGGCGAGACTGATGCGCAAAGCTGAAACTAACCATTCTGGCATTTACTGCAAATACTACAAACCATACCTGGGTAAGCATCAGGAAATATACCCTAAAAACAACTTTTTAAGACAAATTTAGTTGATGGGGGTAGAAAGCTCCCAGACCAAAGCCCTTTTTAGGTAGGAGAGGTCAATAGGATACTGCAAGGTGACTACTGACAAGCCTGCCACTCTGGGAGAGGAAGAAAGAGGAGTGGGCTAAGTCAGCGCTCGTTGGGATTATGACTGCTGGGATAAGGAAGTATACCACCTGGGACTTTCCTATTTTAAATAAGTGTCCTTGCTAAGCTCAATTGTTTCTATGCTATTTAAGGGCTATGGAGAAGGTGAAACAAGAATTTATTAGGTTGCTATGTGTCAGGCACTGCACTAACATTTACAAATATTATATCATATGATCTTCACAAAAATCCTGTGAAGTAGGTGCTATTTTTTATCCTCATGTTGCAGTTGAGGAAATTGAGGCAGATTGAGGTTAAGAGATTTAGGTCACATAGCTAGGGTCACATAGCTACGAAGCATCTAAGCCTGGTTTTGAAAGTGCTATCAGTATCCTCCACATTTTAGTGCCCACCCCACCTTAGTTGTTATGGCTCTGGCTCTGGAACAGGAGAGAGAAGACCTGAGTTTATATCACCTAGATTTGAGCACTTATTGGTTGTGTGACTATGAGAATAAATGAACCTGTCTGGATCTGTTTCCTTATTTATAAAATTGGGATATCTTCAGTATCACGGGGTTGTTGTGGTGATCAAATAAGATAATATATGTAAAGCACTTTTCAGACCATAAAGTTTTATATTGTCATTTTCATCATCTTCACCATTATTATCATTGGACACTAGTAAAAAAAAAAAAGTTGGACTGGCTAGGTTTGTAACCTTCTGCTTCCAGCACTTCCAGCACTTAACAGTACCTAGGACATGGTAGGTGCTTAACTCAGTTTGCTGACTGACTATTATTCTGGTCTGACTTCAGACGCATGTCTTGCATATTGGGGGCAATCCCTGACTTATGACTGAACCTGGGGAGGAGCAGTTCTTCTTCTCCTTTGGTGGAAATTATATCTATAATTTTTACTACATGTATAAGATATTTTAGGATTGCAAAATCAGGATTCTGGGAGTTCATTCTAATGCAAACCACCTGAGGGAGGAATTCAAAGAGGGTCTGGGGAAATAGAAGAGCTGGGAAAGGCTCAATCTTTCACTAGGCTCAGGATTTGTAAGTCATCTCTGCTCTGCAATGCTACAGGCAACCATTACAAAGAAAACAGGATCTAAGCCATCTACAAGTATAAGAAAAAATGCCCTAAATCACTAATAACTAGAGAAAAGCAAATTAAAGTAAATCTGAAGTTCTACCCCATACTCATCAGATTAGCAAAGTTGACAAGAAAAGGAAAATGATAAATGATGGAGGGGCTGCAGGAAAACAGGCACATTCCTGTACCATTGGTGGAGCTATGAATGGTACAGGTATTCTGAAAAGCAATTGGGAACCATGTCCTCATGGTTGCTCAACTGTACATACCCTTTAACACAGCAATATAACTACTAAGGTCTATACAACAAAGAGATTAAAAGAAAGAGGAAAAAATCTTATATTACAATAATATTTCAAGCTACACTTTTTGAATGTAAAAGAACTGGAAACTAAGGGAGGGAGGTATCTTTCAATTGAGAAATGGCTGAAAAAATTATGATGTATCACTGTAATGGAATACTATTGTGCTGTAAGAAATGATGAAAGGGATGGGTTCAGAGAAACCTGGGAAGATTTATATGAACTGATGCAGAGTGAGTTAAAATAACCAGGAAAATAATTTATAATATAATAATACCACTATAAAAATGAATAATTTTTAAAGATTTAAGAACTCTGATCAGTGCATTGCTTAGTTCCAGAAGACCAATGGTAAGAATGCTCTCCTCTTTGTAGAGGTGACAAAATAAATATTCAGAACAAGACACACATTTTTATATATGGCCAACATGGGAATTTGTTTTGGTAAACTGTGCCTATTTGTTACAAGTTATTTTTTCCTTCCCTCCCTTCCATAGTGTGAGGGGTAGAAGAAAAACTAAATACTTGTTAATTTAAAAAAATTTTATTTAAAAAATAAAACAAGAATCTCATGGGAAGTCCTAGAAGAGAGTACAGGATTTGAAAGAGGTAAAGAAGAGAAAATGATTTCTGGTAAGCAAAGGAAACTCCGTATTTTGCAAACAGCCTTCGGGGAAGAAATATGGCCATATAATATAGAACAAGATTAGGTCAGTTTAGATTAAGAGATGAAGGAGGCAAACATCACCGAAGGGCAGAACTCAGTACAATGCAAGCTCCTTGAAGGCAGGTATTATTTCACTTTTGTTTTTGTATCCCTAGTACTTAGCCCAGTGCCCACACCCAGTAGGCACTTAATGTTTTTATTGAATTGAATTGAAAAATTGGCTGGTTGATTCCTTAAGAGGAATCAACTTTTTATCAGGCCAAATAAAGTCAGAGAATCATATCAGGAGCAAGAGTAGGAGGCCATTAGCCTAGAATCACAAAATGTTACAAACATCAGACCAGCAAAGGGCATTGATATGGATCTTTATGTGATTTGGATGAGGGAACTAGAAATGTTCAACTTGGAGAAGGGAAGACAGGAAATCATGGCAGTTCTCTTCAGGTAATTAAAGGGATGTCATAGAAAAGGCTTGGGATTAGATTTGTCATATTTGTGCCCAGAGGGAAGAACTAGAAGAAATGGGTGGAAGCTACAAAAAGACAAATGTGAGACCTGATGTTAGGGAAAAGTTCTTAAAAACTAGAGCCATCCAAAAGGGGAATATGTTGCTTTGGGAATGGAGAATAGCAGCTCCTCCTCCATTAGAGACATTCAAGCAGAGACCGGATGTCCACTTGTCGGCTGTATGTTAGTGGGGACTCATTTTCAGATATGAGTTGGACTAGATTGCTGCTGAGGTCCCTATCAACTTTGAAATTCTGTGATTCTTTGTCTATTAGGTAGCTAGGTGGCACAGTGGATAGAAGCCCTGACCTAGAGTCAAGAAGACCTGAGATCAAATTTGGCCTCAGACATTTACTAACTGTGTGACCCTAGGTAAGTCATTTAACCGCTATCTAAGTTTCTTCAACTGTAAAATGGAGATACTAGCACCTACCATCCAGAGTTGTTGTGAGGATGAAATAACATTGTAAAACACTTTGAAAACCTTAAAGCACAATGTGAATGTCAGTTATTACTTTTATTACCGTCGTCGTCATAGTCATCATCATCCGCATTATCAAATTAGAGAGGAAAAGGATACTAAAGAAAACCTAACTCAATCTCTTCCTTCACTTTACAGATGATGAAAGAGAGGTCATAGAATTTAAGCATGGAGAGGGAGTGTAGAGAAAAGAGCGCTGGATTTGGACTCAGGGGACCTGAGTTTGATTCTTGCCCCTCCTTACTAGACTGTGACCCTGGGCAAGTTCCTTCACCTCCCTCGGCCTCAGTTTCCTCATCTATGAAATGAGAGAGCTGGACTAGATCATCCTTATGTTTTTCAAATGAATGAAAAAACACGTATTAGTTAATTTATTGATTAAGCGCTTACTGTGTGCCAAGCACTCTAGTTCTATCACTTCGATCCTTTAATCCTAAAAACCATGGAGTAGAATCTGGGTCACCCAAGTTCTAGTCCGTTTCTGTTTCCACGACACCACGATGGCCAGATTCCTCATCATTCCCATCACCACCATCATCACTTACATGTCTACAGCATGGGGAAGATTGCAAAGCGTTTCACACACATTACCTCATTTGATGTATACCGTGACTTAATGAGGCAGGCAATGGAGATGTTCTTGTTCCTGAAATGGCCTGTTCCTATGCTCATTGTCTTACAGAGATGACCCTGGTTTCTCAGAGGTTATGCCAACAGATGGCAAGCTCTGGCAGGTTCCATCAATCTGGAAAGACTTTGAGTATGGATCCAGCAACAAACTGTGTTTGCTATTTGAGTTTAAGCCTAGCTAAGTGCAGAGAGGCTCATATTCAGAAGCCTGGCTCCTGGATAATAGCATTTGGCCACAACAACCTAATATAGAGATCAAAATGCAAAAGAGTCCTTGATCCTGCATAGTCTCCTTCTACTTCTACCATAAAGATGGTGGGATAGAAGAAAAGGGGACAGAAGTGGATAAGAATTGCATTATTTTTAGACTGGTATCCTTTAACATACTGTTTATCAGACGAAGCCCTGGACCTGGAGTCAGGAAGATCTCAGCTCAGATCTGGCCTCAGATGCTTACGGCTGTGTGACCCCAGACAAGTCATTTAACCTCTGTCTGCCTCTGTTTCCTCACCTGTAAAATGGGGATAATAATAGCACAATCCTCACAATTTTGAGGATCAAATGAGATAATTTTTATAAAGTGCTTTGCAAACCTTAATATGCCATATAAATGCTATTATTATTGTTGTTATTCCAAAAGTCCAGCACCCAGAGTTGAACAAAATAACTCCAGATGTGGTGTGACCAACACAGCGTACAGAAGGTCTCTCCTCTTTATTCTTGGAAACTATGCTTCTCTTAATAGCTCATATTTATATAACGCTTTGTTTATACGCACATGTGTGTGGTTCATTTAATCCCATTGACTCAACACAGCTGCCTTGTGAGATAGGTGTTTTCATTCTTATCACTCTCCAGATGAAGAAATGACCTGAGAGAGATTAAGTGATTTGTTCAGGGTCATGCAGCCAGTAAATGTCTGAGGCAGGATTAGAATCAGGGGGTGTGCTGGAGGCAGCTCAAACTGGTTTCCAAGAGTCTGGTGGTTAAATTTTCAGTGTGAGCATTTACACTTCGGAAATCAGCAAATACTACAAATTAGGTTTTATTTCACTGTTTTGTAATGGTGAAAATGTTGAAAACACGGTTAAACTTAAGAGCAGTCCCAGAAGCACAGGGTCTTTTGTTGTTGTTGTTTTTTGTTGTTGTCTCCAGAGAGTCAGTTATTACACATTTATCAGCACACCCCCTGAACCCAAGGGTACCTGGCTCTGAGACCAGCGCTCTACGCAGGATGCCCCATACACTCTAGTCAGAGCAAAAACTGGAAGATCAAAACAGCTTCACGGTTTAAGGAGAGTGATGGGGCTAGGGCAAATAGAGTGAGAACCAAGGGGAAGAAGAGTTGGGGACATCTGTGGATATTTATACCTCCTCTCCTGTGTCCACTGTGTCATAGATCCAGCCATATAAATGACTGCCCCATTCCTGTTCCTTCCCTTCTTCCCTACGCAGGAACTTCCCTACACAGTTATTATTGTCGTGGATGTAGGTTTAGAAGTAGAAGAAGTTGTGAAAATCAGGAATATTGAAGCCTTCAATCCCAAGGAAAGTTGGCAGATGCATCAGGCTGTCTCCCTTTGTCCAAAATATCTTCCCGCAAACTATCTGACATTTTTCACCTCATGTGACACACTGCCTGAAATTCCACCAATTAGAGTCATTCGTATTAAACTAACATCTTTGATTGAAAATGTGAATTCCTTTGGGAGGGTTGAGAGGCCATCATTGGTCATTCACATTGTGTGAATTACTTCAGTCAAATTAATTCCCTCCTAATATCTAGTTGGGAAACTTTTGTTTGGAGATGAAGAAAGGTGGATAAGTTCAGAATATTGATAACTTTGGAGGGGGCGGGCAAGGTTGGTTGGGTGCCACAGTGAGAAACTCAGGACACTACATAAGCATTGGCATGAAGAGAGGGGTGGCATTTGCTAATGGGAGAGGGGAACATAAAGGGAGGAATATAGTTGCTTAAGACAAACTGCCTAGTTTAAAATGTTGCCTACAACTAAAAACAAAAGTTTTCTTCTTTTTCCTGCATTGAAATCAGACTAGGGCTATTAGTACAATTAATTCAACTACATTTTGGGGTTATATAAACTTTTGAGGGTTACATTGAGAACTTAATCTAAAAATGTTAATCAGTTCCAAAAAAAATTGACTTGGATCTGAAGATATTGTTAAACTGGTACTGTTACTACTTTATTTCAGTCACTCATCAGCTATTATCTGGACTACTTTAGCAACTTCCTAACAATTCTCTGAGTCTCATCTTTTCTAGCTCCCCTCATAGAGCTGCCAGAGTAATTTTTCCAATAAACAGATCTGAGTCACAATTCTGATCTCAACATATGCATGGGAGACACATTATTGGAAGAGAACCTATAAGGTTGCATTATACTCTATGAAATAAAAAAATTATAGTCAGTAAATAATACACAGTTGAATCTTCTTGTCCTTGTTTCTTTCAGTCAATTTGGTGACTTTGAAGATATAGTTTGCTATAAAAATTGTCTACAAAAGTCCACCTATTCTCTTCTCACATTTTCATCAAGGATATCCTCAATACAAATTGAGACCATTCTCATAAAAATGGACAATTTGATGAAAAGTCCAATGAGTTGGTCCATCAACACGTACACCTTGGTTAGGCACTGAAGATGGTGAACAAGAACTTGAATTTAATAAGAGGAAGAAAGCAAGTGGGATTGTATTTGGAAAATCCTACAGCATTGAAAATGATCCCAAGCAGCTCTCTGCCACAAAAACCCATCTTTTATTTTTTAAAACAATTATCTTCTCTTGTTGGTGCTATGTGGAGAGGAGACACAAAAATCAAAATTTTGGGTGGCCCAAAGGGCAATGGAAAGATATAGTCCAGTAAAATGAAAACTCCTTGAGAGTAGGAGTCTTTTTTGTCATCCAGTCCTTAGTACTTCACACAACACTTTGCATGTGTCGGGTGCTTAAAAATATTTGTTGAATGAAATTGTTGACTGGAATGAAATAGTTGACTGGACTGTAGCCTATTACCAATTATGGCTTACATGGAAGAAATGTCATAAAAGTTATTATTCAGGATACATAGAGTTAGAATAACTGGACAAATCATGGTACAACAGAGGAAAAAATAACAGATAATCTGCATGCTAAAATGGTACCCACAAAGTGTTGGAAGAATGAGAGAAAAGACCTCTAACATAACATGGAGGACAAATGAGTGGACATAGATAAAAACTGCACAAGAATAAATGGGACAAATGTGTATAAATGGGTTGCTTTCTGTACCTTTGAATAGAGTACCCCTATTGAGAGATCAGAAATCCATTGAAGTGAGTTAATAATGAGTCCCCATCAATGAGCTGAGGATTGCTTTTATTTGCAACCAAGTCATAAAGGAGGAAATATTTTCTCTATGGGATTTGCAGTCAGATTGGGCTATCCCAATATGATGTAATAGAGAGTGTCATATTTGGAGGCTGAGGCCCTGGGTTTAAGCAGCTTTGTTTCTTCCCTTGGTTGTGTGATTCTGAAAAAGTCACATTACCTCTTGGTTCCCTCCTCTATAAAAGAGAGGATCAAGCTAGATGACCTTTAACGTCCCTTTCAGCTCCGAATCCTATGAATTCCTATGAGTCTATGACTGGCACATCATCAAACAGAATAAGGAGTTTAAATATGTTATCTGATGTAACAGAGTAGAAGAACACGAGGTTCTTTCTCAGCTATGATTTTGTCTGTTAGCCAAAAATGGACTCATTAAAAGGCTCAGCGTCTGACCTACTCCTGAGGTTAATGCTGGTATGTTCTATAGATGTCCCCCTTGGTGACTCCTTACCATTCTGTTATGAAAAGAGTTGTAAACATGAACACTAGAACTGAGGAATGGATTCAGCAGTCTTTAGATCTCACATATAGTTGGACAAGAGTTTGGGTCTGGTTTTCATTTGCACTAAGGGAATGATATCCTTAGGCAACAAGAGATAAGTTTCTTAGCCTCTGTAGAGGTACTTTTTGGGTGCATGGTCAGGGTAAAGAAGGAAAACTATCAAAAATAAGGGAGTGATTACACCATCTCACTGGCTCTGAAGCTGGTCTGTATTGCCTAGAAGAGATAGGTAGACAAAATAAACTCCATGGAGGTAGGAACTGCTTCCTTTTTGTCTCTGTGTATCCAGTGCTTAGCACAGTGCCTGAACAGAGCATAACTAGGGATTTTTGCTCCTCGGGAAAGTGACATGAATCACATCCCCAAATGCTGTTGGATCACTGGTGCAGGGGAGAGAGAGCTCACAGAAGATATAGCCTTCATTATGCCAGTTGGTAACTTCACTTCTTAATTAATTATTATTGCTTACTAAGTGCAAAGCTCAGTTGTTTCTAAGATTTTGAAGGATGTCAGGGGTAGTCAGCATTCTCCAGATTCTGGTGCCTGAAGTAAAGACCCAATTGCACTGCCTTGCTTGTGATTTGTGCTTGACACATAGTAGACACTTAATAAATGCTTGTTGACTTGAACTGACTTTAATGCTGAGGATCAATTGGAATATTACAAAAAATACGGACAGAGAAGAATCATAAAGTTATTAGGTAGAATAAATTAACCAAGTACATCGGAGCAAACTGGGAAAGAAAATTAATTTCTTCTTCGCTCTGACCTTTAACTAGTCACGAACAGACAGTGTTTTAAAAATTCATGTCATACCCAATGACCTGAACTTCTGAAACTACATGTGAATGCTGTTACTTGTGGGCTGAGGTACCCCACAACATTCCACTTAGAAAGTTGATTGGGCAGAATTAAAATCTATGAGATTGGACTTCAAGATGAAGAAATAGACACATGAGTAAGTCATTTTAATGGGCACTACTGGGAATTATATGTGCAAGTTTCTATGAATAAAGTTGAGAATATATTCTCTAAAATTAGAAGACATTATAACAAGGGCCATTAAGTCCAAATGATTTTGCTTACCTTTCAATAAATGTTATCCAATCAAGTGGCCACTTCCTTTTCTCTCTAGGACTCTACCTAGTTTTATGATAGAAGTGTTTTTCTCCTTTCTCTTTTATGTGTTCTTGACTCCACTGTTTTCTATTGGTTATAAATGCATCATTAGTGTATTTTCCTTGTAAGGGCAAAACACCCTTATTTCTAGAAGTCCAAGTCTGGCAGAGAATTCAGAAAGAAGAGGTCTTGGATCTGACTCCTATACATGACCAAGCTTGCAAAGCTAGAAATGTGCTCTGGCTGAAGTTCTGTTTTGGCAAAACACCATGGATACCCCAAGTGGCAAGTCACTGAAGGACATGGGACTTTTCAACTCCCTCTGATTGACATTCATCTTGGTCCCCCAGGGCCCAGATCTTGCCTTATGTTGCAGCTATTTTGGGAATTTAAGAACTAATCCAGCTCTAAGCTTGAGTAGTGACATTGATACCATCTTCTCCTTCACCTTGGCATTCAAGCTCAGCACAGTTGGCTGTTTTGACATTTCTGGGCTGAAATCCTTCTCCTTCTACCCAGATTTGATGTACATCCTGGTTCTCTAACATGTCTGCACTCATACCCATCAATTAGGGTGGCAGGATGCCCACTTAAACAGAATGGTAAGCCAATTTCAACAAGGCAATGTGCCAGTCAAATGCTGGTTTAGATAGGGGACTGAAGGAAGTGACACAGCATATCCATGAAGATCCTTCCTGGGGGACTGTGTTACCAAACTGTTTCACTAGAGAGTATTGTTGTCTTTGTTAAAGCCTTTAAGCATTATGCCATCTTCCTTTCTTTCCTTTCTTTCTTTTTAAAGGCTTCCTAGAGAAGAAAAGATCATTGCAGGCTTTTGTGAATTCAGAATTTTTTTAAAAAATTTTCTCTTTTTCTAGCAGGATCTTTGAGTCTTTAGTGGACAAGTGTTTCTCTTTGGGGTTCAGAATGCAATGTGGGCAGAAGGGTCACCTTCTACCACAGCTCTGAGACTAGCCAAAGGGAGTGTTCCCAAAGAATTACTTGGTCAGACCACAGAATCTGAGAAAAGCCCCTTTGTGTGCTGATTTTTAGAGAAGAGAGAAACTGGGCAAGTTACTTAATCTCAATGCCCCCCAGGCAGCTCTCTAAAACCATAAATTGCACAGAAGGTGCTGATTTGCATGGTATTATAGGTCTGGATCCACTTTCCCCTTACCCCCCCCCACCCAAAGTGGCCATGAAATACAGTGAGTAGACAGAAACACCATAATAAAAGAGGGGTGTATGTGTGTGTGTGTGTGTGTGTGTGTGTATGTGTGTGTGTGACAGAGAAAGAAAGGGATGGAAGGAAGGATGGAGGAGGAGAGACAGGGAGAAAGGGAGAAAAAAGAGAGAGAAAAGAAAGAAAGAGAGAGAGAAGAGGAGAGAAGAGGAGAGAAGAGAAGAGAACAGAAGAGAAGAGAACAGAAGAGAAGAGAAGAGAAGAGACAGAGACAGAGACAGAGACAGAGACAGAGACAGAGACAGACAGAGATCACCAGGTCAAGGAGGTAGAATTTCAAAAACTTTTTTGAAAGTGTCACTGGACTTAACAACTTGAGGAAGAATAGTCTCTGGAATCACACATGTCCCTCCCCAAAAAAGCTCTATGTCAACTTTGTCCCCAGCACAGGTACGCAGTATTGCTTCAGTGTTCTTTTCACAATTTAGGCATCATTTCCCCTCGTGCCTACTCAGTCACACATGAAACACCCCTGGTAACAGTCAAAAAGTTTCTAAAATTCTACCTCCTCCTTTAGAAAGTCTTCTCTCTTAAAAAAAAAAAGTCTTCCCTCATGAACTTCCTCCCCTCCCCTTTCCTCCCTTCTCCTCCTCTCTCCTTCTTTTCTTTTCCTCCCCTTTCCAGCACTAAGGATAGCACCCCCCCAAAAAAAAGCTCAGTTCTGTCCTCAAGGACTTTACATTCTAATGGGGGGTAACAACATATATAAATCAAACTCAGAACACACAAGATGAATACAGAGTTAATGGAAGTTAACCCTAGAAGGAATAGTGAACTTTGCTAGAGGATAAACAGGATATAAAAGGTATATACAGGCTCTTTCTTCCCCTCTTAAAGAGGTTTGGAAACACAGCAAATAGGCAAGGCAGCATATGGTTAAATACCTTATGAACAGTACAGAAAACAAGAACTAGAGCAGGGGTGGGGAACCTGAGGCCTTGGCTACACATGGCTCTCTAGGTCTTCAAATGTGGCCCTTTGACTGAATTCAAACTTATCAGAACAAATCTCCTTATTAAAAGTACCCAAGGACCTAGAAGGCCACAGGTTCCCTACCCCTGAACTAGAGGATTTCCAAGGTGAGGAGGAATCAGTATAAGCTGGAGTTGCCTTGGAATGCCACATGAAAAAGGTAGAACATGAACCATATACCTTGAAGGATGCCACAGGCTGAAACATGCTCCCTCCTGATGTCACTCTCTTCACTACCTTTCAGGTCCAGCTCAGCTGCTAATTCTTCCATGAAGAAGGAATTCATCTTACCAGCTGAAAAGGATCCCTCTGCTCAACTTTTCCTACGATCCTTTGTCTCTGTCTCTCCTTTGCCCATGTATTACATACTGCTTTGAAGCTTACTTATTTGCATACACATCATATCCTCTGGTTAGACTGTAAGTTCTTTGAAAGCAAGAAATGCCCCAGTTTTCATCCTTATGTCACCAACACCTAGGACATCATCTTCCATACCAGAGGCCATAAGTAAATGACAACTGCACTGATTTAGGATATGCAGAGAAGAAAAGAAAAAAAAAAAAAAGAAGGTAATTTCCCCAGAAAGGGAAACTAACATTAAAAAAAATGAAGTTGAGTGAAAAATAATAGTACTGGCCTGGCTAGAGCAGACAGTTTGTGTTCAAGGTTAGTCTAAAATAATGTTGGACTGATACAGTGGAACCAAATTATAGAAAGCCTTGAATGCCAAGCTAAGGAGTTTAAACTTTATCTTGTATTGGCAGAGGGGAGCCACTGGAAATGCAAAGTCCTATTTCTATCTCCTCCTCTTCAAACAACTATGGGGCTAGAAGAGGAGGAAGGAGTGGTTAAGTTTGGCTAACTGAGAGAGAAGGAAGTAAATACTTCTTGGCCAGGGGGAAGGAAAAATGAAGAAGTTGAAGGACATAGAGAGACAGAGAAGGGAATATGGGTAGGGGAAGGAGAGAGTCTTTCCACATCCATCTTGCCTTGGTCTACATCTGTAGTGTGAAGCTCATAGAGAAAAGGGCTGCTAAAACATTCATGAGGATCCCTGTGAGCTCCATATTGACTTAGTTTTAAGATATACTATTATCTAGGTTTTAGTGTATTTTTATTTTGTTAAATATTTCCCAATTACATTTTAATCTGCTTCTGGCCACACTCCAGAGTAGTGTGAGCCACATTCAGAGGCAGTCTTGATTTGACACTTCAGGCCTTTACAAAATTGCTCCAACTAACAATGAATAATGAAGAAAAATGGTCTGTGAGCCAATGAAGTGAGCCTGGACAGACTCACAGAGAGGATCAGAGCTCTCTGCCCAGACCTTTGAACAGTCTTGCTTACACCCAGAAGGGTGAAAGCAACAGGTGGAACTAATATAATAGAACTGTATCTCTCTTAAACTTTTAGATTTGGATCATGCCCAGTAGTATGCTGATAAATGTTCAAAGACTCCCTCTGAATAAAAAAAATTTGAGTACAACACATTTAAAGTTTAATCCATACTATTAACACTTCCTTTTAAAAATAATATTTTTAATTTGTTAAATATTTCCCAATTGCATATAAAAAATTTCAAAGATCATTTTTTAAAATTTTGAATTCTAAATTCTTTCCTTCTCTTCCACCTCTCCCCCTTCCTTGAGAAAATCAGCAGTTTGATATCAATTATACATGCAAAGTCATGCAAAGCATATTTCCATATTAACCATGTTACAAAAGAAAACACAGACAAAAAAAAATAAAGTAAAAAGAAGTTTGCTTTAATCTACGCTCAGAGTTCATCAGTTTCTTTGGAGCTGGATAGCATTTTTCATCATGGGTCCTTTGGAATTTTCCTGAATCATTTTCTTGATCAGAATAGCTAAATCTTTCACAGTCAATCACCCTTACAATATTGCTGTTACCCTATACAATGTTTCTTGGCTCTGCTTTACTTCACTTTGCATGAGATCATGTAAATTTTCCTAGGTTTTCCTGAAACCATCCTGTTTGTCATTTCATATAGCACAATAGTATTTCATCATAATCGTTCATATACCACTTTTTCAGCCATTCCCAAATTGACGAGCATCCCTTTGATTTCCATTTCTGGGACAGATAGGTGGAGCAGTGGATAGAGCACCAGCCGTGGAGTCAGGAGGGCATGAGTTCAAAGCCAGCCTGTAACATGTAACAGCTAGTAAAGCTATGTGTGACTCTGGGCAAGACACTCAACCCCAATCGCCTTGCAAAAAAAAATTCATTTTTTTCAATTTTAAAAAGATTTCAATTTCTTTGCCACTACAAAAAGAGTGGCTTTATTTTTGTACAAATAGGCCCTTCTCTCTCTCCCTCTCTCTCTCTCTCTCTCTCTCTCTCTCTCTCTCTCTCTCTCTCTC
>NW_020954562.1:6481332-6509952 GCF_900497805.2 Vombatus ursinus
AAAATCTCTTTGTGATACAGACTTAGTAGTGATGTTGCTGGGTCTATTGACACATAGTTCCAAATTGCTCTTCACAATGGTTGGATCAGTTCATAACTCCACCAAAAATGCATTAGTGTCCCAATTTTTCCACATCCCCTCCAGCATTTGTCATTTTCCTTTTCTGTCATGTTAGCCAATCTGATAGGTGTGAGGTGGTACCTCAGAGTTGTTTTAATTTGAATTTCTTTAATCAATAGTGATTTAGAGCATTTTCACATGTGGCTATAGTTAACTTCAATTTCTTCTATTGAAAACTGTCTATTCACATCCTTTAACCATTTATCAGTTGGGGGATGGCTCTTATTTTTATAAATATGACTTAGTTCACTAGTCTTTATCAAAGAAACTTGCTATAAAATTTCCCTCAGTTTCCTGTTTTCCTTCTACTATTGGCTGCATTCATTTTGTTTGTGCAAAAGGTTTTCAATTTCATGTAATCAAAATAATCTATTTTTCTTCCTGTGATGCTCTCTATGTCTTGTTTAGTCATAGACTCTTCCCTTGTCCATAGATCTGACTGCTACATTTTCCCATGCTCCCCTAATTTACTTATGATATCATCCTTTATGTCTTAGATCATTTATGCATTTTGACCTTATCTTGGCATGTGGTGTGACATGTTGGTCTATGCTTAGTTTCTGCCAAACTGCTTTCTAGTTTTCCCAGCAATTTTTGTCAAATAGTGAGTTCTTACCCCAAAAGCTCAGATCTACACTAGACTACTGTGGTCTTACTGTGTTTCATGTACCTAATTATTTCACTGATCCACCATTCTATTTCTTAGCCAATACCAGATTATTTGATGATTACTGCTTTGTAATGTAGTTTGACATCGGGAATTGCTAGACCACCGCTCTTTCCAGTTTTTTCATTGATTCCTTTGAAACTCTTGACCTTTTGCTCTTCTAGATAAATTGTTATTATTTTTCTCTAGCTGCATAAAATAATTCTTTGGCAGTTTGATAGATATGGCACTGAATAAGTAATTTAACTTAGGTAAAATAGTCATGTTTATTATATTGGCTTGGTCTAACCATGAGCAATGAATATTTCTCCAATTGTTTAAATATGTTTTTATTTGTATGAAAAATGTTTTGTAAATGTGTTCATATAATCTCTGGGTTTGTCTTGGCTCCCAAGTATTTCATATTGTCTGCAGTTATTTTAATTGGAATTTCTCTTTCTATCCCTTGTTGCTGGATTTTTTTGGTAGTATATGCGGATGGTTTATGACAATTTATTTTAATATCCTACAACTTTGTTGAAGTTGTTAATTGTTTCAACTAGTTTTTTAATTTATTCTCTAGAGTTCTCTAAGTAAACCATCATATCATCTGCAAAGAGTGATAGTTTCATTTCCTCATTGTCTGTTTTCATTTCTTCAATTTCATTTTCTTGTTGCTGGAGAAGGAAATGCAAACCACTCCAGTATCTTTGCCTAGAAAACCCTAAATGGGGTCACAAAGAATCAGATACCACCACCACCACCACCACCACCACCACCACCACCACAACAACAACAACTTATAATTTTAAGAAAGGTTCCATTGATTCCTATGTTTTCTAGTGTTTTTAATATGGTTATTATATGTCTTTAATAGGTATTGTTTTAATAGATGTTATATTTCAGTGGGCGTTGTATTTTGTCAAAGACTTTTTCTGCATCTGTTAAGGTAATCACAAGATTTTTGTTGTGTTTTTATTAATATGGTCAGTTGTGTGGATACTTTTCCTAATGTTGAACTAGCTCTGCATTGTTGATATAAATCACTCTTGGTCATTGCATGTGATCTTTGTGATATATTACTGTAATCTCCTTTCTAATATTTTATTTAACATTTTTGCATCAATATCATTAGGAATATTGGTTTATGGTTTTCTTTTTTTGTTTGTTTTTGCTCTCTCTGGTTTAAGTATCAAAACCATATTTGTGTCATAAGAGGAATTTGATAGAACTTTACCTATTTTTTTAAATACTTTATATAGTATTGGTATTAATTATTCCCAAAATGTTTGATAGAATTCACTTATAACTCTATCTGGTCCTGGGGATTTTTTCTTAGGGAGTTCATTTATGGCTTATTCAATTTCTTTTTCTAAGATAGGGTTATTTAAGAATTCTATTTCCTTTTCTATTAATATGGGCAGTTTATATTTTTGTAAATATTCATCTACTTCACTAAGATTTTCCATTTTACTGGCATATAATTGGGCAAATAACTCCTAATAATTGCTTTAATTTCATTTTCATTGTTGGTACATTCACCCTTATCATTTTTGATACTAATAATTTGGTTTTCTTCTTACATTTCTTAAAAATCAAATTAACCAGTGGTTTGTCCATTTTATTGTTGTTTTTTTTCCCCATAAAACCAGCTCCTAGTTTTATTAGTTCAAATTTTTATTTTCCATTTTATTAATCTCTCCTTTGATTTTCAGGGTTTCCCTCTTGGAGTTTGGGGGATTTTTAACTTGTTCTTTTTCTAGTTTTCTAGATTTTTTTCAATTGCAGACCCAATTTATTGATCTGCTCTTTCTTTTATTGATGTACATGTTTAGAGATATAAATTTTCCCCTAAGTGTTGCTTTGACTGCATCCCACAAATTCTGGAATGTTGTCTCCTTGTTGTCATTCGCTTTAATTAAATAATTGATTATTTCTATGATTTGTTCTTTGACTCACTCATTCTTTAGGATTATTTAGTTTTCAAATAATTTTTAGTCTATGCTTCCATGGCTTTTTACTAAATGTAATTTTTATATAAAGGAAAAGTTCAGGCAAAATTCTATGAGAAAAATCTGAGGAGAAAGAGACTGTCCTTTGTTAGGGATGTAGGAAATATGTGAAGGTTCCAAAGATGAGGTATTACCTGAGTTTGACCTGAATAAAAGAAGGGACTTCAACAGGTAAAGATAAGAGGAAATCCATTGCAAGTACAAGCGGCAGAGTGAGAAAAGCAACAGGTTAGGAGAGGGCAGGACAGGACTTCAATAGGGGATGGAGAATAGTTCAGGTTGGCTAGAACATAGAGCATGTGAAGGAGAATAGTTTGAGATAAGGTTGGAAATGTAGACTGGAGACAAATTGTGGAGGGCATTGAATGTCAGGATCAGGACTTTTTTGTTAGGTAAGAGGAAGCTAGTAAAGAATTTGGGGTAAGAAGAGATATAGTTAGAAAATTATAATAAGAAGATTAAGCAAGTGCAGTATGAAGGGTAGAGTGAAAAAGGAATAGATTGGAGTCAGGAAGACCAGTTAAGAGACTTTTACATAAATGGTCTTCATTAGCTATGGCAAAGGTAGAATTAAGAGAACTTGTCAATTGACTGGATGTGGGGAATGGGGTGAGAGTGAAAAGCTGAAGCACAAGATCATAGATTTTTAGAGACGTTAGAGATCAACTACTCCAACTTCCTCAATTTGTAAATGAAGAAATTTAGACCCAGAAAAATGAAGTGATTTTCCCAAGGCCACAGGGTTAGATTTTTCAGTGCTCTTTCCATTATACCAGATGATTCTGAAATCTTAATGATTGAGAGGATGGTGGTGCCATCACCAAAAATAGAGGTTAGGGGATGGTCAAGTTTGAAGCATAGATGAGAAGTTCAGTTTGGTTTTTGTTTTGTTTTAAGTGAGGCAATCAGGGTTAAGTGACTTGCCCAGGGTCACACAGCTAGGATGTATCACGTGTCTGAGGCTGGATTCGAACTCAGTTCCTCCTGACTCCAAGGCCAGAGCTCTATCCACTGCACCACCTAGCTTCCCCAAGAAGTTTAGTTTTGAACAAGCTGAATAGCAGATGTTCATTGGACATCCAGGTGAAGCTACTTTGCAGAAAAATTTAAATATTTGATGGAAGCTTTCAGGTGATATCAGTATGTGGTGTGAATATGCAGATTTTGGGGTAATTTCTGATGAGATAATCATTAAAGTCAAAGGAGGGGGTGGGATCCCCAAGGACAAAAGTGTAGAGAGTTAAGAGGACAGGGTCAGAGAAAGGAAAGAAGATGTTTGCTCAAGAGGAGGGAAGATGAATAATCAGCAAAATAGATCAAGGGATGTACAAGACAGGGGGGAGAAGAACTAGGAATTAGCAACATAATAGGAACTAAGGGAGAAGAATCAGGTGGCCAACACTAAAATGCTCCAGAAGTCAAGGAAGACCAGAACTTAGAAAATATAAAAGGCCTCTGTATTTGGTGAGAAAGAAGCCCTTGATGATCTTGAAAAAAAAAAAGAAATTTCAATAGAGTGATAAGGACAGATGTCAGACTGTGAGGGGTTGTAGGGAAGAGAAGGCTGTATGGTTTTAGATCACTTTATGGAAATCTGACAGTGAAGAGGAGAAAAGAGTTAGCATAATAGCTTGAAGGAGTAGTGGACTTAAAGTATTGGGTTTGGTTTGGTTTTTGGATGGGGTGTTTAGGATAGGAAGAGTTGAGCGTGTTTGTAGACTTAAGGAAAGGGACAGGGATACAAAGATGCAGGAGAAGAGAGATGATCGATGGAGCATCATCCTGGAGGAGATGAGAGAGGATCAAGGTATGGAAGGAGAGGGATTGCCTGCCTTGACAACCCTTTCCATCCATTAAGATTAATACAACATTTTAAATAACGACTTGACCAAAAATCTGTTAATCATTTTACTATACTGAGTTTATCAGAAAGCAATTCTTGGAAAGACAAGAGTGGACCAATGGACAGAATATAGATTTTACTTAAACTTTAAAAATTCAAGTTTCAATATACTTGCAAAAAGAAGGTGGTGTGTATCTCTAGCAAACTTCTAGGTAGCTATGAAACACAACCCAATAGTAAACAGAAGATAAATGCACTTTTTTAAAACATCCCTTACATTTTCCCCCTTTTCTTTAGACATTCAGGCATCATACCAGCCCAGGCCTACATCATCTTCTGCCTAGATTGTTAATAACTTCCTAAATGACCTCCCTGCTTCCTGTATCTCCCCTCCTCAATCCATCCTCCACCTGGAGGCCAAAATAATCTTTCTGAGGCACTAATATGAACATGTTACTCTCTTGTTCAAAAACCTTCACTGGCTCCCTGTTGCCTCTAGGATAAAATACAAACCTCTTACTCTGGCATTTAAAGCCCTACATAACCTGGCTCCAAGATACCTTTCTAGAATTATTGCACATTATTCCCCTTCATGCACTCTATAGGCTAGATTACTATTTGTTCTTCAAACTCAACATGCCATTTCCCACTTCCATGTATTCTATAGGTGGTCCCTATGCCTAGAAGGTAATCTATCTTTATATGATCCTTCCAAAATCCTTCTCTCCCTTCAAGACTCAGCTAGGTTATATCTTCTTCTCAATATAGCTTTTCCCTGATCTCCACAGCTAATCTATACACCACACAGTTGCTGAACCAATATTATTAAAGTCTAGCTCTGACTCTGCTGCTCAAGATGTGACCATGGCTCACTCACAAACTCTCTTGTTTGACACTTAAAACCCTTCACAATCTGACCCCAGGTCCCCTTTCCAGGCCCAGTGCACGTTATTTTCCTTCATGCATGCTGCATTCCTGACAAAATGGCTACCTGATATTCTCTGTGCATACAGCATCCCAACCCCCTCCCATCCTGTACTTCTCTGCCACACCTAAAATGCACTCCCTCCTCCCCTCTTTCTCAAAGAATCCTTTGTATCCTTCCAAATACAGTAAGTGCTACTTCAACCAACCAACAAGTATTTATTAAGTATCAAGTATGAGCCAGGCACAGAACTAGGCACTGGGCATATAAGTACATAGAATGAAACAATTCCTACTCACAAGGAGCCTATGTATTAAGGGAGGAGACAACTTGCACATTTATAAAAATACACAACAAAATTAGAAAGGAAATACGTAAAAATATGTACAAAGTGGTAAAATACATGGTAGTTTGAGAAGAAGGATGGTAGCAATCGGGGGTATCAGAAACACTTTTGTGCAAAAGATGGTGCTTGAGCTGCATTTTAAAGGAAAAGGGGATCTCTTTGAGCAGAGCTAAGAAGGGCAGACATTCCAGGCATTGGGGAACTGCATGGCTAAGGCCTACAGATGGCAAATGGAAAGCTATGTGTGAGGAACAGACAGAATGCCAGTTTGGCTGGATCACAGTACAGGAAAGGAAGGAATGTCCAGTGAGGCTGGAGAGATGTGTCGGGCCAGGTAGTGAAGGGTTTTAAAAGACAAACAGAAGAGTTTATATTTAATCCTAAAGGCAATAGGAAGCCACTGGAGTATACTGGGTGGGGAAGTCACAAGAACAGATCTGTGTTTAATGAAAATAATTTTGGCAGCAGGGTATGAGTTGGAAAGACTTGAAGGAGGGAGAACAATTAGGAGGCTGCTCCAATGATATAGGTGAGAAGTCCTGAGGGCCTGAACTAATGCAGTAGCCATGTGAGTGAAGAGAAAGGGGTCAGATGTGAAAAATACTGTGAAGGCAGAAAAGGCAAGATTTGGCAGATGATTGGACATGTTGGGCCAGGGACAGTGAGGATTCTAGGATAATGCTAAGGCTTTGAACCTAGAAGACTAGGGGGATAGAAGTGTTTTTCACAGAAGCAAGGAATTTGAAGATGGTTTAGGAGGAAAGATAATGAATTTAGTTTTGGACATATTAAGTTCAAGATATCTCTTAAGAAATCTTAAGATAGCTGGCTTGAAATGGCCAGTAGACAATCAATGATGCAGGACTAAGGCTCAGGAGAGAGACTGACTAGATATATACATATGTAAATACACACACACATACATACACACATGTATGTTCACACACATATGTATATATATAAACATACATTTTTGTGTGTACACATGTATACACATAATACATTTATATAAATATACACACAATATATGTGTATAGATCCACATATGGCAAATGATGCACATGTATATATATGTGTGTGTGTGTGTATATATACATGTGTACATATGTATATAAGCATTTTTGCATGTATATGTGTAGGTAGCCAGGTAACGCAGTGGATAGAATGCTGGGACTTAGGTCAAGTAGACGCATCTTCCTGGGTTCAGAACTAACCTCAGACACTAACTGTGTGACCCTGGGCAAGTCACTTAACCCTGTTTGCCTCAGTTTCCTCATCTGGAAAATGAGGTAGAGAAGGAAATGGCAAACCACTCCAGTATTTTTGCCAAGAAAACTCCAAATGGGGTTGCAAAAAGTTGAACATGACTGAACAACAACTTAGTTTTACAGTCTTAGACCTTTTTCTTTGAGTCTTTCTCACTCATCTTAGTCCCTGGCCTAGGAGAATATACCGGGCCTGAAAGCTAGACTTCTGTGGGTCATTTGTGGGTTTCTTTTTATGCAAAGGCCCTGAATATTGTTGCAGTGTTAGGATTATTTGATCAAAATCCTTGCAGATCAGTCAGGAGCGGGTGGCAGATATAATTAGGGGCTTTAGGACAAGGACATTTGAATATCAGCCTCTGAGAATTTAAAGCTCTTTAAAAATCAGAACCAATGTTTTCTCCACAAAAAAAGCTAAACCTTTAAGGCCTAATTTGCAAATAAAAGACCCCAAGTTTCTGGCATTTGCTTCCTCTAGGTGAACTCATCCTGCACCCCTGCTAATGAAGGTATTGCTGTCAATATCACTTTCAAGTTATGAGGTCCATTCAGGGTGAGATAAAAGGGTGCGGGTGGGGGAGGGGAAGGAGATGGTCAACAGGCAATCTCGCTTTCATTTTAACACTCCCTGGAGGATTTTCATTATCCTTTCAGTATCATGTCTTGCCTTTTCTTTTCTCAAGGTCAGCTCTGTCTAGACGCTTCCCAGCTCCCACTTTCTGCAGCTCCTGCACACCCACAATCAGCTAAAGAAGGTAACCTCAGATTGTGCCCTTCCACCTAAGGAAGCAGAGTCCTTGCTTTTTCTCTTCTTGGTGACCTTTCTCTAGGTGAAGAGGTCTCTTCTGCAGCGGGCAGGTTTGACTTGCTATGGTGATTGCTGGGCACAGAGATGCTTCTACCTTGTTAGGAGTGACATCACTGTACATTAAAGACATCATATCTCCTTTCATATTAAAATGCCTGTCAGTTCTCCAGCTCTGAGGTTGTAAATCTGCCAGGGTATCCTGTGCTTGGGGAGCTTTCATTATGAAAATAGGAAGATAAGCACTCTGTTTTACTGTCAAAGGAAAAGAGGTAGCCTTCTAGTAATGAGATTACTTTAAGAAATAAATATACATTTTCTTAACACTGTGTTCCAAGGGAAAATTTTTTCCAAAAATGGCTCTTTATTTCAATTAAAAAAATTCATCCTCAAAAAAGCAGGAGAGCAGAGAGTGAATATGAAATAACAGTAGAGTAAGATTTATTAATGCATACATTTCACACTTGCTCTTGCAGTAAATCACAAGACTTTCCCAATGATTTTAGCCCTCTACTTAGAGTTTCCCAGCTTAAGAAAGGAAAAAAGAGAATTTAACTCACTTTCACCTTAAATTCACAAACAGACCAACCTCTGTGGTCAATAGAGTATCTATCTTAACTCTAGGTAAAATAACCCTTGGATCATTTGTCAGCAAAACAAATCTTCAGTGGAGGCTGAGCTGCCTGTCTCACACATCTATAGAATTGAGCAGGGAGGCAATTCAATTTATTAAGCATTTAAGTACATACCTACTATGTGTCAGGCCTTGAGGGAGCTGTTGGAAGTAGACAGACAAAAATAAAAACAAGTACCTGCCCTTGGGAATCTTACATTCTACTGCTAGAATCAGCATATACACAGACAAGTAAATACAAGTAATATTTTGAAGGGAGGAAGCACTTGCAAGTATAAGGATTGGCTTGATTGGGATGCCCAGTAGTTTGGAGAAGAGGATATGGAAAGTCAATGGTAACATCCTAGGAGTTCATGGAGGGGGAGGAAGGAGAATACTGTCAAGTTCTACCCTTTTCTTGTAACTTATAATATAAAAATACAGAAATAATAATCAGCAACAGCTTCTCATAGCTAGCTATCTTTGCGCAACCTTATGTTAACTGCCTTTGTTCATTTATTTTCTCTCTTTCTAGGCCTAGAAACATTTAAGGAATTTTGAAATTTCTCCCACCATAGGTTTGAACTGGAGATTCCTGGGTCATTAGCAGCAATTGCAATTTTTTTTTTCTATTTGTGTGACAACTGTAAAATGAGTTAATGATTTTGAGGTCTTCATTAGCATGATCACCCAAAGGGCAACGGAAAGGTGCATGGTGGGAGAGAGCAGGCTACAACACATTAAAGATTAGCAATTACAAAGATGAAGTGGTGAGAAGAATGTCATTAGAGAAATATATGAACAACAACAAAAAAGATGGTCTATATAGTAGGAGCAGTGGATAACTAATGGACAGTCTGTGCTCGTTTGTTATCTCTACAATGTCAGGACAACGTAAAGAGGTCCTCCAGTATGTTAGTTACTTCCCCAGTGGCAAATTTGTTGGAAGACACGGATATGAATTGCACAGGATGGGTGGGCTTGAATGGATTGTAATCAGCAGTGTTGGAAGGAATATCACCCACAATGGTGAGTTAACTCTTGCTGGTAGTCAGCAAAGAGGCTAAGGATTCAGAAAAGTTGGTGACCACTTATATCCTATGAGGTATGAAAGGAACTGCTAAGGTCAACCTTGTGTCAAGCACAAACTGGGAGGAAAACACCTGCAATTATTGATCCTGGACTGTGGATTCATGAAGAGTTAGAAACTTCATGTTTCAAAGACCATCAAAATCAAGAACTTTATAGAGGAACAAAATTAACTTTTTCCCTTACGGTACCAAAAAGAGCATAAGGCCAACATCCATTGTCAAACAACTAGAATCAGTATAATTGTACCTTCTTGCTTTCAACTTAACACTGTGGACTGTTTTCATCCATTCTAAAATTTCAAGGAAAAAAAAACCCAACATTTATAGTTTCTGTCCTTAATTCAGTAAGTTATCACATTATGAATTGTAGCCTAATGCAACTGAAAATAGTCACCACCTCACAAAGCCCAGAAGCATGCTGGTCCCAGCAATGTGATAGGCTGTCCAATTAGCACAAGCAGAAAAGGAGAAGCCTCCAGGGAGGTGGCTAGAGCCCAAGCTTTCTTGTTGTAACTCTGCTGGTGCTCTCTGTGGCATATCTCATAATTTCAGACCTGCTTTCCTTGACCTGCTCTGTAAATATCTCAATAGAGGAGGAAGTCTGGGTGAGGTTAGTCAACAATCCTGTGAATGCCTAAAAATAAAGGAAGCCCAGGAAATAAGACCTTCTCCTCCTATACAGCAAAAAAGTCTTATTGGCAATACCAAAGGATCAGGGCTTCTTAGCACATGACCATCTGTTGGTGTTTTAAGTCTCCACCAGAAAAATACAAAAGGAAGTTCTCTTTGCTTTCTTTTTTTTCCCCATGAAGAAATTTAGGACGCAATAGAAAAGTTAGCAATTTAGAATGGATGGCAATGGGTAGAAGCTGCCAGTAGAAGGAACCAATGTCCATGAGACCAAGAAGCATAGTTCAGACTTCCTCCTTCAGAAAATTCCCTAAGGGGAAATCTAAGCATCAAATCAAATAGAATCATGGAAAAGAATTCATCAAGAGAGAAAAATATGGTAAGTTTTCAATATTCATTCATTTAATAAGCTTTTATTAAGTGCCCACTGTATGTGTCAGGAATAGCCGTTGGGCTTTGGGGGTTAATTTTATACAATCTGAGTGACTTAGAGTTTGACTTCAGGTCCAGAACACTAAGGAAGACAATGATTGTTTTTCTTCCTTTTTCTTGGTGGAAATCTATAATCATGAGAAGGTATTCTCATTGTTTACTGGTTTCTGGGGAAGCCACTAATGTGAGTTCACAATACGTTCCATGTTTCCTCTACATCCTTCCTGATCTAATGCTTCACTGTGTTGTTGGGGTAACCCTATATGTTAGCAGAGCTCTTAAGTTCTGGTAGATCCAAGGAGGTTAGGCTTTGAACATGGGCCTGATCACAGTCTGTGTCTTAGGTCCAAGGACCAGCCTAGTTAAGTATAAAAAGACATCCTCAGCAGGTTCTCCACTAGGTAAAGAGTTCCTTGGTCTAGGCAAACCTGTGCAGTCATGCAAAACATATTTCCATACATGTCATGGTGTGAAAGAAAACACAGACAAAAAACCCTAAGAAAAATTAAGCTTTTTTTTTTTTTAAAGTATGCTTCAACCTGCATTCAGATTCCATTAGTTCTTACACTGGAGGTGGTTGGAATTTTTCATCATTACTCCCCTTATGAATTGTCGTAGATCACTGTATTGCAGAGAACAGCTAAGTCATTCACAGTCTAGCATCATATAATATTACTGTTACTTTGTACAATGTTCTCCTGGTTCTGCTCACCTCACTTTGCATCAGTTCACGTAAGTCTTCCCAGTTTTTTCTGAAACCATCCTGCTTGTCATTTCTTATAGCACAATAGTATTACATCACAATCATATATCACAACTTGTTCAGCTATTCCCCAATTAACGGGCACCCCTTCAATTTCCATATACCACAACTTGTTCAGCTATTCTCTAATTGATGGGCAGCCCTTCCATTTCCAATTCTTTGCCATCACAAAAAGAGCTACTATAAATATTTTCGTACATATAGGTCCTTTTTAAAAATCTCTTTGGGCTACAGACCTAGCAGTGATAGTGCTGGGTCAAAAGGTAAGAACAGTTTTATGGCCCTTTGGGCATAGTTTCAAATTGTTCCCCAGCATGGTTAGATTGGTTCACAACTCAACCAATAGTACTTTAGCGTCCCAATTTTCCCACATCCCCTCTAATATTTGTCTTTTTTCTTTTCTATCATATTAGCCAAGCTGATAGGTGTGAGGTGGTACCTCGTGGTTGTTTTTAGTTTGTATCAATCAATAGTGATTTATAGCATTTTTATATGACTATAGATTTGATTTCTTCATGTGAAAACTGCCTGTTCATATCCTTTGACCATTTATCAATTGGGGAGTGATTTGTATTCTTATAAATTTAACTCAGTTCTCTATATATTTGAGAAATGAGCCCCTTATCAGAGAAACTTGCTGTAAAATTCTTTTTCCCAGTTATGATCACTAACTGTGTATTTCCTTCCATCCTATTTTTCCCCTGTTTATCTTTCTCTTTCTCCTTTCACTCTGTCCTTCCTCAAAAGAATTTTGCTTCTGACTATCACCTCCCCCAAGTTGCCTTCCCTTCTATCAGCCATTCTCTTATCTCCATCCCCTCCTACTTCCTGTAGGGTAAGATAGATTTTTATACCCAACTAAGTGTGTATGTTATGCCCTCTTTGAGGCAATTCTGATGAGGGTAAGGTTCAAGTGTTGCCTACCTCCCCCTCTCTGTATCTTCCCATTCATGTAAAAGCTCTTTTGTGCCTCTTATCTCATTTTACCTCTCCCTCCCCCCCTTCTCCCAGAGCATCCCTCTTTCTGAGCCCTTAATGTTATTACTTAAATATCATCCCATTACAGTCAACTCATATCCATGTCCGTTGTCTATGTACACTCCTTCTAACTGCCCTAATAATAATAAAATTCTTAGGAGTTACAAGTATCATCTTCCTATGTAGGAATGTAAATAATTTAACCTCATTGAATCCCTGATGATTTAGCTTTCCTGTTTACTGTTTTATCCCTCCCTTAAGTCTTATATTTCAAAGTTAAATTTTCTGTTGAGTTTTGTTTTTTTCATCAGGAATGTTTGAAAGTCCTCTGTTTCATTAAATATCAACTTTTTCCCCTGAAGGATTACACTCAGTTTTACTGGGTAGGTGATTCTTAGTTGTAACCCTAGCTCCTCTGCCCTCCAGAGTATCACATTCCAATCCCACTGATCCTTTAATGGAGAAGCTGCTAAATATTGTGTTATCCTGACTGTGATGCTATGATATTTTAATTGTTTCTTTCTGGCTGCTTGCAATATCTTCTCCATGAACCAGGAGCTCTGAAATTTGGCTATAATGTACCTGGGAGTTGCCATTTTGGGATCTCTTTCAGGAGGGGGTTGATGGATTCTTACAATTTCTATTTTACCCTCTGGTACTAAGATATCAGGGCAATTTTTCTTGAAATATGTCTAGGCTCTTTTTTTTTTTGGTCATTGTTTTCAAGTAGTACAATAATTCTTAAATTATCTGCCTTTGAACTATTTCCCAGGTCAGTTGTTTTTCCAATGAAATATTTAACAATTTTTCTTTTTTTAAAATTCTTTTTATTCTGTTTTATTGTTTCTTGATGTCTTATGGAGTTATTAGCCCAATTCTAATTTTTAAGGAATTATTTTCTTTAGTGAGCTTTTGTAACTCCTTTTCCATTTGGCCAATTCTACTTTTTAATTAGTTCTTTTCTTCAGTGAACTTTTGTACATCTTTTCCCCATTTGTACAATTCTGCTTTTTAAGAAGTTCTCTTCAGTGGATTTTTGTGCCTCTTTTACCATTTGGCCTATTCTGTTTTTTAACGTGCTATTTTCTTCAGTATTTTTTTGTTCCTCCTTTACCAAGCTGTTGACTCTTTTCTGTCATGTTTTTCTTGCACTACGCTCATTTCTTTTCCCAGTTTTTCCTTTACCTCTCTTATTTGATTTTTAAAATCCTTTTTGAGCTCTTCCAAAAATTTGTTTTGGGCCTGAAACCAAGTTACATTTTTTTCTTGGATGCTTTGGATATAGCTGTTTTGACTTAGTTGTCCTCTTCTGAGTTTGTGTTTTGACCTTCCCTGTCACTTTCCAGCCTATTTCTGGACTTTCAACTTTATGTTAAAGTTGGACTCTGGTCCTGGGGTGAAGAGGGCATTGTTTCAAGCTTCATATTTTTTGTGCTGCTGTTTTCAGAGCTAGTCCTATGGTCTGTAAGTCTTCAATTCTTCCACAGTGGTATAATCTAAGGAGAGGTGTGGTCACCACTCTCCTGGCCTGTGCTCTTGTCTGTGAGCAACCACAAGCATTCTTTTCCACCCTGGAACTATCACCAAGGTCCCCACTTGCCTAGGATTGCACATTCCAGTTTGCTAGTGCACCTCCTCATCCTATGCATGAGCAATGCCATAGAGACATGGACCCAGTGCCAGCAAAGGGTCCCATGTAATCTCCTTTTGACCAGCTGTCCAACACCTTTGTGTCTGTGGACTGAGAGTTCTAGAAGTCACACCACCAATTCAATCACCCCCAAGGTCTGCTGCTGGCTTGCCTGGGTACAGCCTACACTGGACTGTGCCATACCCTCACCCCAGTTAGACAAACTTTTCCTGCTCACCGTCTAAGTTGTCTTAGGCTGGAAAATTGTTTCACTCCCATGCTTTTGTTGGTTTTGCCACTCCAGAATTCATTTTGAGACATTCTTTTAAAGTTATTTAAAGGAGAATTTGGAGGCACTTGGGTAAATCCCTGCCTTTATCTGCCATCCTGACTCTGCCCCTCCAGGGCCTAAGTCTTTAGTAAGGTAGGCACCATAGAAAAGAGGTGAATTCCTACTTCAAAGCTCATAGATCAGGAGTTGGATAGGACCTCAGAGGACTTCTTGTTTAACCTCCTCATTTCACAAGCTTCTTTAGGTCCAGATTAAATGACTTGCTCAAGGACCCACTGGTAATAAGCATCAGAGGCAGGATTTGAACACAAGCTCTCAGATTCCAGAGTTAGTGCTTCTTCTTCTGCACCACACTGACCATTAGTAGAGGAACCATTGACTACATGATTGATGAAAAAACTCTACTACTTATAAACAGCATTTACTGAGCTACCCATAGTTACTGTTTTCACTATCTTTATTTCTTAAAAATCAATGGAAAGCTTTATAAAACAAACAAAGAAACAAGATGTAGCATCTCCAGGGCCACAAAGTGGTGACCCTCATACTCTATATTTTTTAAGACCTTTATCTTCTTTACCTATAGTTGAAAAGTAAATAAGATTGGCTCTGCCAGCAGTTAATAGCTAGATCTTCAACTGTCTTTCTTAATCTTCTGTGTTTAGTGAATGGAAGCAAGGATGAAAGGAGGGAGCATGCCCCCACACAGCACACAGCTTTACAGTAAAAAGATGTGCTTCCCTTTGCTCTCTTGAACCAGATCCCCTTTCTTACTGGCTTGCTGCCAGAGGCAAGACATTGGAGAGGGTACAAGAGTAATCTCTTGGCAACTGGAGTACTCTGCTCTTCTAGCAGCACTCAGAGGGACTAATGAGAAGCTATTTTGCCATAAAGAAAAATCTGGGGAAGCAAAATAACATCTTTTATTTTCCAGGTCTGAAGTTTCATAGGTGATCACAGCCATGGCTGATGAGGCCATGGTCCTGAATTCAGTCACCATAAAGGGTTATTAATTTCATTCTAGTCAGCCAGCTTCCGAAGTCAATTTAATTCGGCTTAACTCAGTTCAACAAAACTTTTGTTAAATGCATGGTATATTTAAGGCACCATTTTAGGAGCAGGAAATACAAAGACAAAAAAGAAAGCTGTTTTTGCCTTCAATGAGCTTACATATTATATAATATATAGGCAGATAAATATATACAAAGTATATGTAGCATTTCTCTTAGATGCCTCTCTTGAATCCCATATCACCTCAGTGAGTTCAGCCTCCAAAGCATAACTACTATATCTGCTCAGGGTTCTAGAGATATTTCTGAGGGGTTATGGCTGTTTTTTTCCTAATGCTATAGCTAAGCCCCCCACTTGTGTGCTTCTGACCATGATTATCGGTTGACAATCATTTAGCCTAACAGATTCAAATAGCTTTTAGAAAGGGATATTTACTAAGGTGGTACAGTAGGAAAAGTTGGTATAAAATATCTCTCCCCACACTCTCCAAAGTCTATTATAACACAGTCTCCCACTATACAGTCCAGGGAAAGCTTAGAGAACACATGTGGCAAAAGAGGTAACTCAGAGCTCCTAGTTGTTAGAAGTCCTTTTCTTTACTTCATAGAAGACTCAAGAAATTTCTTTTATGCATAGTGCAGGTTCTTTCCTGAGTTCTTTGTAGAACTGTGAATCTCATTCTGGTAGATCCTTGGCTACAGATGTAAACACTTCTGTCAACCACTACTGCCCAAAGGGGGTGTGTGTTAGGGAGCAGACCAAGGCTAAAACTAAAATATTCCTCTCCGGTTAAAGCAAGTCTATGATCACTGTTCACTGGAATTTGAATCTCCATCAGATGCTCAAATAACATGATTTGGAACTGGCATTCCATTTTACAGACAACTCAAAGGGCCCAAGTTTCTTCGGCCAATCTGAACCTGTCTAGATCAATCCAGTTTATTCAGGGACATGTCTCACTAATCTAAAGTATTTGGTTGATTGAGACTTGTTCTCACCTTGGTGAAGTACCAGGGCATTTTATTACTTGCTTTAAATGGAATGGGATGATTTGATTGATTTACTCAATCAATACTATCCTTAACATATACAAAATAATAGAAAGTAATTTTGGGAGGAACAGAGAACTAAGAACTGGTGAAGATCATGAAAGATCTCAAGGTGGTAACTGAACTATGAGCAATTTCCTTCTTTCATCAGGGAGTTCTTCCCAGAACCTCCATTTTGAGGAGAGCCCCAGACAGCCATTCTTCATTCTCCAGACCTCATCACCACGACCTGCACAGGGGTGACCCTCCCCACTTTACAGCTCCATTTTATGTGCTATTTTCCCCTGTTAGAGTGTAAACTCCTTGAAGCTATAGACTCTCTTTTTGCTTGTATTTGCATCCCCTGCTCTTAACTGGTGCCTAGGAAATGCTGCTTAATAAATGTATTTTGACTTACTGTTGACTTCATGCAGGCAGAAGGGAGAGGGAATGGATTTCAGATATGGGAGACACTTGTGCAAAAGGCATAGAGGAGGGAGTAAAGACAGTAGGGGCCAGGAATAACTAGCAGCCTGGTGAATACAGGCTTGCAGGCAGGCAGTCACAATGGGGATCAGCTCAGGGAGTGCGGCTAAATCAACACAAGTCTATCACCACCAAGGAAAAACACTTCAAAAGCCAAACCCTTCCTATAGAAAGGATGCTACTTCCTTCCCGTATATTAAATAATAGTCTAGTAACTTCAGAGAATGTACCCTTCTTTCCAAGTCAGTGAGAAAAATTAATCTATGAATAGCAGAAATCTGCTTCATTAAAGGTATATACTTCCTAACTGCTGGTGCCATATTCTATAAGAAATCAACTAGATTAAGGACCGGTTATGCTACAGGCATTGTGTTAGGTATTAGGGATTTGAAGACAAAAAAGAAAACTCCCTGTGCTCAGGAATCTAGATTTATGTGGTTGAATGATGGAACAGATAAGGAGATACAAAGTGAGAACCCACATATTTCATACACCATCATATTTTCCCAACCTAGGATAACCTTTCAAGTGCTCTGCACTAAAAAGGATCAACAAAACCCACATAGCACAATTCTAAATGCCATGCAGAATCCCAAGCAATCCATTCATAACAGTTATTAAATAATCCCAAATTAACCATCTTTTGTGAGGGGCTTGGCCTACCCCAGCTAGCAGCTTGACCATTACACTTATTCCCAAACATATTAGGTAAATTCAACAAACAACATTTTACAAAGTTTATTATAGATTACCTCCTGCCTAGTGTTTATAAGGACCCGTCCTGCCCCAAAATAACTAGGAAGAATATTAAAATTAAAATTAAACAGTTGACAAAAGTGGAAAAAATAAAAAGAAGAGGAAAAGTAAATTTTCCCTTTCAAAGGATCAGTCTAATCTCAAATCCTGGCTCTATCACTTCTGCGACTTTGGATAAATCACTTAACTTCTGTGTAAAATAAAGTGTATGTACATAAGTGTGTGTGTGATTTTTTACTTCTAAGGTGACTTTCAGGGCATGTGGAAGTCTCCCCAGAGCAGACCTGCACAACTTGGCAGTAGGTAGGGGACCAAATTAAAATAGGCTAAACTTGCTTGGGCCACAGATAGGTGAGACTAGAGACAGATAGACAATGATTGGTTGCTGAGGGTCACGTAACAAACAGGAGAGTGCACAGTGGCAACCCTACATTTTTCACAGGCCACCCAAAATCCTTTGTTAGGCTGCAAGCAGTCCATGGGCCACATGTTGTGCAGACCTGCCCTAGAGCATAATTGTTAACCTTTTTAGTGTCATGGACCCCCTTGGACAGCCTGGTAAAACCTATAGACTCCTTCTCAGAATAAGCTTTTTAAATGCATAAAATGAGGGGCAGCTAGGTGGCGCAGTGGATAGAGCACCGGCCCTGAAGTCAGGAAGACCTGAAGTCAAATCCGACCTCAGACCAAACACTTGACACTTACTAGCTGTGTGACCCTGGGCAAGTCACTTAACCCCAATTGCCTAAAAAACAAACAAAAAATAAAATAAATGCATAAAATAAAATATATGGGATTACAAAAAACCAAACAAAGGTTAGTGAAAATAAAGATGCATTTTTTTCTAATCCAAGTTCAAGAATCTCCTGAATCTATGCACAGACCCCTAAGAGATATATGGAAGCTAGGTTAAGAACCTCTTCCCTAGAGGGAAAGGAGACTTGAAGTTGACTAGAAGTCACTGCCTTGCCAAAGCATCCTGGGTGAAAACTTTTCCATGGGTCCCCTCAGCACATGGGCAACCTACACATGTATTCAGTGAATCCCCTGCCAAGATGTAGGGCAATTGAAATAAAGAGCTGGTCACATCTGTCTAGGAGTCTCTGCACACATAACATACCCCATTCTTCCCCAAAGCATTCCTACAAAACCATAGTGCATTCCAAATGAATAGTCCAACTCACCTGACAATAGAATAACCAGTCTTAGCTCAAAAAGAATATAAACCTAGATGAGCCCCAAACATATATGGAGTTCCACAAAAGGAATATCCACTTAAGTTTGATTGGAATCAGTCTTTCCAAGGATCCTGGGTAAGTCCCCGAGCTGTAAAACTCATGGCCTGGAAGGATGTCTTATTCCCACTCAGAGGCCCCAGCTCTGGACTAATGCAGACTGGAGAGTCTGGGAGAGAGCCTGACCCCAAAGAGAGGATCAGGTTTTCTCTTGTATTCTTTGGCTCATTATACCCCAACTCTGGAATTCTGGGGAAAATTCCTTAAGTAAATTTTGGGTATGGCTTATGTCTAGGCTCCTCCCTAAAAGGGATTTACAGGGTCCCAATCTAGAGAGGTGTTCAATATACAAAATAGATTAGGCAGATACTTAAAACACTAAAGACTCATCAGCATGCATTGAAAAATAGATAAAACATTTAACAGTAACTTATCCCTCCATTACACTCTCCTGGGAAGTTGATATGTAAAACATTAAAACACTTTGTGAGACTACTAGACAGGTATTTTTATTTCATATCAAATCTCTGCTCTCTGAGCAATTAATTCGGTTGTCCATGTCTTCTGGCCATCCAGGAAGGCAAAGCTCATTCTCCAGCCGATGGTCATCTCGTCTGAGAAGCTGTTGTGGAGATGACTCCCGGCACTCAGAACCAGAAGTTTCCAACCCCTTGAATTTATGACGTTGCTGCCAAGGATAGATGTATCTATCTCAGGCTCAATGATCAGTCACTTACACTCCGGGACAGAAACTAAGCAAAAGAAGCATCTGGGGACTTGAGATCTAGTTTCACGGTTGCCTAGAAAACTAGTACTTAGTCTCAGTGTCATGTTCTCATAGTCACTAGTACTCTTCCTTTCCCTCTTGCTAGAAGTTTGAGGGATAGCTGGAAGAGCCCCAACAGCAGTGTTCCATGTGCCAGCCTCCCCCACCCATATACCTTCCTTATGTCGCAGAATCCCAGATTTAGAGCTGGAAGTCACCTTAGAAGTAAAAAATTCACACATACATATGTACACACACTTTATTTTACACGCAAGTTAAGTGATTTATCCAATGTCACAGAAGTGATAGAGCCAGAATTCAAAGCAGACAGGTCCTCTGCATTCTTTCCACTGTACCACATGGAGGGTCATGGAAACACTTTGGGACTCAGTCTCTTCATCTGCAAAATGAGAGGGTTCCCCCCCCATTCTAATATTCTACCATTCCATCCCTTTGTAAGCTCACTTTTTCCACAGCTCCTGTGAGCTACTGCCATGCCCTCATTTTGGGTGTCATGTGCAGTGTTTCCATAGAGGCCTTCAATAAGAACTGCTCAGTGAGGCTACTAATCATCAGGAAACTCCCCCCTTCCCCTTTCCTATAGTGATAGTTGGTGGCTATTATGTCTACCTCCATGGGAAAACCCCCTCACCCTGACACATCTCCACTATCAGCCTGAGGTTGATGCCTGAAATTCCATCATTTAGAGATGAATTCCTCTGGGTTATTAAGGAACTGTCATCTATTAAAATGCAAATCAGTGGTGTAGGGGCAGAGGAGGAGAGAAGAGGGGGTGAAGATAACATACTAAGCCTTATCGTTATTAATATCTCATGGAGAATGAGTTTTTATGAGATCTTTTCCAAGATGACAGCTAGCTGAGAGCAGAACGGGAATGGGGATGCTATGGGAAAAGCGTGGGGAGAGAGGTTTAGAGAATACTGGATAGGAAAGATGAGAAGACAGGCCACATTCAAAGGTAACAAGGAAAAAGAAGTTGGGAGGGTATCAAAACAAACTTTCCCTGAAACTTGGCCCATGACTAGTCCTACTAACCAGCAATGACACTATCAGCTAAGGGGAGGTCCCCTCTTCTACCATTTTGTCCTTGTTGCTCGGTGACAGCTTTATTTTGGTGTTTCTCCCGGTGCAGTTCCTTCTTGTCCTTTGCCATTTCAATCTTCCCATGTGTCTTCCTGGTATCAGGAGGCATGAACCTCAGTAGGGTCAGCATGATCACTTTTGCTATTCAAATGATCTCTGCCAATCACCCCAAGCTACCCTCCCTTGGTGGCACTGAGATCAGTCAGGAAAAGGGTTGAAATGTGCTTATTAACCTTGACCCAGCTAGTTCAGAGCTAGGTACAGACAGGACTTTTCTTCCCTCTGGTGTGGCATTGTGTGTTGATCTATGTGAAATCGAGGGCCTCACATTTCCTCCAATAATATCTCTCAGCCAGACTAACTCCCTCAGGGCAAAGGAAACTTTGCCAACCACTGAAGAATGTAGGAGCTTTAAAGATGGAAAAAAGCCATGCACATAGCCTAGCCAAGCCTTTTTCCTGTCTAGCTAGTGGAGGCTAGTAAAATATTTGTCTTAAAGAAAAAATTGCCTCCCTTTCTGTTCTGAAAAAATAACCCATCCTCTTGGATTAGAAAGTTTTCTACACATTATTTTTTCCCTAAATTTTTTCACTTTCTTAAACAGATATTACACCTCTTTTCAGTGTACATTTATCTTACCATTAATAAGCCCTGAGAGGAGGTATGGCACAAGGCTAGAGGGCCAGGCTTGGAGTAAGGAAGGCCAGGGCTCTGGACCTTCCTCTGACACATACTAGCTCTGTGACAATGGGCAAGTCTCCTAATTCCTCAATGTCCTGGGCAACTCTCTAAGATGAGTTGATGTTCTACATAGTGGAGGGAGTTTTCAGAATAGGAATTCTCCACATCAGTGAAATGATACAGAAAATAAAAATAGGTGATATTGAACAATCCTCTTTGATCCTCAGAAAAGAAAAAAATATATCTACCTATCACACATGTAAATATATATTTATTATGCATACAATATATACATATATGGAGAGAGAATGAAGTATATACATAATGAGTTAGGCATGAAGGAAATTACATCCATATTTATTATATATATTAAGTTAAACTATATATATGATATATATAGTGAGTCCGTGTGTGTGTGTGTGTGTGTGTGTGGGTGGGTGTGTGTGTCCCCACTACAAGTCTTTTCCCATTATAATCCACCCTACCTACTTCTGTCAAAGTGATTTTCCTTAAACAGATAGCTAAGCATGATACTCAAAAGCTCCAGTGGCTTCCTATTCCCTCCCAGACAAAAGATAAACTCATATTTTTAACTTGCAAAGACTTTTACAACCTGGTCCTAACCTATCTTTCCAACATTGTTGGATATTGCTCCTCCTTCAGCTATCTGTGATCCAACCTAACCAGACTCCTTTATGTCCCTAAGATAGGACGCTTTATCTCCTATCTCCACACCTGAAGTGCATTCTGTCCTTCCCTCTGCCTCTTTCTTTCTTGAGCCCCCAACTTCTACTTGTATTCAACTATTAACTATTTCATGTTTATTTGTATTTATCCTTTCTATATTTCTTATTTATACGCTTATATGTGGACTTATCTCTTCTCTGAGGGATATAAACACAAGCCAGAAAGCCAGTACTCCTTCAAGGGGCTTACATTCGAATGAGGAAAGACAACAGAGAAGAGGGAGCTAGAAAAGAGAAAAAGAGGAAGTATATTTGCAATGGAATGGTTTGGAGGTGGCTGGGAAGTGATGTGGAGCTCTGGTTCCATGCAAGAGAAATCTAAAGCTCCTCTCTCAGAGCCTAATGTCCCAGGGGCAGAGTCCAAGGCTTTGACTGGAAGAACATGAGGAAGATGAGGAGGATGGCAGAAGTAACATAGTTTGGAAAATACAGTGGATTTGCCTCGAGTGATGTTTACCTGTAATTTACTACCATGGTCTGGTTTGGATAATGAGGAAAATCAGGTTTTTCTGTTTCACTGAGACTTGCTCATGTCCATATTGAAAACAGACCAAGATGGAATTGGGCTGTTTACTGGCAGAGAACAGCACAATGTCGAATGTCAAGTTTTCCATGTACTTCATATTGACTAAATCATAGGATTATGGGATTTAAAGCTGGAAGGGATCTTGGGGATTATTTTGTCCTGCCCCCTTCATTTTACAGATGTGGAAAATTGAGGCTCAGAGAGGCTAAATGCTCCGGGCCACTCAGACTACAAGTAGGGAGGTAGTATAGTGGCAAAAATGTGCAATTTGGAGTCATGTGCTCAGATTTTGAATCCTGGCTCCACTCTTACTACTGTGTGACTTTGGGTAGGTCATGGTCACTTGACTTCTCTGGGCTTCAGTTTTTTCATCTGTAAAATAAGAGGATAGATAATACCTAAAGCCTCTTCCAGCCCTAAAATGTGGCATAGGAGAAAGAGCATTGGTTCTAGAGCTGGAGACTCCAGTCTCTGATCCTTACTACCAGTGTAACCTTGGCTAAATCACTGTATTCCCAGAACCTAATTTCTACTTTTATAAAAAGAGAGATATAGATTAACTGGCCTTTTCCATTTCTAAATTTGTGAGCCTAGGTGATCCTAGTAATAGCTAACATTTGTACAGTGCTTTTTTGCCAAATTATCTTATTTTATCTTCTCAGCAACCTGTGAGATACCATTATCACCATCAATTATCCCCATTTTATGGATGAGAAAATTAAGTCTGAGAGAAGTTATGTACTTTTTCCAGGGCTACACAATAAAGGTCAAAGATGGAAATCAAACCCAGTTCTCTGACTCCTAGCTCAACAATTTCTCTATTGTCATGAATGAAAACCCCAAGAGCCGGAGTTTCTGGGTAATTAGTAATCAATTTATTAATTAGGATAGATAATAATACCATGATGATCAGTGGTTTCTCTCAGCAACTACAGATGCCAACAGAGAACCCAAAATGCCTTCAATCCCTTCTGAAAGGGAACTTCCCTGACAAGTGAAGATTAACCCTGATTGGTAGACATTTAATGAGGATGTGGGCTAAAAGTCTTCAGCTCCTCCTGCTGAGAACACGGCTTGATCATGAGATTTACCAATCTCAAGGCATCTGGGCAGGGGAAATCATCTCCATCCAGATCTCTCTGGCTAGTTTTCTCCTTCAAAAACTGGATTGTCCTAAAGTCTAATGGAGGGGACCAAGGATAGGGAGGTTCCTCCTCAGGCAGAAGCTCACCCAGACTGGATTCTGTTTATATTCTAAACAGAAATTAGGTCTCCCAATTGAATGGGGTCCAGTCCAAAAGTAATGTGCATGTGCCTTGAGGGCTAGGAGTAATCTCATCACTCAGTCATGCCCTTCAGAGGCTAACTGACCTTTTCAAGAGTTGGGTTTTAACAGAAATAGAAGGAAAGAGTGGATCACAAATTAATAATTAGTTATTCATATAATAGCATAATATTAATTTCTCTCACCTACTATGCCAGGTTGTCTCACAGTTGCAGAGCCAGGATTCTAATAAAGGTCCTCTGACCAGCCAAACCAAGAAGACCTTGATGACTTACCCACTAAGCATTGGAAAGAGTGAGACTTGGGAAGTCCCTTGCACAAGACTGGCCCCTAGAAGATATTCAATGAAAACTTGCTGCCTGACTGGCTGAGAGTAGGGAGACAAAAGTCAGGAAATCTAACTATTCCTAAAACATTGCAAAAATCACCCCCACCACGGGCAGCTAGGTGGTACAGTGGATAGAGCACTAGCCCTGAAGTCAGGAGAACCTGAGTTCAAATCCAGTCTCAGACAAGACATTTGACACTTTCTAGCTGTGTGACCCTGGGCAAGTCACTTAATCCTAATTGCCTCACACACACACACAAAAAGAAATCACCCCTACTTATATTTTTTGGCCATAGACAAAACTGTGGAGTAGTCAAAGTTTGTCTTCATCGGGTTTTGCTTCCCACTTTGGCAACTGTCTTAAATCTTCAGGAGAAACAATATTGATCTCTCCTGAAGACTCAAGACTACTGTGAAAATGAGATGAAAAACTTGGGGAGACTCTCCAAGAGTTACTTTGGGGAAGGATTTTACCAGGTTAGGTTTATACATATGGGGGAAACAGAACCAGTTGCTCTCTTATTTTGTGTTGACAACTTGTACTACAAAGACTTCTTGGGACAACTGGCCAAAATTGGAAAAGGGTATCCCCAGTTCTTAGCACAGTGCCTGGCACATTGCAAACAATAAATGCTTGTTGACTTCATTTGACTAAAAAAAGGTCTCTGGTCACCAGGCACACACATCCCAAAATAAATACACAGAAAGATCAATAAATAAATGAACAAATAAATGGATGGATGAAGAAATGAATGGATGGTCAAATAAATGAATGAATGAATGAATAAAAAAGGCAGCAAGGTAGCCTAGTGGAATACTAGACTAGAAGTCATGGACATCAGAGTTCAAAGTTTGCCTCAGACACATGCTAGCTGCATAACCTTGGGTAAGTTACTTAACGTCTCTTAGCCTCAGTTTCCTTATCTGTAAAATGGGGATGATGTTAGCACCTGCCTCCCAGGGTTTTTGTACATCAAATTATATATAAAGTGCTTTGCAAACCTTAAAGTGCTATATAACTATTAGCTCTTATTCCATGATGATTTCCTTGGTTATGTAGATAATAGATGATGTATGTCCAGATATTATTGAACCTCAGATGACTCCAACCTCTTATGGAAAATTGACAGTGATGCTCAATTTGTACTGGAAATTCAAGTGGCAGTGGATTTGCTTCTTTTCCAAGTGACCTTTCTTACAGGGCAGGCTGGCCAGCTTTGCTGAGACATCAGAACATCCTGAGGGAGAGGCAGGAGGCAGAATGTGCCAGAGCACCATCTTGACCATCATCTCTCCTTTAGCATTGATGGAGACAGTGCAAGACCGTGTACTTAAGAGCCTTGGGAATACCAATGCTTCCAGTCTAGTGTCCACAGCCATCATCTTTGGGAAGCAATGCCCATGGAGATGCAGCCTGGCAATCACTTCTACAGGTGCTATGCCACATCTATTGAAGATTCAGAAAAGAAAATTCTTGCCACTATCAAATAGTTCACCATCAAAAGCTGATATGATTTACCAGTGGAAATGACATTAATGAAGAAATATTACCTTCTACTTTGCCATTGTATCCTAAGGACCATGGGACCTTTTCATATGAGTTATAGCTGAAAATGTATATATGTATGTGATCTCTTCCATTAGAATGTGAGCTCCTTGAGAACCAGGGCTGTACTAATTTCCTATTTGTATCCCTAGTACTTAGCATAGTGCTTTGCACACAACAGGTGCTTAATAAATGTTTCATTAATTCATCCTGTATAGTCACAGACCTGTGGTTCCATGACAACACTTTTCTACCCATCAGAGAACTTGTCAAGATGATCCCTTAAGGTTCCTTCCCGTGCTAAGCTCTGTAATTCTATAATCCTTATCATAGACTTATAAATTTAGAGCTAGAATAGATCTCAGAGATTGTCCAGCCCAACCTTCTCATTTTATGGAAGAGAAAATTGAGGCTGAGGCAGGTTAAGTGACTTGCTCATTGTCATTGATACTGGTAAGTATCAGAGATAGGGTTTGAATCTCAGTCTTCCTGGCTCCAAGTACAACATTCTTTCCACTGTACCATCCCACCTACCTTTAGGGTTTTAAAAAAAAAAAGTCTTTTTTTTTTTAACTACATGAAAGCACCTATGTCAAAATTTATGGCATTTTTAGTTCCATTGTTTTCCCTATTCCAATACTTTTAAAGGTGTTTTCTGCTAGAAGAGATGCTATAAAAAAAAGATTTGCTCCTAAATTTTTTCATATTCACTGGCTAAAGGCCTGAAATTCTGATGTTCTTTAATTTGACCCTGCTAGTGCATAATATACTGTCTTTTGACGGAACCACTAAGCTGGTGAAAGAAACTTTTGCACTTCAAAAAGCATATGGAGTTGATAACCCACCCTGGAAAATCAAGGACATCTGGGCTTCTTCTTCTTCTCCCCCCCTTTTTTTTTAACTGTAAACATTTTCTTGAAAATCTAAATATGAAGCACTGGTCCAATTCATTAATATTTTGGATCAAATGTAGTTTTGATGAATGCCACAATAGAAATGAAGTGTGCTTGCTAGCCCTTATATACTTGAAAAAAATCATATTTTTTACATTATCAGCTAAAACCACATTTGAAAGGAACATTTTGAAAATTGAAAGCAGAATTTTAAATAAATCTGGTAGCAGGTATTTGGGCCAGGAAAATTCTTTCAAGAAGTAGAAATACAGTTTTAATAGTAAAGGGAACAAACCAGTGCAACAACCCTTAGGTTGCACACAGTTTTTAGTATACCTAGATGGACCCCAAAGTGTCACAAACCCCTTTATCCATTTTAATTGACCGCAGATTCGTCAATAGCTTTCAGGCATGCAGATCTCAAGTTGCTCTGTACTCAAGGCCCTAGAGCTGCTCTATGTATCACTGACTTTCAACATTAACTATAATTCATAAAGGCCACTACAACTCTTTTCTTTGTAGCTTGGTAACCATTTATGTTTGAGGTGAAGATGTTAATATGGAAATTTTGTGAGCTAGGCAAGACGACGAACTCTATCATTCTAATTTATGACCTTTCATCTAAGGCCAAATGTAAAGGCAACTTCAATTGTTTTATATCTCAGGGCCAGCACATAGCAGATGTATGAAATTTGGAGTGTTAGACATAAACTTTTATTACCAAATTATAAATAATTTCTCCCACTTATAATGTTCACCTTTCAAGTTCATTTTGATTAAAACACAAGGGCAGCTTCCCACTGATTTCACTGAATTATAAAGCTGAGAGGGCTTTTCTGGCATTCGCCACAGAGCACCAAGTGCTACGGTGTTGGAAGGAATTGACTCCAAAGACTTCAGGGAGAGATCCACTGCTCTTTCAGAACCTTGCCTTCATAAAATAGGGGACCAAAGAAATTTTAACTTAAAAAAAATCAAGCTTGAAGTGGCAATAACGTAAGATTAGGAGACCCATTCCAATCCAATCCAATGATATAATTCAATAAGCATTTATTAAATGCTTGTTAGGTACCTGACACAGTGCTGGGCACTGGGGATTAAAAAAAAAAAAAGAAATAGCCTCTGCCCTCAGGGAGCTTACTTTCTACTGAGAGGAAACTTATGTACAGCTAAGTAAAGGAAAAAGGATAACAAAGTAAATATAGGTGGGGGTGGGGGTGGGGGGTGAAGTTGGTAGTAGGGGGCCGGTTGGGAAAGAGGCTGACAGCGTAAGGGCTCAGGAAATACCCATGGAGGAGGCAGCCCCACAGCTGAGCCTCAGAAAGAAGCAGGTAGTCATGAAACAGAGGAGAAGGAGGCCATGCAAGGCAGGGACAACAGAGGTTATGACTTGCATGTGTCTATATCATCTATATCTACATCTATATCCACACATGCATGTGTGCACATGAGCATATACATATATATACAGAGTGCCTGTCTACATGCGTATATGGACACATACATGTGTATGCATGCAAGTATACACACTGTATTCATGCAGTTGCATGTATGTATATATACATATTATGATATGTGTAGATACATGTGTATGCATATATCTAGGTATGTACATACATAGAAGCGTATGCATATACACATACATATATACATATGTGTATCTGTCTTTATAGATATAGAAGTCAGTAATGTAGATATCTATAGATACAGATATGTATATCTATTGTATAGATAAAGATTAGATAGATAGATAGGTAGATAGATAGGTAGATGGATGGTTAGATGGAGAGATAGATGATAGATAGATAGATAGATAGATAGATAGATAGATAGATAGA
>NW_020954562.1:6509980-6579752 GCF_900497805.2 Vombatus ursinus
AGATAGGTAGAGCAAGTGAGCAAGCTGCTAGGCCCGAAGACAAAATTTAAAATAGCCCCTGACCTGAAGAAGAGTAAATTTACTGGCGAGGATATTTCTTTGAGATCTTGGGTTCCCAAAATCTGTTATATTGACAAGTTAATCTATCAGGGAAAGTCCAATAATTGACATGCTTAAATTATTTCCCATAAATAGCTGGATGACCCCTTGTCAGGAATGTTGCAAAGGATGATGAGATGAGATGAGATGAGATATGATATGACATATGATATGATATGATGTGATATGATATATTTTGGTCCAGATTGGACTTCATAGCCTCTGAGGACCTTTCCAACACTGAGATTCTGTAATTCTGTGACATTCATGGAGAAACTCAACAGTCATTGAAGAAATGAACAATCTTTACATTCTTTGATCTTAGAGTTGCTCTCTACCAAACAATTCCCACAGCTCATTTTCTTTTTTTTTGCCTTTTTGGTTAGGCAATTGGAGTTAAGTGACTTGCCCACGGTCACACAGCTAGTAAGTGTCATGTGTCTGAGGCCAGATTTGAACTCAGGTCTTCCTGACTCCAAGGCTGGAGCTCTATCCACTGTGCCACCTAGCTGCCCCTCCACAGCTCATTTTTGAATATAGCAGAAAATGGCCCCAACGTACCCAAAGGTGGATGTCACGGTCGAACAAGTATTACTAACATCCAAACAGTGTTTGGAAATCACGGAAAGAAGGGACCCACTAAGTGCACAGTAAGAATGCTTGAGGAGGAAAGTGAGTTGGAAGGTGCATTTCGCTTGAGAACGCAGAATTTAAACTTAGGGTGCTACATAACAGACACGTGGCTTGGCATTCAAGGTGTCCACAATCTAGCTGTTTCCTGTTTTTAGCTTCATTCTATACTTACTGCTCTTTCTTTCTATCCAAATTGGACTACTAATTATTCCCACACACAACATTCCCTCTCTTTCCTGCACACATTCTCATTGAGAGTGTTCCATCCCTGAAATGCCCTCCTTTCTCATCTCTATCTTTCTGAATCTTTGTCTTTCTTCAAGGTTTCCTTCCTGAAACCTTTCCTGAGATCTCCAGTTGTTTGTGCTCTGTCTTCTCAATTTACACTGAATTACATCTATTTGGGTACATAGTGTATGCCCTTCCACAGTGCCTTAAACATAGCAGGGATTTAATACATGTTTATTGAATTGAGTTCAATTGAAGCCATGAGTTTTGAGTCAGGAGAAAGTTGATTTGTAACTTTTGAGACATCCATTCAAAGAAGGAGGGGTCTTAGAAAATTTATTCTAACTCACTTCAGGCAGCTGAGAGGGTCCCAAGGCACTCTAGTATTAGTCCTACTTTTCTACTTGTGTCTACAGCATTTAGTACAGTGCTTTGCACATAGTAAGTGCTTTATAAATGCTTTTTTTCATTCATTCATTCACTCATTCAATTCCACCAGATTCTTAATTTTATCAAGTAGCATTTTGGTAAGGACAGAGACAAATTGGAACACATTCAAAAGGGGGGTATGATAAAAGAGCTGGAGACAATGCTATATTTGGATGAGTTAAAGGAACTGGGGATGTTTGGCCTAGATAAGAGAAGACTTAGGGAGGACACGATAACTATCTTCAATTATTTGAAAGGTTGCCACATAGAAGAGTGATTAGATTCATTCTGTTTGGCCCCAAAAGACCGAACTAAAAGCAGTAGATGGAAGTTGCAGAGAGATAGACTGAAGCTTGATGTAAGGACAAACTTCTTAACAATTAGACTTCCAAAAGTCAAATGTGTTGCCTTAGGAGACTGTGGGTTTCGTAGGAGATTTTCAAAGAGAGGTAAGATGACCACTTGAGTTGTATTGGCAATTTCTAGCTAGGTACATATCGAACCAGATGGACTCTGAGTTCCCTTCCAGCTCCAAAATTAGGTGATTCTATGATATTTGGTTCTGTCAGCTGCTACTAACTAGCCCATTACCAGTTTTTTTCTGTATAGCAATTTTGCCTGCTGATGTAAAAAAGCAGTAAGAGAGAAAAATAGGTAAAAGAATCCTATTCCTCCTCAAATTTTCCTAGAGCACTTTGTCTGTATCTCTCCTTTGCCCCCATATCTCTGTCTTGTATTATATGTATCTGCATAGTAGAATATGATTGAGAACTGTACCATTTATCATGTTTGCATTTGCTGCACTCAGCAGTGTCTTGCACATAGTAGGAGTTTAATAAGTGTTCACTAAACTGAATTTGTTGAACAAGCAAAGTGTCTTTCAGAGTATTTGAGTTAGACACCATTTGCCTAATAAGGTGAATTATGACTTGGTCTCTGGTATAATTAAAATTTCTGAATTCTAAATTGCTCTTTTTATAGTTCCATGAGTTTAACTGTATATGATCACTGTGCTTTCTTTTCTTGCCTTAATTTTATTTTTAAAATTTTTTATTTTTATTATGAAATTGGCATTTTAATACATAGAGGAACAAACAGGATTTAATATGAAGTTGTGAACTTCTATTATATATATTTTAAGTGTAAACTCAACATGATAGTGACAAAATTGCACTCTTTTGTCTCCTTCTGAACTTCCTTCTACTCTTTTCTGTGCATTTTTAAATATTTCATTGACACTCATTTCTTTCTTTTTTGTGCATCATTATCACTACCCGCTAACTCTGTCCCCACATACAAAACCCCTCTCTTCTAACAAATAAATATAATCAAGCAAAACAAATTTAAACATTGGTGGTAGGAAGCATGTTTCATTAGCAGTCTTTTGAGGTCACATTTGGTCATTTAAATGATCAGAGTTTTTAAGTCAGAGTTGTTTTCCTTTACATTATTATTGTCATTGTTCTGCTCAGTTCCTTCTGTATCTCGTCATACTTATTTTCAGATTTCTCTGAATCTGTTCCTTTCATTCTTTCTTACAAAGCAATAACATTCTATTATATTCAAATACTATAATTTGTTCATCCATTCCCCATTGATGAGAATGCATGATGTTTCCAGTTCTTTACTATAACAAAGAGTACTGATACATACATACACAATATACATATATATACACACACAAACATGCATATATTCACATATACATATACAAATGTGTATATATCTATACATGTATATGTATAACATTACATATAATATAAAGAATATGATATGTACATATAACACATATATCTGTGTACACATGTATAGTGTATATGTTTGTGTAATATACATGCACATATCATATATAAATGGGTATACACATACATATACACACGTGTGTATAATACATAAGTACATATATATACATGCACATGTGTGCATGCCTATAGATATAGGTATAGATATAGCTATATAACATCTGTGACCACTGTATTTCTTTAGGCTCTTGGGGCTCCCTAATACTAGATGCATAATTGTTAGGATACTAGTAATGATAATAAGAGCTAGCATTGCTATAATACTTCAAGATTTTCAAAATTCTTTACACACATTATCTCATTTGATCCTTAAAACAATTTTGTGGTAAATACTATTATTAACCTCACCTTACATATTAGGAAATTGAGACTGAGAGGTTAAGTGATTTGTCCAGAGTCACACAGCTAAGAAGCATTTAAGTCAGGATTTGAACTCAAATCTTCCTGACTCTAGGTGTAACACTCTATCCACTGTACCCTCAGCCACCTTGTAATCAATCAACAAGAATCCACCTCTTAGAAATTCAGGCTTCCTTTCAAGTGTTGCTTAGGTGCCCTCTCTTCCATCAGGCCTTTTCTGATCCCTCTAGAGAGTAAGTAGCTCTCTGTCCCTCTTGAAATTATTTTGTAGACACTTCAAATCCACTTCTTTGAGTATATGCTACAAACTCCCAGTATGTGTAAGCTTCTTGAAAACAGAGAATGTTTTGTTCTTAATCTTCCCCACCCTAATGCCAAGAAAGGTGTCTTGCTCTTAATAAGTGCTTAATAAATCTTTGTTGAATTGTAGAGATGACATTTCATGAAAATGTATTTATAACAATAAGTCCCAAATACTTCGTCAAGGCTAGCTGTTATATAGGAGTTTGGAGGACAGGGAGATTATTTGGGCCCCAGGGTGATCGGGGAAGACACACAAAGATTAAGTGACTTATTCAAAGTCCCACCCCTCTTTAGTGGCAAAAATAGTACTAGAATGCTTTAGACTCCTCTAGTCCAGTGTGCTTTCCCCTCTACTCGTCCCTCCCCTGCATATCTCTTATAGTGGTTTCTAATATTTTTATTTAACTTTTATCGTCTTATCTCTTTAGCTTGATTAAGTCCAGGGATCCAATGTTATCTTTCTCTGTGTCTCCTCACAGTGCCTAGTACAGTACCTTATGTATGGTCGGGACTCTGTACTGTGTCAAATGACATCAAGTGTTCTAAAACTTTTAAAGCACTATATAAATATCCATTTATGGTCACCATATAAATGTGCCCCTCTCTAGCAAAACTTATGAAGGAAGGTGCTATCCACCTCCAGACAAAGAAGTAATATATATTAGTATGTATTATATGGTTTCACATATATATCTATATCTAATGTTGACCTTCTCTAATGCAAGGTGGAGAGAGAGGGAGACAGAGAGCTCAGAACTCAAAGTGTAACAAAAAAAAAATGAGAAAAATTAAAAAAAAAAAAAAGAGAACATATTGAATGAGAATCAGTTAAAGTGACTGAGAATATTTAACCTAGAGAAGAAAAGACTAGAGAGGAGGTGGCTCTGTCTTCAGATAATTGAAGAGCTGTCATGGGGAGGAGGGCTAAGACTGATTTTGTTTGGCCCTGGAAGACAGAACAAGGAACAATGAATGAAAGTTACATTGAAGTTTAGGCTTGATGTAAGGAAAAATTTCCTCATGACAGAAGCTGGCCAATGATGGAAGAGGCTCTTTTAGGTGGTGGTGAGTTCTCCCTCATTAGAGGCCTCTAAGCAAAGCCTAGATGATCATTCATTGTTTATGTTAAATAGTAGATTCTTATTCAGGTATGAATTGAAATAGGTGTTCTATGAAGTACTTTGCAGCCCTAAGATCTGGAAAGAGAAGAGAAAAGAAGGAAGTAATCAATTGGGCAAATTCCCAGAAGATCCAGAAGGAAATGGGGCCCAAAGACAGATTCAAGAAATAGGTCTCGAGAAGGAGGACTGAGTTAGAATACTAACAACTGGAAACTGAAGCAAAAAGGACAAGATGGGTGAAAATGCAAAGGGATTCTTAAGTATGCAGCACTGGTGATGATCAAGTGGTGGATGGCCTGAGTTTTTAAGAAAAGTAGGACTCAATGTGCTCTATTAAAAAGGTTGAGGGTCTTGTAGAGCACTTGAAGACAGAGAACAAAGTTTGGAAAAGACACCTTGAGAGATGCTATTATGGACCCTAAGATGAAAGAGTAACTCCCTCCCAAGGTTTCCATCATTTATACTTCAGTAACCAGTTTTGTTGATCAGAATCACACCCAGAATAGCACTTCCCTATATTACTTTCTCTACCTCTTGAAGAATAATATTGTAAGCTGAGTCAATAATTTATCCATTGCTCTGCTGTTAGCAGAAAGTGCTAACAGATGTCTGCACAAGTGAAATTTCTTCCATTCATATGAAAGGCACTTTGCTAGGCTCTGAGAACACAAAACAAAAACAAAATAATCCTCATCCTCAAAGATCTTATATTTTACTAGAGGGATGCCATAGATACACAGATAAGTAAAAGTTGTTATTTAGTCATTTTCAGTTGTGTCTTACTCTGTGACCCCTTTTGGGGGTTTCTTGGCAAAGATACTGAAGTGGTCTGCCATTTCCTTCTCCACCTCATTTTCCAGATGAGGAAACTGTGGCAAACAGGGTTAAATGACTTGCCCAGGGTCACACAGCTAGTAAGCTTCTGAGCTCAAGTCTTCCTGACTCCCGGCCCAGCACTCTATCCACTGTACCGGCTAGCTGTCCCTAGTAAAAGTATTTAAGTATATCCAAGGCATATAAAAAGTAACACAAAGTCTCTTGTCACTAATATATCAAAACTCTGTTCCAGATATGTGACCTATTTCACAAGCTACCTTCCATTCAGGATGGATTTCTCGTATCCATCTACTACACAGCTTCCAAAATAGTTTTCACAGAACACCAGTCTAACTATGTCACTCCCCTGCTCAATAATGTTCAGTGGCTCCTATTACCCATAGGATGAATACAAACTCCTCAGCTTTGCGTTAAAAGCCTTTTATAGTCTGCCTCTAACTTACCTTTCCTTTCCAGACTTCCTTCTGATTCCTCCTGTTCCCCGACACTGCCCTTCAGCCAGCCAGTCCTATTTGCTGTTCTCTGAATGTGAACATTCCATCTCTCACCTCCGCGTCTTCACAAGGACGTTCCACGTGTTGACAAGGCTCTCCTTCCTCGCCTTTACCTCCTAGAATCCCCAGATTTTTTCGAGGTTCTGTTCAGGTGGCACCTGTTATGTGAAACCTTTCCTGATCCTATTAGCAGTTAGTGTTCTCAATCCTCAAATGATCTGGCGTAACAGCACTTGCACTGAGACTCACTCTCTCAACCCTTGCTGGCACTGACAGTCTAGGGTTCCAGAGAGTGACTCCTTCAGTGGGGACACTGAGGAGCTGGGAGTGATCCTATCAGGAGATACAACTCTACCCTCTTGTTACTGGTTGATAGGAATTGGTTAATAAGTGGACAGACTTAATATTAATCAAAGAATAAAATAGGGAGCTATACGCTTACTAAAGGTGTTTGACTTAACATGAAAGACGTCCGGGAGCACAGAGATCAAATAGAAGAAGGATTCCCTAGAAAAGGTAATGTCCTCCAAATGCTTCCCCTTGTGGATCACATTGTGACATCAAGTACCACAACATTTCCAAAGCCTCCTAAATGAGATCTCTTATTATCTGAAAAAGTTCAGACTAAGTATCCATGAAAGAAAACCAATAATATATTACTTATAATAAAGTAAAACAAAATACATATTGTTGAGATTATGATATGGAGTTAGATGGATAACCCTCCGAGCTTTTCCATCAATACAAGTATTTTGGACACATACTTCATATGGAAAATGAGTTAAGTCCAGAACTGAATATGAGGGAGAAGGTAGCCTAAATTGCAATTGGGAAATTGTATCGTCCTATTAAACTACCCTAAGCTTTTCAATGACACATAGGCCCTTCTTTTTAACAACAATGTTCTTCCAATAATATTGGATATCTTTGAGTCATGAAATACCACAATCTCTAAAGAATTAATATTGAGATTCATTCAAAGGGCAGAATAGAAGCACATAGTGAGTACGAAGTGAATACACTGTAACACATTATTAGAAAAGAACTTCACATATGTTCTATAGAGGATGTCACAGAGAGACTTATGCCTAAAAAAAAGATGGGCCAATCAGGTGACAAGACCAAAGAATAACTAACTGATGGACAGCCAACATGTCCCATTGGTATATATGCAATGTCAAGAGAGGTAGAGAGAGACCCCTAGCATGCTGGGTGAACCCTTTATGAAATATTTATTGGAAAACATTGATAAGAGTCACACAGGACAAGGAGGTACAAGTAGGCTGGGATCTGCATTATTGCATGGAGTAAGTACCCACATTGATGAGATCACAGATCCATTTTGGGGTGGAATTAAATGGACATGGTAGAGAATAGGGAAGAGCATTTCATTATTATTTCATACTTTGCGTCAATAATAACAGGATTAGTGAGTGGCTGTGTTTCATTATCAGTTACTGGAAAATACTTTAAAATAAAAACACAGAAACAAGAAGTTTTTAAAGTATTATTTTCAGCAATAATAAATGTATAATCAATTCACAAAGTAATATATGGTGATTAGCACATCTGATTTGAGCCACTTACCTGGTGTTAACACGACAGGCAAAGGGAACCTGACATTGGATTTACAGTCGGAAGAGTTGGGTCTGAATCCTGGTTTTGTTCTTGCTACGCATGTGAATTTGAGCATATCACTTTTCCTCTCGGCCTCAGTTTCCTTATCTGCAGAAAGAGGAGGGTTGGACTAGATTATTTCTAAGGCTTTTCCAACTTTATATCATATCCTATCCAAATTTCCAAATGCATAGTCTAGGCTCAATTTGAATGTTGTAGTGAGGCTTTAAGAGTTCCCAGGTCACTCAGTCTCCAATGTTATCTGACTGATTGGAAATAGGGTCATCTAGTATAAATAATAGATCCTATTAGAAAAGATTCAGCCATGAGGTAACAATACTATTTCTCCTACAGTATTTGTAATATCATACAAAATAACAAAATGCAAAACACATACTATGAAATTAACTTGTAATGATGAATCAAAATATGAAAATGTAACTACTAACACTGAGTAATTTAGTGAAATATGATATCTTCTTCAAAGACTGATTTTTAGGGATACAATTTTATATCTTACAACTCTTACTTTTGTAGCTGATTAATTAAAGTAACTTGTCTAGGAAGCTTTTCCTTCACTTTTTTTCATTTATAATATCACTTTTATGTTAAAACATAACCTTCATGTTAAAGGTCTGTTCCGAACACAAAAAGCCTGGGTGAACTTTGAGAACCTTTCATTCATTCCTATGTTGCCCCCATCAAGATGGAACTTGGGAATGTCATATTCTAGTGTTCTCCTAGGGTAGACATCAGTGTTTCTTACAAGCACTTATATTCACAAGGTTCAAAACAAAGACAGTTTTATTTACAAATTAGAGGACACGGGAAGAACTCACATCTGAGCCCACAGAACATTAAGAAGCACACTCTTCACTGGGCAGCTATACTCATCTAGAGACCTAGTCTGCATGACTTAACAGCAATGACTGGAGCAGTAGCAAAAAGGGAAGAGTCTGGAGTTTGCCCCTTGACATCAATGTTCCCCTCTATCTACAGTATGTCAATCTGTCCCTGACATGTCCTGAAGGTCCTGCTTCCTGTCCTCTGTAGATCCACCTTCTGCAAAAGTTTCCGACACTGCTGTCTCTTGTCGTTCTCTGTCCTGTACCTCAGTTTTACATCTTGTAGCCCAGCTCCTTTGCTGGCTTATAGTTCTGCCATTCCCTAGCAGATGGTATTCATCACCTTCCTAAGGGATCAGCTGTCTGGCAGCAGGCCCATGAAGAGATTACTATGGAGTCTTGGCCAAATATGCCACAGCTCAAAAACAGGCCAGAGTGGTTCAGTTAATAATAGTTCACATTTATATGGCACTTCAAGGATTGCAAAGAGCTTTACATATATCAAATTATTTGACCCTCACAGCAACTAAATTCTTTTAAAACCTGCTTTTATACACATGGATATCACAGTTCCCTGTCCACTTACCTCAAGGACCCAAGGACCTCTCAGGGTGCTATGGGAAACACTTTATTCTTTCAAGACTCAAAAAGATCCCTGTTTTCCCCTCCCTGATGGCTTAGGGTGGGTAGATCATATTTTCCTTCTCTTTCCGCAAGTGCATAAGTAGTGTGCATTGTGCTTACACTGGCACCTTCTGTTGAGTATGGAAATTTAGAGACTTCCTGCTCCCTCCCCATTTGTCTTTCTATCTCATATCTTCTTCCAATGCAGCAGGGATGGGATTTTCAAATTATCTCAGGGAAATTTTCTGAAAGAGCTCTAAAAAGGAAGGGAGACAGGAAAAACCAATGGCTCTTCATATAGGTATCTGACCTAAGGGAAAAGATTGGCAGAGTAGCTTTTAGTCATTTCAGTACTTAGGGCAACTAGAACAAAATATACCCTTCAATCAACTTCTAAAGACAAATTAAGTCTGTGGGATGAGAGACTCTGAAAGAACATCACTCTCTCAGGGAAAGATAGAGACCCCAGGGCACAATTTCCTCTAGGTGGAGATTCTGAAACAATGTAAAACCACCTCTGGGGGAGATGGTGTGTGCAAGGGAAGACATCTGGTAGCTTCCTATTTTAACTATTTATCCTTGCTAACTAGATATTAAACTCAATTGTTTCTATTCTGCTAAAGGCATGCAAGTGCTATCAATTCCTGCTAAATTTTGGTGTTCCTCACTCTAATCACCTGACCCTAGTTATAGCTCTGGAGATTTGTAGCCCTTATTACAAAAGACCTTCAAATAAAGTTGTCTGAATACAAGGATAAACATTTGGCTGTGATTCTGGTTTTCATATCCCAAACTAAGGTTTGATAGATTTAGGAAAAGAATTCTCCTCCCTTCCAAAAAACAAACAAACACCAAATCTCTGAGAAACTACCATATTCTTTGCCTAGTAATGAATAAAGGTTCCTTTTGCTATTCTTTTGACATGTTCACACACACAAAAATAAGTATCCTATTGATTGGAGACGGTGGAGATCTAGAAGCACTAGATTATATGATTTAGAACTGGAAGAAGCCTTAGGGATCACATACTCCAACCTTCTTATTTAAGAGAAAAGAAAGCAGGCTAAAAGAGACTGTATTACATAATCATTGAATGAGCTATATAGTTCAACTTACATTTGCAAAACCGTACTGTATGACATACCTGACAAGTAGTAATCAAGCCTTCCTTTGAAGATCTCAAGCAAGGAAGAGCCCTCTATCTCTCATTGCAACCCATTCTACTTTAGATAGCTTGCCCAAGAATCCATCAGAGGCAGAATTCAAACTCAAATCTCCTGACTGAATCCTGTCTTCTTTTCATTACACTAAGCTGCTTCTTTTAAATCCAATCAAGCGCTGGATATATAAGGAAACTGTCTCTCATCTCTCTCTGCTGGAAGCCCTAAACAAAACCTAGCATTTGTTTTCTTCAATTGATTAAGCTAAGCGCGTAGTAAAAAAGGAATCAAATTTGTGTAGGCGGTAATGTAGTATTTTCTACTCTCAACTGCTGGCTTATTTCCCATATTACTAGAGTAAATATAAGAATTCATGTAAATTTATAAATTAGATTCCCATAGTTGCACATGATGTATGCAACATTTTTGACTAAATCAATGTAGGTCATTTATAATTAAGTCCTTTTCTGAGGCTTTGTTATAACAACAGGACTACTGGGTTCTTGAAGGTAGTGTAGTCAGGGAACCAAATATCATGTGATCTGGGGGTGCTAAAAACCCCAAAATGAAAGGGTATAGGGAGGGTCTGCCTCGAAAGAATTTGACCACTCAAGCCTTCTTTCAGTCAGAGCAGTGAGGTTAAGAGTAGTGAGGTTTTATTATAACACCAGTTGGGCAGGCGAGATTCTAAGAATCTTCTCAATTCAATGGGGGTAAGATTGGTACTTTTATACAGAAAAAAACTGAGAATCTGGATGGGATCAATGAGTGGCAACTAACCTGGGGGGGGGGGCAGGTGCAGACAATGAATGGCTGGGTTGGGTTCGAGGGCCACAATGAAAGGACAGTTGAACAGATCATATTGGGATGGGCCAGATGTCTCAGGGAAATACCAGGGCTGACGTGTGAAAAAGTTCAAGGACTGAGGAACCCCTTTTTATAGGGTTCAGGTCTCATACCACATCAGTACCCCCCTCAAAAATACACAAAAACCCTAAAATCATTTATTTTACCCACTATTATTGCAATGGAAACAATAACTTGCTAATGATTTAGCCCTACCTACACATTAATACCTCAAAGGCAGGTTAAAAATTTGACCTTGCTTTTTCTCCTTTCTCTCTCAATCTCCTTCTTTCTCTAGTATCTTTCACTTTTCTTTCTCCTTTCTTTCTTTTTCACCACATCTCTTCTAAGAGAATGACCCTTTAAGGGAATAACAGTTTATATATTTGGGGGCATGAGTCTATTTTTCAGAAAAAGCAGTTGCTAAATTAATAGTTCACTTGTATAAGGCATAGAGGTGCTCTGAATTCTGAGAAAAAGTTACTCTGAGAGTCCTAAAGCAGCAGCTGACTCATTTTGAATGTGACTAGCTATTAAATGTTAATGCAAATAGAGAGCAAAGTATGCTTCAGTGATATGTATATGAAGAATTGGATAACTGTTTAGGTTAATAACTAAATATGGGCACCAAAACTGTTTTATGACAGAAGTTGGTTGTTTGGTTGATTGTTATCCTTTGTTCTCAAAGAGAAATGACATTACTGTGCTAGAGTCAATATTCAGGAACTTTTATGAATAGTTTCTAAGACAAAAAGAGGGCACCAATGTTTACAATTCTAGAGTTGTGAGCCTTTCTTGTGAGGCTTTCCTCACTTACTCTTCTTGACCACTTCTCCCAATAGATATTGAGTGCATTGGTGGGAGAGAGTAATTCAGGTTTATGTATGGATTTTGATGGACTTATTATTTCTGCATTTGCTTTACTGTGTATGACACTACTATTATTCTTTCTGTCTTATTGCTAAGTAAATGGTTATGTTTAAGATCAAAAGGTATCATTAGTATTAGCGGCTATTTATGTATGGAGAAGCACAACAAAAGGGGGATTGAAAACTATAGTCATGAGTAGGGGGATTATATTCCCCTCACCACAGGATCCTGTAAGAGTACTGGTATAACCAACCCACATGGTGGTGGTTTCCTAGTGTAAAGGTTGGAGTGACGGTGTCAGTCCAGAGACAAGAAGGGAAGAGATGATACCCTATATTAGAGAAAAGACAATACTACAGTGTGGGTGGTCACCCCATGCATGCATTGCATCCCTTTTCCTCTTTTTCTCCATTTTTTTCTCTCCAGTTCCTTTTCCTTCTTCCTCCTTCCCATTCTTCAATCTTTCTCCTCTATCGCCCTTTCTTTTGTCTCCTGTCTCCCATCTTTATCTCCCTTGCTTTTTGGCTGCTTTTCTTCTCTCCCTTGCTTTTCTCCTCCCTCTCCTTTGCTTTTCTCTTTCCCTTCTTCACGCGCTCCTCCTCTTCGTCTCTACACTCCCTGTCTGCCCCATCTCTCTCTCTCCCTTCTCTGCCTCTCCTCTCCTAGGCGTCTTAAGTGACTTAGTAGATAGAACTGGAGATTGAATGCTGCCTTAACACCTTGGCCAAGTCATTTAGACTCTCTGGGCCACAGTTTACCATCCTGACCAGCTCTAAATCTGTGATTATCACACCCACACCACACACCAATCACAGGAGCAGCCCTTTGCCTTCTAGGTCCATTGATTTGGACTTCCTGTGTCTCACCAGCACTAACACCCCCGCTTCCACCACTTTAAACCCGCCCCTCGCTGGTCTTGACCACGCCCCTCACTGACTCGGCCACGCCTCTCTCCGGCCTTCACCCCGCCCCCGGTCGCTTAACGACAGTTACTGCAGCCGCAGGGAGAGGGGGCAGGAGTCAAACTCTCCTGAAGGAGTTTAGGCACTTTCAGAGCGCAGCATTTTTGTCCCTGCAGGCTGACCGTAGCCCAGGAGAGCCGCGATTGGTCCGACGGAGGCGCGCGCTCCGAGATCGCTCCGGAGCGGGGGCGCGCGCGCTCTTGGCGGGAGGCGGAGGCGAGGCCGTGGCTGGCGTTGGCCCGAGGACCTCAGAGGTGAGCGGCGGCGGGCCGGGAGGATGCTGGGGCCTGTCCCCGAGGCCTGAGGGCCCCATGGGGAGGGGGCGGCAGCGTCTTTCTGAGAGAGCCCCCCGGGGTGACCCGAGCGTTTTCAGGGGCCGAGCCTTTTCGTCTCAGGGCCTCCGGCTGGGCGCTCCTGGGTCTTCCGAGGCGGTGCCGGCTGCTCCTTCCCCCCAAAGCCCAACACGACCACCCCACCCCCCGCAGTGTGTGAAAAGCGACCCCCGGGGGCGACCGGAGGCCTGGTCAGCCCCGGCACGCACCAAGCACGGCCATCGCGTGGGAAAGAAGGACGCACCCGGCTTCGGGGCAGGGGCGAGCCGCGGCTCCAATGTTAGAGCGTGGGAGCCGAGGCCTGGCGGGTCGGGCAGACCCCCGGGGATCTCGGGTTCAGAGCCGAAAGGGGGTGTGGAGAGCGATCCTCAGGAGCTCCTCACCTTGTGCTCCTGAGCTCGTTTTAAAAAAAAAAAACAAAAACTTGTTTTAATTTTACTATTTCAGTATACTCGGTATCCTTCGAAATCCTAATCTTACGTTGTGACGTTACAGACGTTCCGAGGAGGGGCGTTACCAGACTATCAGAGGGGCCTAGGACCCCACAAAGTTAAGCCCCCCTGCTCTGCCCATCTGCCTCCTTTTACGAAGCAGGAAACGCTGGAGGCACCTGAAGACTAGCTGTGCTGCTTCCAGCAGGCTGTCCACCGGGAGCTAAGACCTCCAGCCACAGTCTCTTTAACCAGGTCCCTCTAGCACCTGGGTCCTCTTGTATAGACTGAGTCCACACAGGAGAAGTTATGTTTGGAATGAGTCAGAAAACCCGGACTGCAGTCCCGTGAAGGACCCCCTTCCCTTCGGTGTGCTTCATTTTTTTTTTCTTTAATAAAATCGAGGGATTGGGTTAGAGTCAATTTAGCAAGTTTCCCCCTCACCCCTTAGAGCAGCATAGGAGATGGGTAACTGACCTTGGAGTCACTAGGAACTGGATTCCAAGTCTTGTTTCTTGATACATCCCGTTCTACATCCCGACTGAAGCAGGTCTCTTAACTTTTCAGTGCCACCTGACAACATTTCTTTAGAACAATTTAAGCTGCAGAGTTGTGGGTTTACTTTCCTGGAGTGAGTCTTTAAATAACGCCAAAGAGAAAGCAATTGTTAAGGGGCTACAGTGTGCAGAAGTAGTATGAGGTATTGTAGAGCGCCAGAGTTGGATTCAGGAAAACTGGACTTCAAATTTTGCCCGGAACATATACTAGTTTGGTCACCATGGGCGAGCCATTTTAAACTCCCAGTATCCCCAGCAGCCTTCTAAGACTAAAAGTTATAGATGAGTTGCACAGATGCATGTTTGGAGACAGTTCTCCCCCTCCACCAATAAAATCACAGGTTGAGACTAGACCCAAAATACAGAAGTGCATAGTCAGAAGCCCTGGTGACCAATGAAGTTGCTGGTAGCTCCAAATTCTGTTTCCTTGATTTGATCCCACTTTATTAGGAAGAAAAGATGTTAGAGTTGCTGGGTAGGGGATTTGACAGATGAAGTTAAATCTGGGTTTTCTATTCTGGTCCAAGTTTGAAGGTGATTTTTTTGGTTTTATTTGCTATTTAAAGGCATTTAGTCAAGTTTTTATTATGAATTTGTGGCAGTTCCCTATGAGGGTTAGGTTAGGTTTTTGGAAATGTTTTGTGAGGATTGCACTTTGGGTATATTTTCCAAATTACTGTTTTGTTGGTCATTGTTTGTCTGAACTTTTGTTTATAGAGCCATTAGGAATTTTAAAAGTTTGCTATCAGAGAAATGAAGTTTATTTTCACGTCTTGATAGAGTTGGGGAGGACCAGGAGAGCAGAACGTTGTGTATATAGGTGGTTGATAGGCGGTCATTTTGCCTTTAGGTTTTGACAGTGTTTCTTAGTTACAAGGGAAGGTTTATGGGGACAACAGGGAGAATGGGAATAATAATTAGTACTATATCGTAATTTAAGGTTTGTAAAGCACTTTACCTAAAATTGGAAAATGGCTAGTATTAACAAAATACATTAATAAAATTATGAATGCCACTGGAAATAAGCACATTATACCTGTAATGTATTTGTTATACTGTATACTATTATTATTTTGACTCCAGATCCAGCCCTCACATACTGAAAAGTTTAATACTAAAAATCAAGAGAGACTGATTTGATGTGGAATCCCTTTCAAGATTTTGACAGTTTAATTTTCAGGCTTCTTCAAATCTTTTATTATATTAGGTAGGACCATTTGAAAAAACAACACCACTTTAAGAAGTTTCCTTGTTTGCTTTCGAGGTTACTCTTCCAGTAGCAAGCTTTAAATTAAAAAACAAACGAAAAAGCTTCTCTCTACTTTTCTCTTGTCATTCGATATTTGTTAAATATTCCCTTGTCTGGAACTAGTACTTGAGGAAGAGAGGTTTTATAAGATCTGTTTGGAAAATTACAAGACCTGGATTTTGTTGGTAGCTTTTAGAAGTCCATTGCTCAAACCTACATCACATTTGAGTGGAGGAAAAGGAATAGTAGAGTTCAGACCTAACCATAACTAGTCAAACATTTATGGGATATAATAATATTTTTGATGATTATCGTAGAGGCTACATGATATGATAGTATAGTGGATAGAGAGCCAGCCTCAGAGTCAGGAAAACCTGAGTCCCAGTTATGGTGTAACTCCGGCCAAATCACTTAATTTCCTAGTGCCCTAGGTTACTCTCTGAGACAGTAAGTTATAAAGCATCTGCATTGGTAGAGAGGAACTTTGTCACAGGGAGTTCCCTATATCAGAGAAATTACACGTCAAATTTTTTTTTAAGTTGCTTTTCATATAGGTTTTCAAGGTATATAAATGGCATCTTACTTGTTAGGTAAGTCACCTTATAGACATTATTGTTGCTATAGAGTTTTTTGTTTTTTGTTGTTTTTCTTTTTTTTAGACCAGATCTGTGATTTCATTGGTGAAGGGAACCCAGAGTAAAGAGACACCCTTTACGTTGCAGAGCTGGCTTGCTCTTTAATTTTTTTGTCATAGTTACCTTGGGGCACCTAGAGGTTAAGTGATTTATCCAGGGTTACACAGCAAATGCAGAAGGTTGACAATGAACCTCTGTCTCCATGACTCTGAAGCTAGCTCTCTATGCACTTACTCCATCATCCTGCGCTTCAAGTATTATTATTATTTTCATTTTTTACAGCTAAGAAAACTGAGGCTAAAAGTGATTATGTCACTTGCTCATGATCACAGTGCTATTAAGTATTCGAGCCCATGTTTTTTCAACTTCTTAATCTAGCACTCTAGCTGTTACACAAAGCTGTAGGGGACATTGGAGAACATATGTTTTAGGGCCCTGATTTCTTCTCCCCCCTCCCATTTATTCATTCATTCATTTATTTTTAGTTTTCAACATTCACTTCCATAAGATTTTGAATTCTAAATTTTCTCCCCTTCCCCAAGATGGTGTGCAATCTGACATAGGCTATACATATTAAACATGTTTTCACATTAGCCCTGTTGTAAAGAAGAATTACAATCAATGGGAGAAACCATGAGAAAGAAGAAACCAAAAAAAAAGAGCAAATAGTATGCTTCAATCTGCATTCAGACTCCATAGTTCTTTTTCTGGATGTGGGTAGCATTTTCCATCATGAGGCTTTTGGAGTTGTCTTAGATCCATTGCTGAGAAGAGCTAAGTCTATCAAAGTTACTCATAGCACAACATGGCTGTTACCATATACAATGTTCTTCTGGTTTTGCTCATTTCACTTAGCATCAGTTCATGTAAGACTTTCCAGGTTTTTCTGAAGTCTGCCTGCTCATCATTTCTTATGGAACAGTAGTATTCCATTATGTTCATATATCACAACTTGTTCAACCATTCCTCAATTGATGGGCATCCCCTCAATTTCCAATTCTTGGCCACCACAAAAAAAGCTGCTTATAAACATTTTTGTTCAAGTGGTTCCTTTCCCCATTTTTATGATCTCTTTGGGATATAGACCTAGAAGTGCTATTGCTGGGACAAAGGGTATGCACATTTTTGTAGCCCTTTGGGCATAGTTCCAAATTGTTCTCCAGAATGTTTGGATCAGTTCACAACTCTGCCAGCAATGCATTAGTGTTCCAATTTTCCCACATCTTCTCCAGCATTTATCATTTTCGGTTTTGTCATGTTAGCCAATCTGATGGGTGTGATGTGGTACCTGAGTTGTCTTATTTTGCATTTCTCTAATCAGTAGTGATGTAGAGCGTTTTTTTTTATGACTGTAGTTAGCTTTATTTTCTTCCTCTGAAAACTGCCTGTTCATATCCTTTAACCATTTATGAATTGGTGAATGACTTGTATTCTTATAAATTTGACTCAGTTCTCTATATATTTTCGAAATGAGACCTTTATCAAAGACACTGATTGTAAAAATTGCTTCCCAACTTTCTGCTTCCCTTCTAATCTTGGTTGCATTGGCTTTGTTTCATGCAAAAACTTTTCAATTTAATGTAATCAAAATTATCCATTTTGCATTTCATAATGTTTTCTTTCTCTTGTTTGGTCGTTAATTCTTCCATTCTTAGTAAATCTGACAGGTAAACTGTTCCGTGCTCTCCTAATTTGCTTATAGTATCATCCTTTATATCTAAATTTGTGTACCCATTTTGGCTTTATCTTTGTATGCTTTGTAAGGTGTTTGTCTATGCCTAGTTTTCTACCATATTGTTTTCCAGTTTTCCCAGCAGTTTTTGTTAAATAGTAAGTTCTTATCCCAGAAGCTGGTGTCTTTACGTTTATCAAACAGTAGATTACTATAGTCATTGACTACTTTGTGTTCTGTACCTAACCTGTTCAACTGATTCACCGCTCTGTTTCTTAGCCAGTACCAAGTAGTTTTGATGAGTGCTGCTTTATAATACAATTTAAGACCTGGTGCAGCTAGTCTTAATTTCATACATAAAGGCATCAAGGCATAGTGGATAAAGAATTGTTCTCTTAAGTCAGAAAGCCTTGGGTTCTCACATGGTGAGTCGTTTGACCTCTCAGTGCTCCCAGACAAAAAGAGCTGTATTGCTCAACTGGCCAGTACCAGTTGGGTCCCCAGTGGGGCAGCTCCTACTACTCACAGGGTTGTTGTTTGTTCTTCATTCTCGAAGAGGACCACGACGTCATGGAGGTGATGGCATGACATGCAAGTGAATTGGATTTAAGTGAGGGAGGGCTGTGCAAAGGCATCAGCCTCACTTTATCCTCTAGAGCCATCTGGATCCAGTGGCCAGATACACATCAGGACTACTGGTAAGCAATACAGCTCTTTTCTATCTTTCTTTCTCTCTCTCTTAATTTCTCTTTTTTTCTCCTTTCCTTTCCCTTTCCTTCCTTCTTTCCTCCCTCCCTTCTGAAACTTCATCACAACATTTCTTGGGGTTTACAAGCTGGATTTCTTTCTTTAGGATGGTGCCTTAAACCCAAATCACTCTGGCTCTCATTGATTGGCCAACAGTAGGTCCCAGACCAAACCTCACTTGGTCATAGTTTGGGCCCTGATTGATTCCTGTGAATTTAACTAAGAATTGTTTCAGTTTTGGCCAGAAACCCTGAGGGTCTTCCCTTTCCAGTTAGTTTTTTTTTTTTTTCTGGATTTTGGACTAGGTTAAAGAGGCCATTCTTTGCCTTATTTTTTTTATCTAGCCTTAATTCTTCATGGGCATTGTCTCAGTCAAACTGAGACCTGCTAAAGACTAAGGTCTTCTACCGCTTCTGGGGCTATCTCCAGTCATCCTGAGGTGTATCTGGCCACTGGACCCAGATGGCTCCAGAGGAGAAAGTGAGGCTGGTGACTTTGCATAGCCCTCCCTCACTTAAATCCAATTCACTTGCATGTCACGGCATCACCTCCATGCTGTCATGGTCCTCTTTGAGAACAAGGACAAACAGCAATAAGCTCCCAAACACTTTTTAAAATCACAAATTGCAGAGAATGTGCTGATCTGCATATGTAAATACAAATCTGGTTAAAAATAAAATCTTAGGAGGAAACTGAATCCCAGTGGTATTCAATAGCAGAACCTGAATTTAAAGCCCCTTAGTCAGGTCCTCTAATTCCAAATTCACTTTCTGCTACATTCAAGTGACATAATGTATATAAAGAAATCTGCAAACTTTAAAGTGCTATGTAAGCATTAGTTATTACTGTTATTTTATTATACTTCAGTACTTTTCAGCTATCTACAGTTTAAGTTTAAAGGTAGTAAGATGAACAGAGAAAGCACTTTGGGCCACTTTTCACTTGATCAGACAAGAGAGACCAGAGCTAAAGTCCTCAAAAGAACTCTGGAGATCTCTTCCTCAATTCTTGATGCTACCCTTAAACACCATCTCTGTCAACCACTATACACATTGAATTGTACTTACCATTTTCCTTACAGCTTGCTGGTGTTGCAAATGTGTTTGACCCAGAACTGTATGAATTGTTCCAAGTGAAAATTTACAGATTAAATACCTCTAGGAAAGAGGATGATCACTTCCTGCTGGAGTCTTCCCCTAAGGATTTTGCTCAAAGTAACACATGATTTTTTTTTCTGTTTTGGCCACTATATCTCAATACTAGCTGTTATCCTAATTTACAGTTCTCTCTCATCTCAGTCATTTCTCAACATTTTTCAACCACCCCTCCCACTGACTGTTTCAAATTGTGCTTCCTAAATATTTAGAAATAGGCTTTTGGTATCCTACATGTTAATAGCAAATAAACCTGTTTTCTTGCCTGCCCCTTCATTTTCTTTTTAAAAATCTCTGCAGAGCATTGGTGCAGTGCAGTTTGGTGAATGATGTGGTGCTGGATATCATGCCAGCCTAAATGAAAAGTGCTGACTTTGATTAAATAAAGCAGTTCATTTTAAACACGGTGGTGGTGGGGGGAGAGTGAGATAATGGTCATCATGCCTGTTATCTAGAGGGAGAAGTTCATAGGAATAAACTCTGGACATAATGACTATTGTAGTGCTTTGACATAGTAGGAACTTCGTAGAGTTTGCACAGTTGTTGAAAAGAATCGTAAGATTTAGATCTGAAAGGAATCTCAGATCATCTAGTATGACCCCTTTATTTTACAGATAGGGAAACTGAGGCCCAAGGTGGTTATATGTCTTGATTAGGATCACAAAGGTACATGGGCTTACTCTACCCTTTTCCAATGGTCATATAGAATAGATAAGACTGCTCATACCACTTGTATAAGCAGAGTCACCAATTTTAGTCCTTCCAGTAAGACCTCCAGGTCTTATCATCTGCTGTGCCATTGTATCCTTACATCTGCTGGGCTTTATCTTCCATGCTGCTAATGCCCTCCAGACCTATAGGAACTGCTGTCTGACTTATTGTGTCCTAAGGACACTTGGGTTCTGCCATCCTGTATCTGAACCCTTAGAACTTTTAGGCCTATACATCTACCCTGGACTGGAATCTCATGTGTCATCTCTTCCCATTAGTGTGTGAGCTCTTTGAGAGAAGGTACTGTCTTATCTTTCCCTTTGTATCGCCAGAGCTTAGCACATGATTAGTGCTTAGTAAATCCTTTTTCGTTATTCACTCTGGTTTGAGAGGGTTGTTCTATATGAGCTCTGAGATCCTTTCCATCTCTAAATCTGTGAAGATATTATAAGTGCAGAACTGAGATTTGAACCCAAGTCATCTTTATTTATTTATTTTTTGCCGGAACATCTTATTCCAGATCCAGTGCTTTATGCATTACACAAGTTTTAAGGTAAATGTGCAGAAAATCCCTCGATCCTCTTGTGGCTACATCATTCAAGAATTTTGTTGTCTTCATAAACTAATATCAAAAGAGCTATGCCTTCAGCTTTATTCAGTTTCAAAGATAATTTAAAATTAAATCTTCCAATGGAAAAAAAATTATAGTGTCATTTAAAAATTTACCTATATAAAATGATCATTGGCAAACTAGTAAATAACAGTAATGACTTAAAATTAACTATGTAAAAATATATTCAATGTAAAAATATATTGGTCTACTTAAATGAAAGATCAATGTATTTGAGGATATCAGCCTTTTTCTAACTATACACTTCATTAATATTTGCCTTTTACATGTCTAATATGCTGAATACTTTAAGTGATAAAAGAGACTTTATTGTTGTCCCTATCTTCATGGAGCTTATATAGATTTTTGGAGGGATACCAGACTCACACACATGAAAAAATTGAGAACAATTGCAAGACACTATACAATGAAATGCAAAAGTTGAACATAATAAAATTCCAAACTGATTATTGGCTGGAGTTACAAGGGAAGGCATCATGGAGAAGAAAGTAGTACTTGAAAAGATAATCAGCAGACTTTTATTAAGCATGGACTGTCCCAGGCAGCACTCAAGACACTGGGGATAAAAGACAAAAAAAAAAATATCTGCCCTTATGAAGCTTACATTCTATAGGGGGTGACAATATAAACACATATAGGCTTATACAGTTTCATATATGTATATAGATGTATAAGATAAGCTAATTGTGGGCACAGGAAGGGGAGGCAGTTCTTGTTGGATCAATTATTCATGGTACTTATTGCTGGAACCTTTTCTAACTCTATCATTCTATCATTGTCTCCAGAAATTCATCTTCCTATAGATCAAATTAGCTTTGAAACTCAAACCTTCTCGATTTCCCCCCCTTCCTCTTGGTCCCCTTCCTCCCTTTGATTGGAGAGGGTAGAGGGTGGACATCAGGAAGTTCCTTCTAGATCCTCTATGTAAAGAGGGGAGCCTAGGGCAAACACCTCATCATTTCCCACCTGGCTGCAAGACTTCATTATGCCCATAGGCTGAGCACCCTGCCTCCTTTTTGGTTTCTTTTTATGTTATCTTTCCCCTTTAGATTGTGAACTCCTTGAGAGCAGAGATTCTTTTGCCTTTCTTTGTATTTCCAGAGTTCAGCACAGTTTGGCTTGTAGTAGGTGCTTAATAAGTATTTATCAACTGACTACGTTAGTAGTTGACAGAGTGAAAGATAAATTCAAGCTTTCTAACCTTGCTGCTAACTTGAAACATCAAGGTTCTTAATAATATTATACATCTAATTCATTCATGTATTTTAGTGTCCTCAGAGTGTGCAAAGAGTGTCGTCTCTTATATTTAGAGAAACTGAGGCACAGTGAGGTTTATTACTCCTTGACTTTTTCATTTTTGGTATAATCTCAGAATTTAAAGGCAAACTTTCTGAAGTGATAACCTTTATCACTCTCTTTTAGAGAAAGTCAGTGTCCAGCTTGTTTTGCTATGAAACATCATTTATCCTGGGCTTAAAGTAAAGCAGTTTGTACATAAATAGGTGGTTGCTTCCCCCCACCCCCCCCATTAAAGTGAATGCACACACACAAAACTACCTTCACTGGTCCTAAATTTTCTGTTACAGTTTTTGGTTTTTTAGTTTCCTCCCTGTATTTAGTACAACTTCAGTATAATTTTCATACAGTGTGAAGCCGGTAAGTATTGTTTCCAGTTATTCTTGTGACATACTTTGAATTATCAACTGAAGCTGCATTCATGATACCAGAACTAGGCAGTTTAGTAGAAAATGGAATTGGTTAAATTGTTTTTGAAATATGGACAAAATATTTAATTTGACATTTCATTTTTCTTTATGGGTCCCCTTCTCCCTTTTGTTTTTTCAGTGTCTTGTTACCAGAATATGAAATTGAAGAATGGCTTTTTTTTCCCCTCTTATGAAATCAGGCTGGTTTGCAGGTCTCCCTCTGAGCTGGAAAAGGAAATGGCAAACGTTCAATGTCTTTGCCAAGAAAACCCCAAATGGGGTCACAAAGAGTGGACATGACTGAAACAATTGAAAAACAAATTCTTATAAAAATTTAATTTACTGAGATGATTGCCGTTCTTCCTATTAATCTACCCTTGCCTTGTATAAAAGCTGTAATTTTAACATATTACAAACTTTTGAAAAACAGGAGTGGATTTTATTTATTTTTGTAGTCAACAGTACCTTACATATGATAGGCTCTCAAATATTTCAATGAAAAACTAGCATTTATCAAATGCCTACCATGGGCTAAGTTCTGAGGATACAAATGGAAAAAGTAAGACTGTCTGTCAAGGAACTTACATTTCTAATAAGGGATACAACACATCTAGGAGAGTGGGGACTAGGGAAATGAATTCTGGGCTTGAGAGCCAGAGATTGTGACTGGAGCCATCAACAGTCTCATGTTAGGCCAATACTAGAAAGATCTAATATCAATGGCAACACCATATTGATTAGGGAAAAAGTTCACTGGCATAGCATGTGCCCCAATAACTATCCTGGTTAGACCCCATTTCCAGGTAGATTACTGGATGGGATATGAAGTATGATCTTGGACCAGCTAAATATAGTGAATTTGATGAGTTTTCACTCATCCAACATCAGTATAACTTAGTCCCTGGGAGAGTGCCAAAACTGGGTGGATTAACTTTGCCCAGGGAGGTGGGGAGAAAGAGGACAGGGACAAGATAAATGTTATTGTAGATTGAAAAAAAAAAATTTACAGCTTGTTCAAGTAGTAAAACCTCTGTTCCTCACTTTATCAAATCTCCAAGATAACTGCCCTGAAACTAAGCAAAGCCCAAATTGTTAAAAGGACTGCATGTTGCATGTTAGGCCTCTGCTATTTTGTAAAAAGAATTTATCAGTGAATAATTTCAAAAATGCCTCCATTTTTTTCCTTTACAAATTTTAAAAACTGGTAAAAGCATTTTTGAGGGTAGAAAATTTTTTAAAAATTACATGCCACCTTGCAATCTAGAAATTAGGTGGATGCTGAATTTGACCAAAACAAAAGAATAATTTCAAAATCAGGTTTCATTTGATTTGCTTCTCAAACCTTTGTAAGTAGCTGTTGTAAAACAAGATGAGTTGGAAAAAAATGGTGAGCCGTATTTTACTTGATGATTTAATATGATGGTTTTGCATCTAGTGGTGGTTCCCTGCTCCTCTTTTTTTTTTTTTATAAATAGCTACCATTTTTTAAACTAATGTTTTAATGTAGAAAACAAAATCTTTGACTACATTGGGGACTTTTCAATGTCTTGCAGTTTACAGTTTATATTCCAAAATTTTATTTTTATCTAGTTCTTTGGCAGTTTATTTCCTGTAAACTTTTTTTAAATTTTTTTTTATTTTTAACATGTGTTTTTAAAACTTTGGGTTACAAATTTTCTCCCTTCCTCCCTCCCCACCCACCCTCATTGAAAAGGCAAGCATCCCGATGCAGGTTGCAGATGTGTAGTCATGCAAAACACTTCCATAGTATAGTCCTATTGTGAAAAACTAAGTATATTTCCCTTTATCCTATCCTACCCTCCATTTATTCTATTCTCTCTTTTGACCCTGCCCCTCCTCAGAAGCGTTTGCTTTTGATTATCCCCTCCCCCAATCTGCCCTCCCCTCTATCAACCCCCTGCTCTCTTGTCCCCTTCCCCCCTTATTTTCCTGTAGGGTAAGATAGATTTCCGTACCCCCTTGTGTATGTTATTCCCTCCTTAAGCCAAATCCTATGAGAATAGGATTCACTCATTCCCTCTCACCTTCCCCCATTTCCCCTTCACTGTAAAAGCCTTTTCTTGTCTGTTTCATATTGAGATAATTTACCCCATTCTACTTTTCCCTTTCTCCTTCTTCCAGTATAATCCTGTCACTCCTTAATTTTATTTTCCAGATTATCAACCCTTCATCTTCAACTCACCCTGTGCCTTCTATCTGTCTATACATACATATAATTTTTTTCCCTCCCACTACCCTAATACTGACAAAGGACTCATGAGTTACAAATATCGTTTCCCTGCAGGAATGTAAACAGTTCAACCTTAGTAAGTCTCTTAGTATTATTATTATTTCTCTTTCCTGTTTACCGCTTCCATGTTTCACTTGAGTCTTGTATTTGAAAGTCAAATTTTCTATTCAGCTCTGGTCTTTTCCTTAGGAATGCTTGAAAGTCCCCTATTTCATTGAATGACTATTTTTTACCCTAAAGGATTATACTCAGTTTTACTGGGTAGGTGATTCTTGGTTGTAGTCCTATCTCCTTTGCCCTCCCGAATATCATACTCCATGCCCTGCGGTCCCTTCATGTAGAAGCTGCTAAATCTTGTGTTATCCTGATTGTGTTTCCACAATACTTGAATTGTTTCTTTCTGGCTGCTTACAATATTTTCTCCTTGACCTAGGAATTCTGGAATTTGGCTACAATATTCCTTGGAGTTTTCCTTTGGGGATCTCTTTCAGGAGGTGATCAATTTCAATTTTGCCCTCTGGTTCTAAAATACCAGGGCAGTTTTCCTTGATAATTTCTTGAAAGATGGTGTCTGGGCTCTTTTTTTGATCATGGCTTTCAGATAGTCCAGTAATTTTTAAGTTCTCTTTCTTGGATCTATTTTCCAAGTCAGTTGTTTTTTCAATGAGATATTTCACATTCTCTTCTATTTTTTCATTCTTCTGGATTAGTGTTACAGTGTTCTGTAAGCAATTTATCCATGTTTGGTTTCTTTCTTTTGTGGATAATTAACCCTTATCTTTTTCTTTTTTGTCCTCTAAACAGGATTGCTACAATGAGTCTACGGAAGCAAACTCCCAGTGATTTCCTAAAGCAGATCATAGGAAGACCAGTTGTAGTAAAGTTAAATTCTGGAGTTGATTACCGAGGTAATGGTTTCTTGCCTACCCACTTTATGTATCTTTATAACTAAATAGTGTAGATTCACTTTTTTGGAGCTTTTTTAGAACTCCCAATAGGTAGACAAAAGCTGTTGGTTATTAAACAGATTCTATCACCACCTATTCTGCTTTAACCAGGGAAGATTTGGTACCATAATGACAATATTTTATATACTTTTGTCTTGGGCTGTATTAGACACAAGCTTTCTTTTCTTAAACTCTTTGAATATCAGTACCTCTAATGATACCCAGGACAGAGTGGGGATCAACTCTGGAGTTAAGAACTTTGGGTATTAAGATGATGTCCTGGGATTGTCACAAAGCACTTGACATTTAGTAATCTGTTTTGAAATCAGTGGACTAAACAAAAGATGATGTAACCCTAAAGCAATATTTGTTCTTAAGAGATGAATATTAGAATTCTGTAGTTCAGAACCTTAGTACCCAAAAACTTTTTTTTTTTTAAACCTTGAAGGAATGGAGTGAGCACTGAACTCAGAATCAGAAGATCTGAGTTGAAGTACTGATTGCTACACTTCAGAACCATAGCCAAGTTTTGTCACTTAACCCCTCTAGGCTTTAGTTAGTTTAGCATCATGATAAAGATTAAAAGTACTTGCACATAGGGTTGGTATGAAGTAAAAACATTTTTGTTAATTCTCATTTGTTGAAATTAAATATGTTCAGATTTGGGAGATCACTTTCATTACTAAACGAATCAGTTTAGTCATGAATTCTGCCAAAATTGCTGGATCTGTTGTTGGAGTGGGGGTAGGGGAGTTCTTTTATATTGACAGTAGTTGCCTTCTCAGACAAAATGAAGGAATTTTGATGTATAGGAAATTTAATGTATACATTATAGATAATTCAGACTGGCAATTCTGTCTTTATTCCATATTAAGGTTTTGTTGACTTTGTGGGGGCCTAAATTTTCTGGTTAACTGGCTTGGTTTTTTATTTAGCATATTTAGACACTGCCTTCACGACTTAAAATGAATAACATAGTTCAAGACTAATTGAATTTTATAGTAGGATTAATGGACTTATACTGTGTAGAAAGGCAATGTGAAATATCCATGCATTGCTTCTTAGCCATAAACTTTCAATGAGCCCAGAGAAAGTAATAGGCTTTCTGGGACTTGAATATATGAGCTAATTGATTAGTGAGGGGACAGAGTGTTCTGTATGTTCTGACAGTGCTGAGCATACTTTGGATGTGCAGGAAATAGATCATTAAAAGTAGTTTTTGTCTTTGCATAATGCTGAAGCCAAATATTATTGCACTATTAGAAAATATTATTGCAAACATCATTTTTTTTGTGTGTGTGGTTGTTTAAAATGCTCTTGGTATAACAATCTGTTCATGTATCTATTTTAAGAGGGATTGGAAGAGGTTCTGATTTCAGCCTTCTCCACATCTAGTTTAACTGATTTTTTCATCTAGATAGATTTACTAGCTGTTGCTATGGGGAAAATGTCTTTTAATCAGAAGATGAAAGTTTAACTATAAAATACTTTTCCTTTTCAAACAAATTTGCATAACTGGAGGTGGAAACCATTAAAAGCATGTAAACTATGTCTCAGAAAAAAGGTTCATTCATATCTGTAAAGAAGTTAAATACTCTAAAAACAAGTCTTTCCTACTTATTTTATTTAACATTATGTAATTGTAAGGTTATTAATTAGATAAAGCCTTTTTTTTTAACTTTCCAGAAACAAGATTCTGATATTCTTTAGCCTGTTCTCATTTCCTCAGTCACAATTTTGAAAAGGATTCTTTTTCTTGTTGTTTGAGGTATAATGGGGGCACAGGCAGAGAAGGAGGAGCATATTAACGAAGTTATGGCTTTAAAAGAATTTATTGACAATTGGTCCATTTTCCTTTACTTAAGAGAATTAAATTCTGCAGTTCTTGTTTTACTCTGCAAATTTTCTTGGAAAGTATCACTTTAATTTAGAGACTTTGAGTTAGAAGCATACAAAATTCTATCCTGAAATGACAAACTTAAAGTAAAAAGTTGGCATGTAAAAGTTGTGCAAAATTTATGTCACCTCAGTATGATTAAAAGAATATACTAGAGTGGTTTCCTGGAAAGCTACTTTAGAATGCATTTAGCTACTTTTCTATAGTAGCTTTGATTTGAAAATATATTGTAACTGTAACAAAACAAAATGGGATGTGTCACAGTACAATATGTTGTTGTGTATTCTCAAGCTGCTCCTCACTGTGAGTCACCGCTTTGAGATGTTCTTTCAGTAACACCTGCTGTCTCCTGTTCTATTATTTCAACAGATTGGGGAGACTTCCACTTAACACTGTGGATAAGTTCATCTGCTGCTGTAGACATTGTGAAAGGCTGAAATAAATTAGCCAGATCAAGCTTTTTGATTGAGTGTTTAATGTGAAAGACAGTGCCATTGGAATGGAGCTGTATGAGAGAATGGCCATTCACTGCTGTGTAATTGTAGCAGCTCTCACGTTTTTAGCTTTCAAAATAGGAAACGTGCAGTGATTAAAAATATTCTGTTACGTTCTGTAAAGGCTTTTAAAAAGATGAATGAAGAGTCATTGTTTTACCTGGTGGTTGTGAATGCATACATACTTCTGTATTGTATTCTCTTCAGATTTTATTTATATTGGCATACAGAAAGGGATTTAAAAATTTTGCTTTGTCACTTAACTGTTTGAATTTATATCAAGCCTGTAGTATTCAGTGGAACAAAAAAAGGTTGTCATGTATATTATTTACTCTGTGATTTTCAAGCTTGATTTACTTTGTATATCATCTCTTTATTGTTATGTGTCTCTAGGTGTCCTGGCTTGCCTGGATGGCTACATGAATATAGCTCTGGAACAAACAGAAGAATATGTAAATGGACAACTGAAGAATAAGTATGGGGATGCATTTATTCGAGGAAACAATGGTAATGTTCTTTTTAATAACTACAGCTGTGCTTCTGAAATGATTTTTTCATAATTGCAGTCAATGTTTCTATATGTTTTAAATCAAAGTGCAGTTTCTGTTTTTATGTCTGTTCATAGTGAGGCATGGCAATAAGATGTTTAATTCAGTTTGTGCTTTCATAGGTACTTTTTAATTTAGAGCTAACTGGGCCCAGACTTTACCTTATAGAGTGGGGGTTTCCAGCCTAGGGTATGCAGAAATTTCCAAGGGATATGGAAATATTTCATAAGTATATTATCTTATTTAAATTATCTCTTTTATTTTTACATGCATATGCATAGTAAACTCTAAAAAAAAAAAATTTCTTTCACATTGTATAGGGGACTTGGGAAGGTTGTACAGAAAACCAAGGGATATGAGGGCTAAAAAAGGTTGGGAACTTTTCTGTGATATGGAGCCCACTTGTCTTATAGATACGAAAACTGAATCCAAAGAGATCACACAGAAAGTTAAAGCTGACTAAGATTAAAACCTAAATCTTTATACTCTCAGTTTCTGCTATATGACAACTTGTATCTCAACCTTCAAATGGCTTGAGAAAATAATGTTTTGAAGCAGAATGTCCTTGATTCATCATTGACTTGAATAACATTGGCAGTTAGTTTGTCTTAAACTGATCTTTCTCTGTGGAATGCATCAGATGCTTTTTGAGTTGTGCTTTTAAGAATTCATAGATGACATATAGGACATAATGTGTCAGTGGGATATAACCATAACTTAATAATGACATTCATAGCATTATATTAGTTAAAAGAATACTTGGTCACAGTTTGAAGTTTAAAACCTTATGTAAAGTTGGCATCTAAATTAATGGTAGCTATTTATTTTAGAAAGAGCCATTGTGGCATATTGGATAAAGAGCTTGCCTTGGAGTCAGAAAGACCTAGTTCAAATCCTGTTCCTGACACAGACTGACCTTGTGGTCTTGGCCAAGTCACTTTCCTTCTCACACATGGATTAGGCTTCTCTTTAAGAGTAAATGATTACAGAGAAGGTACTGACCTGCATTAGTAGAGGGAATTTCCTCATCTGGGAGTTTCCTATACCAGTGAAATCACAGGTCAAGTACCTATTCTCTATCCAATTTTTTTTATATATGCCCCATCAATAAGAACTTTGAGTTCTGATTTTTTTTCAAATACTAATTTGATGCTCTTTGGTCTCGCATAACTTGTGTATTTAATCCATTGATTCACAAGCCTTCTTGCTATGATGTTCCACCCAAGCCAAGTTTTGAAATACATACTTCATTCCTTTAGTACTATGTTTCTTTGCGTCAGAGCTTTTGTCTTTTTCTTACTTTAAAAGTGCCACAGACAGTTATTTCCGTATATCTTGTCTTCTCATTTTGATCCCAAATTCAGAATTTCCAAATTTTTGCATTTTATTTTTTAAAATTATTTTATAACATTTCATGTCCCACAAGATAAAGAATTCTTCATTTATTCTCATGTCTTTAGCTTCCTCATCTATAGAAGAACATTTATAATACCAAAAGTTCTTCTTTGATGCCTCATTCTGACATAAAGCTGACTCTGGGCTATGCTATGCTAAGTATAAGCTCTGACAGATCCTACATACTGTAGTGAATACAGACCTGGCAGCGGAGCAGGTTGGCTAAACGTGGAAAAGTTTCATCATTGGCCACCCTATCTTGTGAACCTGTTGGCTTCAACATGGGACTTTGGAAGTAACTCCAGTCTGCATCACTCAAGAGAAATAACCATCAATGAAATCACAGAATTTCTGAAATACTGAATGGTGTTTTTTGATGACCTGACTCCTAAGAACAATGCTAGTATTATAATCAACTCTTAATTATTTCAGTGCCCCTAGGAAGGTTTCCTCGTTTACTGTCTGGATCTTGACATTATTTTTTCCTCCATCCCTAGCCAGTCAACTTTCCTGCCCCACAACTATCTGTGAGCCCTCTCTGTCTCTAACTTTGAGGTGTGATTTCCTTGTCTTCTAAAGGAATCTATGGCTGCCTCTTCCCACTCCCCAACTTTTTGTGGCCCGCTTCCCTTGTCTGCTGACTGTGAGTTCTTTGTCAGAAGAGCAAAAGATCCATCCTCTGCTAAAGGGAGAAAGAAGCATGCAGTTTTCTGCACATTTACTTCTGGCACAGGAATTGCTTTCAGAGATGGTTATTTTGAACAACTCAGAATTTTTAAACTTTTGTAGTTCTTTGATCCAGATATTTAGAGCAAATTATTTAATGACTAGTGGTCACCTGGTGTTCTAATCTTTGAGTTATAGTCAGGGGGTATTAGTGCTTTTGAAAATTAAGGACTATACTAATGCCAGCTGTTTTGTGAGTGATCTTCTTTCACCTTCTACCACCTCCCCTTTGGGAATAGGTGTATTCTCTGCTGAATTTGCTTATGACCTTTCCCATAACCTTCTTAATGGCAATCATGTTAAAATTCTTACTAATTCATAACCCAGATGCTTTGGAACACCTTTCCTTAGGTCTTGGAGAAGAGCCAAGGTTCACTTGGTTAATCTATATGCTATTTTTACCTCAGAATTTCTTAATGACCATTGTCAACAATAAATTTGACATCACTAAGCTGTGCTTCAAAAAGCAAGGGACCTTTCTTGAATCTGTAACCAGATCTACATGACCACCAAATTTTGGCCGATACTCACAAGCCGAGTCTTTTGGGGAGGGCAGATTGGGTAGTTAGATAGACATATTTAAGAAACAACCATTGTGTGTATCATTCACTATTGATTTCATAGCTTTTAACCTGGGTTTAGTGGAGAGTACCCTCATAAAATGGCTTTTGGACTAAAGTTCTTAACCTTTTCTGTGTCGTGGACCCCTTCTCAGAATGATATTTTTGAATGCACAAAACAAAATACACAGAATTATAAAGGGAACTAAAGGTTTGTGGAAATAAAGGTGTTAATTTTTTTCTCATCTAAGTTCACAGACCCCTTGTCCATGGATCCCACCCAGGTTAAGAATTGTAGATGATCTCTGAGGGCCCTTTCAATAGCCTATCAGCTCTGCCCCCACAGCCATGAGGGGGAGAAATCATTGTAGAGAGGGGTCCCACTTTCCTCTTAACCACCAGCAGCAACTTCTGACCAACTACCGCCAACATCTGCCTGTCAGAAAGGAGCCTTGGGAGTGGGGCACCCCTCATACCCCTGGTCTTCCAGCCCAACCCTCAGGGGCCAGTCATTCCCACCATCTGCCACTCATGGGGCCAGCAAGCCTACCTGACTAAAGCAGTGAGGCCCTCAGAGACAGATGGGATGCAGTTTGTGCCAGACAAGTCACCCCATCACCACCACCTTGATTTGCCATCTTCCCTGGTACCCTGATGGATATAATCAAGGACATTGAACTCAACCTTGGCAATAGCAGTGCTTCTCAAAGCACTAGACCTACTTCCAGCCCCACCCTGCCAACCATTATTGAAGAGAGAAAGAAGGGAAGGGGCACTTTTCATTATCACCACGGGCAACAACTTCTGACCAGTTACCACCAACAGTCACAAGAGCCCTGGGAGTAGACGCACAGCCATCATCTGGGGAAGGCAGTGCCTGCAAAGAGGGGCCGATCATTCCTATCAATTACAGTCAGCTGCCACGCATGGGTCAGCCAAGCCCACCTGGTTGAAACAGTGGACAGGGCACCTTGAGGGAGAGACAAGAGGCAGTATGTGGCAAGCAAGTCAAATCACCATCTCCCATTGGTCCCTAGTAGAGATCCAGTTGAACTCAAGAGCAACCCAGAAAGGAAAGTTCTTGTTAGTAAAATCCTTGGCATTTTCAGATGGTGATTTTATCAATGAAATGACACGAAAATAATAACATTAATAATAGCATTTTTATTGTACCTACTATGTGCCAAGCAGTAAGTGCTTTAAAATATTATCTCATTTAATCCTCGCAACAGTCTTGGGAAATAGATGCTACTGGTTATTCCTGTTTTACAGTTGAGAAAATTGAGGCAAACAGAAGTTAAGTGACTTGCCCAGGGTCACACATCTAATAATAAAAATAAAACTTTAACATCTGTTTTGCTGCTGCACCCTAAGAACCATAGAACCTTTCCATTTGACTTAGACTGAAATTTTTATTCTCTCCCTATTTGCTTGTGAGATCTTTGAGAGCAAGGGTTGTCTTTTCTATTCGTATTTGTGGATAGTAAGGACTTAATAGAGGTTTTATTCATTCATTTATTTTCCCCATCAGTTGGATTTAGTTTAAAAAGTGAAACAATGAATTCATTATTTCTGTTGGGGGCAGGGAGAGATAGAACAAAAAATTAGAAGTAGAGCAAAGGACAGAAATATAATCCAGAAAGCAAGAGGAAAAAAATAGATTTAGGAAAATGAGATCCCCTACTCTCTGACTTCTCTTGCCTTTCTTTGTATCTCTAAGCACTTAGCGCAGTGCCCAGCACATAGTAAGCACTTAATAAATGCTCATTGACCAACCTGTTTTCCATTGTCTTATGTAATAATTTCCTTTTATATAATGTTTTAAAGTTTACCACATACTTCCCTAACAGTAGCCCTGGGAGGCTGCAAAGTTGTTATTTGCCTAAGTGCAGAACAGATAATCTCTGGCAGAAACAGGACTCGGAATATAATAGTAATAGTCTATTTTTTTGTAGATTTTATTCTGACATCCCTATGAGGTGCTGAATGGTACTAATCTCAGGGATTCAGAAAACTTTCACTTTTTTGGGAGCATAAACATAATACTTTGTATTTTTGTAAAATTTATATCCCCAGTATGTTAACCTGAATTAGCTTATTTTATCACTGTGAGGTGATAGCTTTTGGCATCACTGTGAGGTGAGTCTTAATTTTATATAAATGTCACAGTGAGTAAAGATCCAGAGCCAAAATCAGAATGTACTGCTCTGGACTTCAAGCTCAAGTCTAGAGTCATTCATAAAGTAATATGTCCTAAAGTTCATTTTATGTTGTGAATTAAGTGTTTTTTTGAAATTTGTTTTTTAAAACTAGGAAATCAAAATATATTTTCTATAAAACTTGCTATTGTAATTGTTTTCAAGAACATCCCTTTTAATCAATTTCTTATTTTCTTTTTCAGTGTTATATATAAGTACACAGAAGAGAAGAATGTGAAGATACCAGGAAAGGAATAATTTTGTATTTTCATATATTTTTTAAAAAATTTAAAAAAAATTTGTTCCTATTTTTGTTATGTAAATTTTCCTGTTTTCATTATAGTTTATGCACTGACTTGGGGGGAGGAAGTGGAGCCATTTTAAACATACATAAACTAATGGTTTCAGTTGTACAGAGCTGTTCTACCCTTTAAGTTTGGTAACTTTCTTATGACTGTGTCAGTGATAATGAATAAAAAAACTAAAAGGTAACAGATTGTTACCTGCTGCTGCTGAAAAAAATTTTTCTCCCAATTTAAAATTTCAAGTAATGAAATCTACTATGAAGAAGGCTTTTTCTTTCTCATACCCTTGACTGAAAGTAAAACAGTTGGATGGGATGAGCTTTCCAATTCAGGCAATTTCAAAAAGTGTTACCACTTGTTTTATTGCTTTTCTTTTCTGCCAAGCTACAAGTTACACGAATATATTAGTAGAAATGCCCTATTAAAAGATGTCCAACTTGAGTCTGAAACTTTTTTAAATGTCTGTAAATTTTAAAATGTAGGTGCTAAACAATTAAATCCCCTGGAAGTAGGGATTAGGGGAGGGAGGAGTAGGTGAGAGAAGGGTGGAGGTAGACCAGAATTAAATAGTTTGAATCAAATGTAATGGTAGCATTTCCATAAAAAGAGTGTGAAGGAAAAGAACTGAGTATGAAAAGTAGTATGCGTGTTAACTCTGGGCCAATTAAGTGAAAAAAATTTTCATTTGGTATCTGTCAGCAGTTATCCTGGTGTCTGTCCACTCCCTTCTTCCCTGACACTATTCTAGTTAGATTTTTTAGATGTCCTTATTTCTTTTCCTCAAGCAAAAATGACATAAGTATAATCTGTTTTTACAAACACAGTAGGGGACAGGGCATCTCTGTATGTTTCTACAACAACACTTTTGATTAAAGGAAAGCCTAGTGTTTCTAAGGTTTGAAATACTAAATTATGATTTGGAAATAATCCTATGTTAACCTTCTAACATGTTTGGAAAGTAATTTTAGGGAAGCCTTTGCAATAGAAGTCTGAACTAAATTTGATCATGGTTTTATCCAGTAGTCCTGCCTCAGACCTCTGCTTTTATGTTGTTTGGCACAAGACAGTGGCTTTAGGTAATATGTCTCCCGCCAAGTGAGTTTTTACAATTTATTAATGGGCTTTTCAAAACCCTGTTTTATTCTCTGAATGGTTTTATATGGTGTCTTTAGGAACAACAAATACATCTAGGCACTATGGTTGAATGAGCACAAGACAATTGTGCAAATGTCATATTGGCCTTCCTCTTTCCTTCCCTTCCTTTGTCCCTACTCTAATATAAACAGGTTCTTGGTTCCAGGAACCAGTGGTGTAATTTTAAACAATTCCTTCCTTGCAAGTTGGTGGTGGTAGGGAGCAGCGAGTGGTGTGGGGGTTTTTTTTTTGTTTTGTTTTCTTGTTTTGTTTTAGATCAGGGAATAATTTGAAACAATTATTTTTTAATTAATAGCAGGGGAAAGGTGAATAGAAACATTTCAGAAAGCTTTGATGAGTGCACACAGAAAATAAAACACTTTTATACTATGCTTCAATAATTTATCACTTTTTGACAAGGGCTGAAAAGGGTCCAATCTGTAAGTACAAATCACCAATTTGCTCTTTTATAAATGACTTCTTTTAAGGAGAAAATGGATGTTCCTCCAAGTGGAGCATGCATTTTCTCATTTGTTTTGTAGAATGTGCAAGGCAGCCAGGTTACTGTGTCCCTTCATTCACTGAAATTAGCTGCTTCTAAAAGCAATTCCATTTTTATCTCCCACAAATCTGTAGCATCCTATTTTTGCTAACTTCTTCCCTGATCCCCTCCTTGGTATGTGTCTTTATTTCCCCCTTGCCATATCTGGATTTTAATAGATCTGTAGCAGAGTGGTGTTTTCAGCCAGTGGAACTACTTTTAATCAGGATCTATTTTGGGAAATGTTACAATTTTTACGGTAATAAAAGTACTATAACATGCAATTTTACTGGAGCAAGTTGTCCCCTGTGTATACCTGCACATTATAGAACAATGGAACAAAGTGTAAGTGGTAAAATTACTTTCTTCTTAACTTCAGTCTCCTAGAGGTCAATGGCTGATTCTCATTTGCATTGTAGCAAAGACATTTGTTCTAAGTAAATACATTTTCATTGTCCTTGGGTCCTAAAATCCATCCAAGTGCCACCCCCATAATCTCAGACTATGGCAAACATTTTGCAACTAGCAGAAAATTGTGCTTAATTTTTAGACTGTCTCACTGTACTAATTGGTTTGTCTTCTGAGCCATCTCCTAGCTAATCTTTCAAGAAACTGAATTGATTCTTACTTTAGTACTGCTTACCCCCAAAACAGAGCTGTTGAGTACAAATACAGATGGCTGGCACCTGGAATGATTGCCATGTTCTCATGCCAGCATATGATGGCAATTTTTTTGCATGTGTTTGAAAAGGGAACGTTACAGTATACATATAAAGCATAAATGTGGGTTCTTATTTAGAACCATGGGGCATCCATATTAGTAATCTGACAAATAGTAAAAAACAATAAGGAATTTAATTGCAGTCTAGAAGTAGAACCAGAAGCCTATAGGAGTACTTAGATCTCAGTCCATCCTATTCAAGTATTTTTAACCCCATGACTTTTTTTTTTAAGGGGGAATATTTTCTTTTTTTTCTTAGTATTTTAATTTTTTCCAATTACATGTAAAGATAATTTTCAACATTCATTTTTGTAATATTTTGAGTTTGAAATTTTTCTCCCTCCCCACCCTCTTCTCCAAGACAGCAAACAATCTGACATAGGTTATGCATATATAATCGTGTTAAACATTTCCACATTAGTCATGTTGTGATAGAAGAATCAGGAAAGGGAAAAACCATGAGAAAGAAAAAAATGTGAAAATAATATGCTTTGATCTGCATTCAGACTCCATAGTTCTTTCTCTGGATGTGGATAGCATTTTCCATCATGAGTCTTATGGAATTGTCTTGGATCATCGTATTGCCGAGTAGAGCTAAGTCTGTGGTAGTTGATCATCACACAGTGTTGCCATGTACAATGTTCTCCTGGTTCTGCTCACTTCACTTTGCTTGCTCACTTCACTTTGCATCAGTCCATACAAGTCTTTTCAAGTTTTTCTGAAGTCTGCCTGCTCATCATTTCTTGTAGAACAATAGTATTCATTACATCTGTATACCACTACTTGTTCAGCCATTTCCCAATTGATGGGCCTCCCCTCAATTTCCAATTTTTTGCCATCAGAAAAAGAGCTGCTATAAATATTTTTGTATATGTGGGTCCTTTTCCCTTTTTTATGATCTCTTTGGAATACAGACCTAGAAGTGGTATTGTGGGGCCAAAGAGTATGCACAGTTTTATAACCCATTGGGTGCAGTTCCAAATCATGAATTTGTTTTTTAAAAAAAATAGATTTTGACAAGTCTGTCAATATAATTGATTTCCTTTATAGTCCTATATATATTATGTGTTTTAAAACATTCTGAGAAGGGATCCCATTGCCAGAGGTCCATGGCACAAACAAGGTTAAGAACCCCTAATTTAATCCAGCTATACTTTAGCAGTCTGCAACATCAAGTAACTATTTTCTGCTTAAAGACCTTCCATTATGGGGAAAATTCAGTACCCCCCAAGGCATCCCACTCTGTTGTTATGTGTTGGCCCAATGGGCCTTAGAGGCAATAATATATTATTCTGTGTGAGTACAAATCATAGGGGAGAAATGGCCTAGAAAAAACTGATTGGGCTGCCCAGTAGAAGATTTCAGGGCCAAAGTCAAGTTGGCAGACTTAGTGAGGACAGATAACTCCCATGCGTACATGTTTTGTTTATTGCTAGGCAATGGGGTTAAGTGGCTTGCCCAGGGTCACACAGCTAGTGTCTGAGTTTAGATTTGAACTCAGGTCCTTCTTACTCCAGGATCAGTGCTATATCCACTGCGCCACCTAGCTGCCACACATTGACTTATTCTTAAAGCCTAAGTTCGTGTGTCATCAGTGAACTTTTGAGTAGGCTTCTGCCACTGTTTCAGGTAGATACCAGTGCAAGTTTGATGACTAGATTATTTTTCTTTAAATCAATGCATTGAAAGATATCTTTTGACATGGATAATTATAGGAATTGACATACTGTGTTTTAAGGTTTGGAAAGGGATTTTTCATTTGTACCTGGATATAACTGTCTCAGGTGCTATTATCCATATTTTACAATTGTGGAAACAGGTTCAAAAAGGGACACACTAATGAAAAGGAAGCAGGCTGGCTTTTGCCGAGACTGTTCAGGGCTCTTTAGCTGAGTACTCTGTCCTATCTTTACTAAGACTTTTATCTGAGCTGGTGAGCAAAACCATGCCTAAGAATTAGAGTCCTAACTTACCATCATTAGCTCCTACTGTTGCCACATTTCTCCAGCCTCCACCATCCTGACCCCTAGCTTGTTTGTGCCAGTTGAGAGTAATGTTGCCATCAGTGTTGCTGACTGAAGGGACAAGTGGGTTCTGCCCCTAATTTACTAGTACTGTAGGCTAAAGGGAAGCTATTGTGGGTGTGTGCAGACATGATAGACTGTAATGTAATGCCCAATATTGGAGAATCTTAAGTACTCCAGATGTGTCTAGACTATGATATTCTGTTGTGGCCCCTCAATTTATTTAGGAGCTAGTTGGAAAGTCTCCAAATAGTGAGTTTCAGATGAGGAGGGCAGAGATGCTGAGCAGAAGTTACTACACTGCTAGGTGGCTAATATTTTCAGGCAAACATAAGAACCTATACTAGTATAGCTTTTAATTTGGAGAAAGGAGGTATCTCTAAAATCTGAACCCTGTCTCTCAAAAATGAATTTTAAAACTTATACTTTCATATATAATAGAACTTTGGTAATTGTGTAGTCTGATTTATTGAAGTCTAAAGTGGTGTGTTTTTAGATTATTATCCTATGATCTTGAGTTCATGTACATATAATATTCCACATCATTCCTAACACAGGGTTACCAAGTAGAGGTTCTGCCGGGTTGTGCTAATGAAGAATAGATAAAATTCATTTGTATTTGGCATGTTGGTATCCAAAAGGATGCTATTAAGATGTAAAAAAGTTCTTTTAAGTAGGTTAAACATCATCCCTACAGCCTTGCCACTGTCAATTTCCTTAGCAGATCTTTTCATAGAGAGCTCAGTGTTGGCTGAAGTTTCGTCGATTCCAATTCAGGAGGATCTAAATTAATAAGACTTTACTGTATTGAGAAGAGAATCCCTTCTTTGCCAAAAATTAGACTGAGGGATCTGCTGTTAAAATTATTGATTTTATTAACCCCGACTTAAGGGATGATGGTGACTACTATTCTTTCTGTAACTTCAGGTACTGATGCTATTTTTATGGGAGAAATGTAAGAATTATTTCAAAAGTAAACAAGCAAAAATGTCTTGTCCATTTTTGTAAGAAAGTTCTTGCCATTTATAAAATATATACCCTTTAGAACTTAGGGCCTAGTAGAAGACTGCTGCATCTTAATTGTCTCATTTATTTTGTGTGTGTGGGGGGGGGGGTGCTTTTTGTTTAAGAGCTTTTTTCCTAGAAGCTTGAAACATTTTACAAATTTCTCATGTAATTGCCACAGTAAAATTGCCACCTCCATCCTTTCTAGAGAACTATTGACCCATGACGACTTTTTCTGAGCCAGCCTCTTTAAAGTTGAGTCAGAGGAACACAATTTTTCTGTTCTGTTCAAAGCTACTAACTATATGGGGAATCAAGCCTGTGGCCTTGGTTTCACTAGCCAACTGAGCTAATCCTCATATTATTCTCCAGAGTCTATGAAAAATGTGATTACTTTTTTATAGATGGGGAAAACTGAAGTAGAGAGTTTAAGTGGCTTTCATTTTACCTGGTGAAGTCAGTGAGATTGGAATTCCACAGTTCCCTTGATGTGCTAAGTGTTGGACCTTATGACTGACTTCTGGCGTGGATTTAGTAAATCAGTCATCCATTCATTTTCCCAGTTGAAATAAACCAGTGTAGGCAATGGTCCTGATATGTACATGTAGGCTGCTGGCCTTTGCATTCAAATATGTTACTGACAGTGATTGTTACTTCTGTGTGGATGGGTTAGAAAGGATCAGTATGCAGCCAAAATTTGCATACTGCGCAAAGATTTTAAAGTGACCCTTTGGTTTGTCTGCCAACAGTATTTACAAAGCCTGGTTTTAGTTGGGTTTCTGTCTCAGAAATTCTGTACTCATTCACACCACTGCTAAAAGCTCTATCATGAACTGTTGCACATGAATTCATTACTATGCCACGTTGCTTGAAGCTATACTTCAATGTGACCCAATGCCCAAGGGTGGGTACAGACTCTGATCTTACTCATTCATCCTGACTTTTCTGGCCAAACATTTAAACTGAAGTTTTCATTGAATGGGTATATATGCCAGCTTTTCTCCAAACTACCTCTGGATACTAATCTCTGATTCTTGATCTCTACTCACTCTCACTTCACTACAATTCCCCAGCACTAACTTCCTCCTGCAATTATTCTTAACTGCTCTCTCTGCATCTTACCTCAAACCCTGAGAGCTAAAGTTTATTTTTAACTGTTAATGTAATGGATTTGAATTTTACTCACTGCACATTTCAGACTATGCTCAGCATATATTCCTATATTAGACTGGAATACAACAGATGAATTTATTCCTAACCTTATTTTCATCTTCATTGTTTCTCAATAACTCCTTATTTTCATATTAATATATCACCTGCCCTCCAATTAGAAAACTCCTTTGTGACAAAAATTAAAAAAGTATATTCAAGTAAAAAACACATTGGCAATGTCTGAAATTGCGTATCTCATTCCATACATCTAGTCTGTCACCTCTTGGCAAAGAGGTGGGTGCATGGTCCACCATCACTTCTCTGAAATGATTGGCCACTGCCGTTCATCAGTACTGAAGTCTTTCAGTGTTGTTTCACTTTATATTATTGCAGTCATATAAACTGTTCTTGTGCTTGCTTCACTCAGCATAAGTTCATATAAGACTTAAAGTTTTTTCATTTTCTTCATGTTTATCATTTCTTAGAGTATAGTCAAATTACATTGCTTTCGTGTACCACAGTTTGTTCAGCCATTTCCTGATCAATAGGTATTTACTTTCCTTCTAATTCTTTGCTGCTACAAAAAAGGAAGTGCACTGTTGTTTATTTTTTAAATACATGAGACCTTTACCTTTCTTCAGCCTGTTATGCCTAATAGTAAAAAATTGCTGGGTATGTTTAACTGCTTTGTATGTTTACTGATTTTTTAAAGTATAATTTCTAGTTGTTTTCCCAAGTGGTTGGACCAGTTTACAGCTTTAATTGCTCATTGGTGTGCCTCTCTCCCCATAGCCCCTCCAGTATCTTCATCTTTTGTCATCTTTACCAAGCTGGTGGGTTGTGAGGTAAAACCTCAGAGCTATTTTAAGTTGCATACTGATTAGTAATTTTGAGTATTCTTTCATGTAGTTATTAATCTCTTGTATCTTGTATTTTGAAGATAGCCTGTTTATCTTTTAGGGAATGACTTTATTTGTATATATTTATATCAGTTCTCTAAACATTTTGGATAATAGATCTTCCAGGATATTTGCTGAAAAGATTTTTGTCATTTAACTGCTTCCTTTTAGATTCTAGTGTCATTAATTTTGTTTGTACTAAAGCTTTTCAATTTTATGTAATTGATCACTTCTTTCCCTTGCTTAATTAAAGTTCTCCCATTAGCGATAGTTGTATAAGGTAACTCATTCTATTTCTCTAATTTTTTAGTGATGTGACCTTTTACATTTAGGTCATTTATTCATTTGGAGTTTTTTATTGTACATAGTGTAAGATGTTGACCTAATACTCATTTCTGTCAAATGAGTTCTTCCCAGGAGCTATTGTTGGGAGACTCTTTACCCCAGTAATTGGTGTCCTTGAGTTTTCAATAGTTTTCAGGAAAAATTAATGATTATGCTTTACTTTCCAACAAGACCAGGCACTTTGAGAACTGAGGAAGAAAGGTATAGAAACTAAAACTATATAATAGGTCCTTTAATCAAAATGTGGTACTGTGTGTGTATTGCTGGAAAGAATCAATTAATTGGCAAACATTTATTAAGTGGCTGGACTATGCCAAACACTGCTTAGTGCTGGAAAAACAAAGGACAAAAATAAGAGTCCCTGTCTTCAGTTTATTGAGGGAGATACAGAAGTATCTTGTATACACATCTAAGTAAACAAAATGGACTAAAGATAATTTGAAGCACAGGCGGGTACTAGCTCCTTGAAGGTCAGGAATCAGAAAAAGAAAGGAAAAATCCTGTTGCATGCACATTTTAACAATTTTAAAATGAATTGTGAGAAAAATGAAAGCAAAAAAAAGAAGAGACTTTCCATAAAACTGTGTTTTCCTAAATTCTGTTTTGCCTACCTGGGGTGTAACAGTTGGGTGAAATCTAGTTCTTTCATTCATGGAAAAACTAAGCTAAGCCATTTGGTCACCAGAAAACATATTGAAGCCATCTTTATTAAAAACCAATATTACACATTTAAAAAGCTATTAATACCTATACTACACAAAATATGCTCAACTTGAGAAAGAATATACACGTGGCATATTTAAGTCACTGACGAAGTTGGAGCGGCAAGGTGGTACAGTAGATAGCGTGCCAAGCCTGGGGTCAGGAAGACTCATCTTCCTGAGTTCAAGTCTGGCCTCAGCCATTTACCAGTTGTGTGACCCTGGGCAAGTCACTTAACCCTGTTTGCTTCAGTTTTCTTATCTGTAAAATGAGCTGGAGAAAGAAATGGCAAAATGCTTCAGTATCTTTGCCAAGAAAACCCCAAATGGAATCACATGGAGTCAGATAGAACTGAGATAACTGAACAACAACCTGACAAAGTTGAATTTGTAACAGAGATGCAAGGACGATTCAACAGTAGGAAAACAATTGAGATTAGTAAACATTAAAAACAAAAACACCCCAAATCATGTGACTATTACTGGAATAAATAACCTTCCTCTCCATTGCTACCTCCCAGAGTTTCAGAAAAGCCATTGATAGTGATACAACAAGAAGAATAGAAAGCATTGGCAAGGAGGAAACACCATCCCTCTTTACTGATGAAAAAAGTAAATGTCTTAGTTCTGTGCTCTGTAACCAAGAGAAATGGAGAAATACAATGGTGTGCATTGGATGGAGAATTGACTCTAGAATCAGAGGACCTGGGTTCAAATCCTGCCTCTAATAATACTTGGGTAAATCATTTCGACCCCCTGGGCCTCCATTTCCTCACGTGTAGAACTATGAACTTGAACCAGATGGCATCTGAGGTCCTTTCCAATTCTAGGTTTCTGATCTTATGTTCTCTTTTTACTACTACTCCTATCTTCCCTGTCTGGGTGACAGCAACTAGAACTTGCAAAGAAGATATTCAGGGCTAAATATACAGCTAGGTGGCACAGTGAACAGAATGCAGGTGGACAGAACCCTGAAGTCAGCAGGACCTGAATTCAAATCCTGCCCCAGACACTTACTAGCTCTGACCCTGAGCTTAACTCTATTTGCCTCAGTTTCTTCATCTGTAAAATGAACTGAAGAAGGAAGTGGCAAACCACTCCAGTGACTTTGCTAAGAGAACCCCAAAGGGGATCACGAAGGGCCTGACATGACTAAAATGACTGAAAAACAACAAAAATGCATTGCTTAGCTTCTTACTTAGATTCTCTCTCCCATATTCTTCTCCACCAAAAAAGAAAACCACAAGCCGTTATTTCTTAGTTGCATTCCTTCACAAGTATTTGTTTACTAAAATTGGAGAACCTAATCATTCTCCAAAGCTCAAATATGAAGATTTGAAGGAGTTTAATAGACTGTGCTAATGACCAAACTACTTCCCAGATGTGAGTTAAGAATGCTGTTAGTCATAGTTGATGTGTTGGTTGTGCTAGTCTATTTTTTTTCTTTTTTTCTTTTTTTCTATTATGTTACAAGGGATTGCTCCATCAATAGAGGAGGGATGTATTTAGCAGTGAACACATGTAGCAATGAACAGGATGTAAAAACAAAAGGTTCAGTAAATATTAGAAATTAGAAATACTATCCCTGCCATATTATCCATTAAGCATTCAATGCTTACATAGTACTGAGCTAAGTGCTATGAGAATCTTACAGAGGATGAAGTATGATACCTGTTCTCAAAGACTAAAGTAGAAATGCTACATTTTCATTCAAGTATGGTTAACACTAATCCAGGCAGCTATGTGCCACAGTGGATAGAGCACCAGGTCTGGAGTCAGGAAAACTCATCTTCCTGAGTTCAAATCTAGCCTCAAGCACTTATCAGTTGTGTGACCCTGGGCATCACTTACCCCTATTTGCCTTAGTTTCCTCATCTACAAAATGTAGTGGAGAAGGAAATGGCAAACCATTCTAGTATCTTTGCCAAAAAAACCCAAATGGGGTCATGAAGAGTCAAACAGGACTGAAATGACTGAACAACAACAAACACTAATCCATTTGATACTGTAAAAAATTTACTCCAGATATTCAGCATACTACAATATTATTGTAGAAAATAAATTAAATAGCATAATGATACCCTAACAGGATTCATCTGCATCCTTGGTAAGTAAGCACTTTGCTTTCAGACAAAACCACTGTAACATCAGCTTCACTATTATTTAGGTGTTGGCAAAAAAAAAAAAAATTGGCATAAGTAGCATCTATCTAAAACCAAAAGCTGGCATTATAAATTAGATACCTTTCTAGCAAAATCAGAGGTAAAGCAAGGCTGTCCATTGTTAACTATTTGAGATAGTGCTAGAAATGTTAGCTATAGCAACAAGACAAAAAAAAAGAATAAGAGGAAAATAAAAAGTATTGCTTTTTGCAGCTGATATGATGATGTACTTAGAGTTAATCGAAAAATAATTTCAGCAAAGATATAGAATATAAAATAAATCTACATAAATCATCAGTATTTGTCTGTTACCAGAAAAAAAAAAGACCAGGAAAATATAGAAAAAGATATTCTATTTAAAATGACTACAGAATGTATAAAGTACTTGGGAATCTACCTGCAAAAACACACATTGACTATATAACTACAAAACACTGTAGAAATAGATCTAAATAATTGGAGAAATGTTAATTGTTCATGGTTTGGCTGAGTCAGTTCAATAAAAATGACAATGCTACAATATAATTCAATTACATTCCAATCAAATTACCAAAAGGTTATTTTACAGAGCCTAGAAAAAAATAAGTCTAGAGCAACAGAAGGTCAATAATCTCAAGGGAAGTGATGGAGGAAAAAATGGGAAGGAAGGGGGCCTAAAAGTACTAGATCTCAAAACTACAAAGTAGTAATCATCAAAACAATTTTGTATTACGTAAAAGGTTGAGGCAGCTAGGTTGCTCAGTGGATAAGGTGGTGGCCTGAAGTCAGGAAGATCTGAGTTCAAATCTGGCCTCAGACATTATCTGTGTGGCCCTGGACAAATCACTTAACCTGTGTTTGTCTTAATCTACTGGAGAAGCAAATGGCAAACCACTCCAGTATCTTTCCCAAGAGTACCCCATGGACAGTGTTGGTGTCACAAAGAGTTGGACAGGAGTGAACAACAACAAAGAAAAAAGTCAATCAGAACAAATTAGGTACAGTACATATAAAAGCAAATAAACACTTTAGTGTTTAATAAAACTGACTACAGTTAGTAGAGTAAAAATTCACTATTTTAACAAAAATTACTCAGAAAACTGAACAACAATCTGCCAGAAACTAGTTTTAGATTTACATCTCACACTACCAAGATAAGTTCCAAATGGGTATATGACTTAGACATAAAGAGTAACATCATAAACAAATTAGAAGAGCAACGAAGAAATTACCTTTCAGATCTATGAATAGAGGAACAGTCACGACCAAATAAGGGATGGAGATGATCACAGAAGATAAAATGGACAGTTTTGATTAAATAAAATTGTTTTTGTAAAAACAAAACCAATACATCTATAATTAGGAGAGAAACAGGTAAATGATCAAATAATTTTCATACCAAATTTCTTTAATAAAGGTCTCATTTCCAAGATATTTTAAGGAACTGATAGAAGTTTATTTTAAAAAATTGGAAAAAATGTTTCAAATCCTAATAATTAGATAAATGCAAATTGAAATACCCAATTTGAAATACATCCATTAGACTGGCAGTTGACGAAAGCAGAAAATGGCAAAAGTTGAAGGGACTACAGAAAAATAGGACTGTTAATGGACTATTGCTGAAACTGTGACCTGATTAGTCCAGCCATTCTGGCCAACATATTTACAATTAGGCCTACAAAGTCATTGAATCTTGCATACTCTTTGATCCAGCAATCCCACCACTAGGTCTTTTCACTAAAGAGATCAAAGAAAAGGGGAAAGGCCCTATATGTACAAAAAATATTTGAGCAACTCTTTCTGTTGTGGCAAAGAACTACAAACTAAAGGAGAGCCAATCAATTGGGGAATAGCTGGACAAATTAAGGTATATAAATCTAATGGAATGTTTTTGTGCTATAAGAAATGATGAAACGACAGTTTCAGAGAAACCTAGGAAGACTTGTATGAACTGATATGGAGTGAAGTGAGCAGAACCAGAACAATTTCTACAATAAAACTAAAAAGATTTGGAAAGATTTAAGAACTCTGATCAATACAATGGCTAACCAAGTATAATTCCAAAAGACCAATGATGAAGCATGCTAACCATCTCCTCACAAGGAGGTGATAGAATTAGGGTACAGAATAAGACATTCGGTTTTTGGACATGATCAATACAGGAATTTGTTTTGCTTGACTGCGTCTTTATTATGAAGGTTTTGTTTTTATTTTTTCCAAGAGAAAGTGAGGTGAGAGGGTGAGGAAATAGATCTTTCTTCATTAAAAAGTTTTAATTAAATTTTAAAAATGGGCACAGAAGCAATATTGAGAAGTTATTAAACAATTCAAATACGTGGACATCTGCTAGGGATGTTTAGCCTGGGGAAGAGATGAGTGAGGCATGATAGCTGCCTTCAAATACTTGAAGACCTGACTTGTGAAAAAGAAAAAAAGATTTATTCTTGTAACCCTAGAGTTGTAGAACTAGAATGAATGAGATTAAGTTACTGGGAAGCAAATTTTGACTGTTAGGAAGAGCTTTTTAGCAATTAATGCTATCCAAAAATGGAATAGGTTGACTCACAGTATCAAGTTTCCTATCATTGATAGTATTCAAACACAGGCTGGATGACCATAGATTTCATCTAAGGAATTCTTGCATTGAGTGGGAGTTTGGAGTATCCTATGTACACTAAGATCCTATGTACACTAAGGTTCCTTATAACTCTTTGAGTTTATGATCAAATATTATAGTTTGGGACGCCTTTTGCTTTTAGACCTCTAGGATCTTAGTTTTGAAAAATGTTCTTCTGTAGTCAGAGAGTTACATTATAAGATTTTGGAAACTGCCCATTTTATAAAAACATTCAATTCTTAGAATTCAGTTGGAGAGGACACTAAACACAATTTCCAAAAAGTTGGGCTATGGGGATAAGGGGAGTGGTCTGTATACCATATGTGATTAAACTTGGCTTAAAGAGACAAACTCTCACTTCCCCACAATTTCATATAGTGTCTGTTTGAAGTTGCATTACTTTGAAATGTGATATATGTGCATTTTTGAGAAATGATGTCTCTGAAGGCACTATTGAATGCCATGCTTAAACTTGATTTAAATATTGAGTAGTTTGTATTTAACCAAAACCATCTTGAATAGAAAGTCCTTCAACATGTATAAAATTAGGAGACTAAACTTTAGAAGAGCTTTATTAGGTAGGAGAGAAAAAATATTGTTGTTCTCTGGTGAAGTAAAGAAATCAGTCAGTGTGGAATTTGGTTGAAAGACTTTGCTGAAGTGGGTATCATTTACGTAACTTATAATGGAACTTTTGATATGCTCTTAAAAGTGCTTTAGGTATGTGAATTTTATTCCTTTTATTACTAAATTTTCATGTATGTGGAGGAAAAGTATAAGTCCTGTGCTGAGAATTAGGAAATACAATATCTACTTCCATCTTACCTCCAGACAATGGTGTAAATGTATGCAAATAACATGTCAAAGGTTCTTCAAACATGTATTTCTGTCTGTCTATCAATCGATCTCCAGCCATATATATGCTCTCAAGGCCTGCCACCAAGATTCATAATGTTCAGTAATGTTGCTAGAGACTCTGTTCTCATTAGGATACCACTACTGAGTATTACTGGACTGCTTTCTCCTGACCCTAGACCCTGGGTACTGACTTTTTTTTTGCTGTTTAATGACAGATTCATGAATGAGGTCTGTCAGTTTTAGGTGTATTTTTAGGAAAAGTTAAAGCATTGATACTGGACTATAGCAGAACTGTAATGAGTGCAGGGAAATGTGGCTATAGCTATAGAATTGAGAGATCATAAAACAGAGTAAAAACTTCATCCCAAAGCAGGGAATTGTCCATAGACATGATTAACAAGAGTAATTCAGAAATATGGCCTCTGGGGACCTCTTCAGATGAAGGTTAGGATTTTTGGATTTGGAATCTTTATTGAAATAGCAGTTTGAGGGCTACTGTGAAGGGTGTGATGAGTTAGCCAAGAAAAGAATGTTATGAGAAGTCTCTTTATACATCAGATAGTGAACTAGGAAGCACAAGACTTAGAAAGCATTCCTGATTTCACTAATAATTTGTTCCATGACACTGCAAGAGTCATACTCTCTCTGTGCTTCATTTTCCTTCTGTGTATAATGGAAATATTATTACTGCTTCTTTACTATTAAAACCACTAAGCATGCAGATGATAAAAATGAAACTCATTGCTAAGGCTTGAACACCTCTAAAATTACATGAGATAATGTGAAAGAGTTTGTAAAATGAAGTTCCATATAAATGTGAGGTGATTATAGAATTCCAGTGTTAGAGGTCATGTGTCCCTGCTGTTTCATTTGTGTGACCTTGAGCAATTTCCTCATCTGTAAAATGACAGGGCCAGACTAGATGATCTCTAAGGGCCTTTCAGTTTCTAAATCCCATGATGCTATAGGATCAGAACCCATAGAATATCTAATGACTAGAAAACTAAAAGGCCATTCAGTAGTGAAGACAGTGCTTTCTTCTTTTATATTCCATAAGTGATAATAGTAGTTAATATTTGGGCAGTTAGGTGATGTAGTGCATAGAGTGCCTGGCCTTAAGTCAGGAAGACTCATCTCCCTGAGTTCAAATCCAGCCTCAGACACTTACTAGCTATGTGACCCTGGACAAGTCGCTTAACCCTGTTTATCTCAGTTTCTTGTCTGTAAAACGAGCTGTAGAAAGAAATAGCAAATCACTCTGGTATCTTTGCCAGGAAACTCCCAAATGGGGCCATGAGGAGTCAGACATGACTGAAACAACTGAACAACAACAACAAAACTAATACTTACATATTGCTTCAAGGTTGGCAAAAGCACTTTAAAACATTATCTCACTTGAAGGAAGGGAAGTTGTGGGAGATAAGGCTGGAAGAGTAGATTCAGTTCAGATTGTGGTGGGTTTTTAATACTGTTCTAAGGAGCTTGGATTTTGTCCTGTATGCAGCAAAGAGCTGCTATCTAAAAACTGATTCTCTTCTGTTTCTCAGATTAATTCGACAAGTGTTTATTGAGCATGTGTATGTAGAATTGTTCTTGGTTCTGAGAAGGACACAAAAGAATCTAAGACATGATTCTTATTCTTTAGAAATGTCCAGTCTATTTGGGGAGATAGACCCACATGAAATGATGAAATAACAATATGAGGCAGGATAGCACCAAAATGAGTGGTAAAGGTAATACATGCTGTATGGTGATGAGAGCAATTTTAATAAATCACTGCGCATTAGTAATAAAATGTTGGTGGCATCAGAGCCACATCTAAAGATACTACTTCAGATGCCTGGTTTTGGGGTACTAAACGCCATTCATTTAATTCAACAACGATTGATTAATTATCTTCTGTGTGCAGAGCACTGTGGGGTAGATATAGTTTAGATAAGGGATGATCTCCACTCTCATAAATGTGGCAGTCTAGAGGGGAGCTATCACATATGCACAACAATAATACAAAATTCTGTATAAGTGCTCTGTGAGCTCAGGGGGTTAGTGAGTGGGGGAAAGCATCACTAACTGGGGGACTGGAAGTTTTGTGGAAGACAGAGTTTTAAGGATGGTTGGGAATTCAATGAGAGAACAAGGAGAGTAGTTAAAAGGGCAAATATGAATGTTTTAATGATTATTTTTTTAAAGATAAGTTTTTAATTCCTTCCTGTAAGGGTATATTTTGTAAATTTTAAAACTTATCTTGCTGAAGGATAATCTTATCATCCTTCTTCTCAAAACTATACCTCCTTGTGACTTCCCAGTGTCTGTTAATGATATGACCATTTCTCTAGTCACCTAGGCTCTAAATTTCAGTCATTTTTTACTTCTCTCTTTCCCTTATTTCCTTCCTCCGGTGAATCACCAAGTCCTACTGGTCTGTCCTCTACCATGTTCTTCAAATCAGTCTATTCCTTTCCATTTTCACTGCAGCTGCCATTGTTTGGGCCTTTATCACACCCTCTTGGATGGACTCTTGCAGTAGTTTGCTAAATTGGCCTCCTGGCTTCAGTTTCATTCACACACCACTATTAGATCAATATTCCTATAAAACTACTTTGGGCAACTAGGTGGCTCAGGAGATAGAGCACTGGGCTTTAAGTTAGGAAGATCTGAGTTCAAATCCAACCTTAGACACTTCCTAGCTGTGTGACCCTAGGCAAGTCACTTAAACCTGTTTGCCTCAGTTTCCTTATCTGTAAAATGAGCTGGAGAATGAAATGGCAATACACTCCAGTATCTTTGCCAAGAAAACCCCAAATGGGGTCACCAAGAGTTGGAAAGAACTGAACAACAACAATATCATCCATAAATCATCCAAACTCTGCTACATTTATTCACATCCTCCATTATGTTCACCTTGTACCCTAGCACAGGGAACCTTCCTCAATTTTTCTGGACTCCAAGAGATGTCAATGGAGCACATGGGTAATCTGTCTGTAAGGGTGTGGTAGAAATCCCACCCCATTTTGGCTTTGATACCTTAACTAGTTAAGATGATAATTCAATCAACCAACCACTGGCCTTAGATTAAGTGCTAAAAAGCCTCTGAACTGGAATAAGTTTTGTGTGTAAAAAGGCTGAGTAAACAAGGTCATGCTCAGAGATCATCTGCAAATTATCCAGAGAGTTGAGAAGCGATGGAATTCCAGAAATTGGAGCAAGTGAGGTGTTCAAGCTGAACCTCCTGAGAAGGAATTGCTGGGTGGTGGAGGAGGGGGAAAGAAGGAAGGAGAGCTCTAGTCTTGGTCAAATCTTTTTTCCTAATCTCCTGCCTCTGTCTTGGTTGGAGGAGATCCTTTAAAGCTTTGAGGATGTTGGACTTCCCATCATCCCACTCCAATCAGCTGACAACAGTGTCTGTATTGGGTGCTGGTGTGGTGACTTTAGAAGGAACCCAAAGAGAAACTATACCGTACCTTAGGAGAATTTTCTTTTCCAGCCAAAAACAAGGTTTATTGAAGATTCACCACATTAGCTAGACTCTTAAGGAATCTCAGCATCTGTGGGCTATTGACTAGATTGTGAAAATATGAGCAGTGGCTACATTTTAGGAATTCCAGCATCTTAATGGAGACAAGATGGACCTTATATACAGAAAGACTATGGGAGGAATCTAGGAGTGGCCAAGTAGTCTGAGGTGATAGAACTCCAGGGGTGGCCAAGTAGTCTGAGGTGATAGAACTCCAGGGGTGGCCAAGGGAGAATGGAGCCTAGATAGGATTAAGGGTGGGAAATGGCCACAGGGAGGTAAAACAATGGATGGCTAGGCTAGGTTAAGGGTAAGAGAGATTGGGCATAGCCACAAATGAAAGGCCAGTTGATGGGATTATAGCCTCAGGGGACCGCCAGAGATTAGGCCTTGTGGGAAAGTCCAGGGTTTTTCCTTTTTGGGGTCTACCTCCCTTCCTCATCATTCCCCCCTCAAACAAATGGGATCCAAATTCTTTTGGGGTAAAGAGGCAAAGATCTCAGCTTCTGAAACTGCTTCCTGCTGATAATGATGGGGTATGGGCCCAAAGTGAGACCTTTGTCCCAATTTGGGCTCCATTTGTTTGTGGGCCCTAGAAAACCTTTGGACTGTCTTTGAATTCTCCCACTTGATCAAGGAGATCTTTGGCGTTCCCCTGAGGCCATGATTCCGTTGATAACAGAATTCCCTCAATTCTGTTATCTTTGACCTAGCCTGGACCTCCATTGTCTTGCCTCCCTATGGCCTCAGGCCAATTCCCACCCTTGGTCCCACCTAGACTCCATTTCCCTGGAATTCTATTACCTCATAGATTACTTGGCCACTCCTAGATATTACCTGATGGACTACTTGGCTACTCCTAGATATTATGCACAGATTTTCACAATCTAGCCAATAGCCCAGGGATGCTCAGATTCCTTAAGAGTCTAGCTAATATAGTGAATCTTCAATAAACCTTGTTTTTGGCTGCAATAAGGCGTGGGTCAAATTCTTTCGGGCAGGACCCGCATGTCGTGATTTTGGAATTCCAGGACCCCTAACCTCAGCAAGGGATGTAGAGCTGTCCCCGCCTCAAGGGGGTCCCAAAGAGGAGGTTGACTGGAACCAAGCACAGGCTGTATCCAGGGAATGATGGGGAGACATTGGCTGGTACCTGCTGTTTGCTTCCAACCATAGGTGAATGGCCTATAGTCTGGAAGACACAATTTTGACAAAAAAGACTGCAGGGTCCAGATATAAAACAGGGCTTAGGGGAATTTCCTGAACACCTCATGAATGGGAGGAAAAGACCTTCCAGCAGCCTGAAGTTGTGACTTACCACTTACATGTGCTTTCTAAATTGAACTTATTTTATTCTGGGCAATGCATGTACTTGTAGAAGATTGTCCTTGTACCACCTTAGTAAATATTCCTTTTTAAAAGTTATTTAAGGCATACTGACTAAATTACTTTCATCTGATAATTTTAGGGAGGGGATGAGTATGATGGTTGCAGCTATAACTGATGGCATTAGAAATTATGCTTGACTCCTCAAGGGTTCTCTAGTGCCTTGAGGGGGAGATGTAACGAAGCTCTGGGGACTCAACTCATTAGTAGGAGTGGGAGTGGGTAAAAGAATCCTTAGAATCTATATGGACTATTATTGTAGTTTGGTCGTTTCAGTCACATCCAACACTTTTTGACCCCATTTGGGGTTTTCTTGCCAGAGATGTTGGAGTGCGTTGCCATTTCCTTCTCCAGCTCATCTTACAGATGAGGAAGCTGAAGCAAAAAGGGTTAAGTGACTTGCCCAGGGTGTCACAGCTTGTAAGTATCTGATGCCAGATTTGAACTCACAGATAGTCTTCCTGACTCCAGGCCCAGCACTCTGTGCACTCTGGCACCACCTAGCTGCCCTTCTATGGGCTGCATAACCATTATTCTTCATTCTCACCAGGTGAACAGACATCTTATATTCCAATGTTATTTAATGAGATCTTTTACTTCAGTCCTTCTTTTTAGTTCCTCATTATTTCTCTACTGTGTCATAGAAAGCTTCTCACTCTAGAAGCTCACTTATGCCTGGACTTTGCACACTGAAAGCATCTTTTACCCTTGTAGCCTTTCCCCCTAATGGGTGGATTCCTGCCAGAACCACCCTTTTAAAAGGGTCCCCCAGGCCAACTATGTCTTCCTACCTCTCTAGGCTGCACTCTTGACTCTCCAGACTTTCTCTATACCATACCAAGTACCTTCATCTCTTCTCCCCCTTCCATCATCATTTCCCTTTTCATCTTCCTTTATCATGCTATATTCTCTCTCATTAGAATGTAAGCTCCTTGTGGTTAAAGACTGTCTTTCCACTTGTGTTTGTATTCCCAGCACTTAGCACAGTGCCTGGCACAGCGTAAGCACTTATTAAATACTTATCGACTAACTCTTTTAGCCTACCAAGAGCCTCTCTATTCACATCTGACAAACACTCATTTTTAATTCTTTGGAGCCTGTGTATTCCACAACTCACAGCGTCTTAGCATTATCTATAGGAAATTAAAATTAAAATTAAAAAGCTGGATGTCAGACATGGTGGCACATTCCTGTAATCCCTACTACCAGGGATGCTAAGTCTGGCAGATGGTTTGAGCTCAGAAGTTCTGAGCTGCCATGGGCTAGGGCAATAAGGCGTCTGCACTGTTGGACATTAATCTGGTGAGCCTCTAGGAAGAGAGGGCAACCAGGTTTCCTAGAGAGGGATAAATTGGTCCAGGTCAAAAAATGGAGCAGGTCAAAGGTCCCATGCTATTTAGTAATGGGTTTGGGCTTATGAGTAGCCCCTGCACTTCTAGCCTAGACAAGATAGGATTCCTCGTCCTTAAAAAAACACACAAAAAAAGTTGGACCTTTGTTTCAAGGGGTAGTTTTGGGTCGTTAAAGGAGCTCTGCAGTTTACAAAGCAATCCATCTTTCTCCCTTTCTGTCTGATTCTGAGTCCAATTTGTTCTTCGATGGATGTCCAACTTGCAATGGATATGGATAAGAGGCAGGAAAAAAACATCCTATGTCAGTCACTAATCCAAACTCTTGTGAGTGGTTGTAGATCTCTTTCAGGAGGTGCTGCAATTTTCTACTAAGGCTTAATGCGTTTAGCACAATGTCATATTTAAAACAAGAAAATCTGGAGACTTCACCATTTCCAAGGAATTCCTTTTGATCTTCAAGTCCATGCTGGATTTCCTTGATGACAATAATAAACTCTCGGCTAGCAGAGTTCTCTCTCTCTCTTTTTTTTTTTTGTATCTTGCCTGATATTAATGGTCAGAGAGCAATTGAACAAGGTTATTTCTGTTATTCTGTCTTTCAAGGGATCTTGCATGATTTTGGCATATGCACAGAAGACATCTTGTTGGAAGGGAACCTCGAAGGGCTCATTTTGCTTCTGAACAATTAGCACAAGATCTTGTATTCTCTGTATCTCAGTCAGTTGTGTGATGACAAAGATGCAATCAGTGTGTTTTATTCTCATCAGAAATTTATGTAGAAGGGAAAGGAGGCTTATGCAAGAATCACATGAAATAATACTTATAAAGAACTTTGCAAATATTAAAAATATCATATAAATTTCACCTACTATTATTTTTTGACCTTATCTTCTGAGACTCTTCTACATGATCGTAATAACATGATAAATAACAACTTTATATACACACACAGACAGACCACCATTCTACAGTTTACAAGCTCTTTCATGGATATAATTTCATTTAATATTCGCAATAACTCTGTGAAATAAATGGCTAGACTGAAGTGGGGAACCTGTAGCCTCAAGTCCACAAGTGGACTCTCTAGGTCCTCAAGTGCGGCCCTTTGATAACTGCATTCCATCACTTGAGCACCTGGAGGGCCACATGTGACTTTGAGGCGGCAGGTTCCCTACCGCTAGTCTAGACCAAGGATTCTTAATGGTTTGTGTGCCCTTTGGCCATCTGGTAAAGCCTATGGATCCTCTCTCAGAATATGTTTTTAAATACACAAAATAACATATATAGCATTACCAAAATTATATTGAAATACAGTTATAGAAATTATAATAAGTTCATGGACCCCCTGAAATCTATCCATGGACCCCCTGAGAGCCTGTGTACTCTAAGTTAAGAACTCCTGGCCTAGGAATTTTTGTCTTCACTTTTACTGATGAAGAAATTGAAGTTTATTTGCCCAAGGTTACACAGTCAGTAAATGACAAAGCCAAGACAAACCCAAGTCTTACGTGCTCCTTTGAAAAGAACAGCTTGTATTTATACAGGGTTCTAACAAAATGCTTTCTCCCCTCCCCCACCACAATTCTGTGAGGTAGCTGGTGTATTATTAACCGTGTCCACTAATTGAAATATTGCTATTTAGCATAGCGGGTAAGGTACATAAAAGTTCTGTCCAAAAAAAAAAAAAGCTTTGTTTACAAAAGCTCAGTCTTGGTAAGGGTCAGTCATCTTCGGAAAAAGCCCACTTTTGCCATCCAATCCCAGGTGGGATGGTTTCAGGTGCTGGCGGCCCAGACTTTGAAACTCTTTTTTCTTGTCTTTGATGCTATGATTTTAACACTAACCAGGGCTGAGTTGGGATTTTTCATCCCCCAACATAGCACTTGGGCATGGCCCAGTTCCCACTTCAACAGTGAGGATTTCTTCAGTCTACCACAGTGACAGCTGAAATGTCTTTGTTTCCAATATCCTTGCCTTGCCAGGCAGAGTCAAACAAGGGCCCTCGCATACTGAGCTTTATTCAGTCAGGGATGCCAAGGCCAAGGACTTAGGCAAAACCAATTCTTTGCTATTCTTTAGTGTTTTTTGTGGCAGTCTTGAAGTTGAAAATAAGAATGTTGATGAGGGTTTTGGAAAGTAGTGTGTGTGTGTGTGTGTGTGTGTGTGTGTGTGTGTGTGTAAAACTAATATGATTAAAACTGGATTTGGACACTGAGTTCCTGAAGATACTGAATATTAGTGGTAACAGCTGTTGCCTTTCTCATTAGTGGAGAAAGTGAGGGTGAAGGTGGAGTAAGCAACAACTTTGTTTAAAGGATGTTTCTTTGGAAAACTGAAGAGTAAAACCATTGAATTAAGCCTGAAGGAGCACATCTTCCCAAAGTAAGTGGACATTTCTATCAAATAAGTTCGGCTAGAGAAGGTATTGAATCTGAAGGAGAAAGCTCTGAGCCAGGGATGGGTAGCAGCATTCTGGGTGTGGCTACATGTTTTTCTCCTTGCACTTTTCTCCTTGATCCATAGTCATTTAAGTTCCTTCTGACTTTGGGGAAACATGACTTTTGCCAGTAACTCCAGGAATGGGCTTCCATGTCTGCCCTCTGAAGGAGAATGAATACAGTCAAGGGGCTGGCTGACCAGGCCAGCCAAGTTCCTCTTACTGCTCATCTTCTGCCACATCTTAAGGAGCTTGAGAGATGACATTAATTAACCATATCAGTTCATCCCTTTTGGAAACCAAGTTCCCATGAGAAAAGTAGTGTAGGTCACAGTATTGGAAATTTCCCAGAAAAAGAATTATAGGACGTTTCTCTTAACTGGCTGCCCCTCCCTCTGTAATCTTTCCACATTAAAGGAAAGGGGTGAGGGTGAGGTTGGAGAAAACTCTGGGGGTAGATTCTTTTCTTAATGTCTAATTTTTATAGCCAGATTTGTCATCCTATTTCAGATGAAATTTCTTCCTTTAGCTGTAATTCCAGATAGGAGGGCTATTGCCTTGAGGGGCTCTTTCAAAGTTAATGGTCAATTTTTTTTAACATGTCTGCAATTATTCTGCATATTTGTATGGGGGACTTTTTGTCTGATTTATTTGACATTTTGTATCACTTTTTTTGCACATATCCATTTTCCAACCTGTATGCATTTTAAAAATATTAATCAGCTTCCTGTCCTCTGAAGTCATGGAACTTAGAGGTATTTTTTTTTTAAAGTCTAGATCTGTGATTTCATGAGTATGAGGAACTCCTGGTGCAGAAAATCTCCACTGATACAGATACCTAACTCCCCTGTAATTTATATTCTGAGAGATTTGTCTGGGGGCACTGAGAGTCTTCCTGACTTCATGGTAGGCCTTCTATGAAATTCACTGTAAATCTCCCAACTTTACTTTAAAAAAATTATTTCAAGGAGAAGCTAGGTGGCACAATGGATAGAGCACCATCCTGAAGTCAGGAGGAACCAAGCTTAAAATTTGGCCTCAAATACTTAATAGATGTGTGACTCTGGCCAAGTCACTTACCCCAGATTGCCTCCCAAAACAATCATTTTGGCCTCTTTGCCTATCAAAAATTTTGTTAGAATAAGCAGGAAATAAATTAGTTTATGTGTTGACTTATTTTTTTACTCACCCTCTGCTGAAGAACCGTGACGTGCTAATATAGCTAAATAAGCATATTTTAAAACTACATGTTTAATCTGAATAGTAGAACATTACCTATAGTCTTATAATATTGGGGCTTTAACATTTTAATTAACAATTAGATAGCATCTAGCCCAAATGACCATTTGCCAAGCCAACTATCTGTGTTTGAATTTCAGATGTCGATAAAAGCAATAATACATCTCCTTATAGGTTCTGTCTTTGATATCATGCTGTTTCATTAATTTTCATGATGTCAAAATATATAAATTCTATTCTTAACTCTGTGTATATATATATATGTATATATATACATATACACACACATATATATGTCTTAACTCTTAATGTTAAAATGAGGCAGGCTTGTCTCAAAAGTACTGCTTATTAAAACTACAACAAAAAAAGATAGGATAAGAAATATACAACTGATGAATATGACTCAATCCTAGCATTTCAGAATCATAGAATCTCAGAGTTGAGAGGGACCTCGGGATTCATTTAGTTCAACTCAAACACAACCAAGAATTCCCTTGAGAAGGTATCCAATAGACATCCAGACGACTCAAGGACCTTTAGCAGGTAGAATCCACTCCCCGCCAAAGCATCAGAGTCCACTTATAGATCATTTTAATTGTCAGAAACGTTTCCCACATTGAACCAATCTCCGCCTCCGTGCAACTTGCATCAGTTGTTTCTGTTTCTGCTTTCTGAGGCTAAGCAGAACACATATAATCCCTCATCCATGTAACAACCCTTCACATAATAGCAAGTCAGCTATTATGTCCTTCCAGCCTAAACAAGATAGGTAGAACCAGTCTTTAAAAAACAAGTGAAGAAAAACATTTTCGTGGTGAACATCCCTGGTTGTTTCAACTGACACTTAGATGGCACCCACTAGAGGTCCCCTCACCAGCCTGATCACCCCACTCTGGGTGTTCTATCTGTTGTTAATATCCTTTCTATGGCACCCAGGACTGAACATGGTGTGGTCTGAAATACAGTCTGAATAGAGGGGAGTGTGGAAGGACCGTGATCACCTCTTGGCGTGGCCAAAGATCCCTTCACTTTATTTGGCCTGCCATGATATACTGCTGTCTCATTTTGAACTTACAGTTCCCTACAACTTCCAAATCTATCTCAAACTCCCTGGCTTCCCCATCTTATACCGGTGACATTGCTTTTGCCAGCCCAAGTCTACAATTAGGCATTTATCCCTATTAACTTTAATTTATTTTATTAAATTTATTTAACAAATTTATCAAATTAAATTTATTAAATTTTATTAAATAAATGTATTAAATTTTATTAAATGTTTTTTGGTCTTTCCAAATATTTCTGGGTCACTCAATCAATGCTTACTATGTACTTACTGTCAAGACTTACTATGTGCCAGGCCCTGTGCTAGGTACTATGGATATAAAAGCAAAAAACAAAATAATCTCTACTCACAAGGAGTTTATAATCCAAAGGAGAAATGTGTGTGTGTGTGATATAAAAATAATAAATACAAAATAGTTGGGAATGGAAGAGTGGGAAAAGTATTTGGGGAGGGAAGGAAAGACTTCATATATAATACGATCCTTGAACTGCATCTTGAAAAAAAAGAGATATTATGTGAGGTAAATATAAGAATGGAATGTATTCCAGCAATGGGAAACAGCTCGCTGCAAAAGCTTGAATTAACTGAACAGTATGTGTGAAGAACAGCAGGAATGCCAGTTTGACCAAATCACAAAGAATTAGAGGGAGAATAATGTAAAATGAGACTGGAAAGGTGGGTTGAGGTCAGTTACGAAGCCCTTTCTAAGCTAAAGATAGGAGTTTATATTTTATCCTAGAGATCATAGGGTCCCATGAAGTTTGTTGAGTAGGGGAGAGAAATAGTCAAATATATGCTTGAAGAGAACTGGCAGGTTACAAAAATGAGAGATGAGAAAAATGGTTGTGTCTTCAATAGAAACAGGGACATCTGGAAAGGGGAGAGGAGTTAAGGAGAGAGATAGTAAGTTCTGCTTTGGTCCTATTGGGTTTCCCAGATAATTATGGGACATCCAATTTGAAATGTCCAGTAGGCAGTGGGTAATGAGACTCTCAGGGAGAGAATAGGGAGAAACTAGGACTGGATATAGAGATTTTTGAATTATCTGCATGGAGATGATAATCAAACCCATGGGAGCTGATGAGATTATTGAGACAGACAACATAGAGAAGAAAAGAGGTCTCAGGACAGAACCTTGGGGCTCACCCCACAGTTAGAGGAGCATTAGAGGCAGTTGTTGAAAGCTAGCTAGATAACACAGTGTGTTGGACTTGAAGTCAGGAAGACCTGAGTTCAAGTCACTTAACCTCAGTTTCCTAATATATTAAATTGGGATGATAAAACCACCTATTTCATTGGATTGTTGTGAGGATCAAATGAACTAACATATGTAAAGCACTTTGCAAACTGTGAAGCACTTATATAAAAGCTGGCTTTTGTTATCATTACTCATTATTGTCGTGAGATGAATGTTGAGCCAGTAAGAGACGCTGAGAAAGAGAAATCAGACAAGCGAGAGGACTATCAATGAAAACTCAGAGGGGATAGCATATTCAGAAGGAGAGAAGATGGGCAGCAGTGTGAAATGCAGCAGATAAGTCCGAAGGGTTGTATACTGAGAAAAGATCACTCGTACTCAATAGCTGTTACTCCCAGCCTTGTCTCGTCCGCAGATTTGATAATTCCATCTATGCCTTTACCGTAGTGATTAATAGGTATCAGTGTTCCACAGCATATTGCCAAGTACAGATCCTTGGGATACTCCACTAGAGACCTCTCTTTGTATTGAGATTGAGTCATTAATGACTACTGGTCTTGCAACTAGTTCTGGGTGGTTTGTTTTTAATGTGATTAGTTACATTAATTGTTCCCTAAGATCGAATTGGCATACTCAAGTCAACTTTATCATAGTGAATAATTTATTGAATATATTGTTATAGTATTTCTACTACCACTTTATTTAAAAATTTTGAATTTTCATTACTGTTATGGGTCTATTGTTCTTTTTCTTTGCTTTACCCTTCACTATTTTAGGTCTTCTCTATTTGCCTCATAAATTCAACTAGTTCTGAATTCATCTAACTATGCTACCATCTATGATATTTTCATATGGTCCATAACCTTGAGGAATGGTGATGATGGTGTCGAGGACACAGAATCATAGTTAAGCGTGGGCTAGGTAGTTCTTCTCACATAGTAAGGGAGAGAAAAATGGGTGAAAAGAACTAAAAGAAGAATGGACAGGACTGTTTATTAAGTCCAAGACATGGCCTTTCATTGGGAGTTAGTTTGAAAAACTTTAGGAAAGGAGAGGACGTGGATATGAAGAGCCAAGAAAGAATCCAAACAGGAGTATTACCAATAAACCAAGCAGGGTCCGATAAATTTGAAAAAGTTAACAACTGTGCATTATTTTATTCAAGGATTACTGAAAACTGTCTTCTTTTTAGCTTGCCTTGCCCAAGTCAGGCAGATAAGACTCAGATTTTACTAATGCATGCACATATTTTTTGAATCTGTAGTTTCATTTAGTAATGTTGTTCTATATTGGTTTACATATATCTGATGGGAAAGTTTTCTGGACTGCATCTTGGTTTAGTGCTAAGAAACAAGTATTTTGCAACATCATCACCTTAATGATTTAAAAGGGAACATCTTGGGGCATCTAGATGGCGCAGTGGATAGAGCACCATCCCTGAAGTCAGGAGGACCTGAGTTCAAATCCGGCCTCAGACACACTTACTAGCTATGTGACCCTGGGCAAGTCACTTAACCCCAATTGCCTTTAAAAAAAAAAGGAGACTGTTTCTGCATATAAAATATGTAATGATCTCTACGTTGACATTAATCTTTCAAGTCTAGTTCTTGAGCATGTGAAATCTGTTGATAATGTTAAAAGTATCTCTTGAACACTGGTTGTTATACCTGTGTGGATTTTTTTTCTTGCACAGTGTCTGAAGTGGAGTAATTAATCATTTTTCATGGCACAGGTAAAGGACGAAATGAAAATCCAAGCAGCCATCACAGGATGGGCATACACCGTCTTCTGTCTGGCTTCATGCACTGAGGCTTTTTCTCACGGTGCAAGCCTTGAGGCTTGTGTTGATATGAAGCCCAGACACATCAGAGCCCAGCTTCAGAATCCCAGGAACAATCACGTCACCGTCTCTACCAATGTGTCCTCTTACTCCCCTGGTGACAAAGTGCCAGGTAAGTGTGCCAAAATATACGACACCCTCCCAAGAATTTCAGATCATAGAATCCATGACCTAGTACATATATCCAATGGTAAAGTTTTCTGGACTGCGTCTTGGATTAGTCCTAATTGTTTTAGCAACAAATCTTTAAGAGGGAATATTTGTATGTATGAAATACACATACGCATTATATACATATATAATATTTAATCTCTCCGACATTTTCCCCATGTAGTGTTTCTGTCAATGAGTTATAATGCCATTATAATGTGACTTCATTATTGTTAATGTATTCAAAATGTGTGTGTGTGTATGAATTTCTTTATTCCTATTTCAGGCTAAGAGATGGTTTGGGATATTATAAAAAGTTAAAAGGGTATGATCACATTATTTGCTGTTCCTGAAGTAAGTGCACCATGAAGTGATCAGTGTGGCTAATATGGCGTAATGATAAGGACCACATTCTAGGGATGGCCAGTCGTGGCTAACACCACATCTTGTTCTAATTCAGATTAAAAAAGATGTATGGCATGGCTTAAGTTTTATTTTCATGAATTGTTCTTCCAAAGAGTTTGCAGATAAGACAACTTGATTTTTAAATGTAGTCAAGTCAACAAGCTCTTATTAAGTACTTAGTATGTGCTAAGTGCTGGGAACACAAAGAAACAGAAAAAAACCCACCCAATGTCTGCTGTCAAGGGGCTTATAATCTAATGGGGGAAAATGCAAACTATAGACAGGATAAATTGGAGATAATCTGCAGAGAAAAAGCATTAGCATTAAGGGAGATCAGAAATGCTTGTCTCAGAAATAGTGAGCTTAGAAATGTTATTATTTATAATATGCTCATTAATCTCATAATATGTTAAAGTTATGCTTTGCTCTTATATGTGTTATATTACATGAGTAGCAATCAACACATTTTTCCTGTATGGGAATATATCAATCTGGGAATAATAATAATAACTAGCATAACAATAACATAGCACTTTAAGGTTTGCAAAGTGCTTTATCCTGATTTTATCTTCACAGCGTTGGGAAGTGGATGTATATCCCCATTTTACAAGGAACTCAGGCAGAGGAGGGCTTAACAACTTGCTTAGGGTCATACAGATAGTTAAATGTCTGAGGTAGGATTTGAACTTAAATCCACTTAACTGCTCTCCAGTCTGGGAATGGACAGATGGATTCTTTCCAAGTTTGGAGAACATGGATACTTCAGTACTTTGATGGGTCTATGATTCTCTGAGCACTCTCTTCAACACAAATCACATCCCACCCACAATGTCTCACCCAGTGGAACTCATATCTACATCTTCCCATAAGTCCTCTGCATCAGAAGGCAACCCAGCGGGGCAGAGGATCTTCTCCTGCATCTCTTAACATCATGCCAATACTAATGGAATATGTGAACGATCCATGTCTTTATCATTTGCTCTCACTTCATTACCAAACTGGTCATTCATCTCTGATGATATCCTTCTTGCTACTTCTCCTGTGCCACCCAGAGATGTTCAAAACCAAAATAATTGCAACACACTTTGAAAATATAGAAACTGAGAGTTGGAGGTGACCTCAGAGGCTCGCTGGTCCAGCCTGAATAGGGATTTGCTCCCTACAATATCCCTTAAAAGTGGCAGTCCACACTCTTTTAGATCTCCTGTGATAGAGAGTATTGACTAATGAAAATGTAGTTTTCTCTGACTTGAGAAAAGGGGAGGGGGAGACCAATCATGTGACTATTTTGCAAATACTTCTGTAAATCACACCAGCTGGCTGGGTGAATGACTCATCCTTTCATGTTTTAGTGACCGTGAGGAGTCGTGGGGATTTCATGGGATTCCTGCTCCAGGCTCGCAGAGTTTCTAATGACCAAATTGTTGGCACCTTCGTTTTCATCCCTTCTGGTTCCAAACTGATGTCTTGTTTTGAAGAGGCCAATACAGTCACCCACTCGGACAAATCCCCAAAGAGAAATCTGTCTTTTGTGTGGAAGGCACCACACCAACCCACTGGGGACATCAAGTTCTTGTAAGCTGGGAAAAAGAAAGAGATTTGTGTCTTGGTGCCTGTGCTTTCTACATTGGGCACAGATAGAATGGCTCCTCTCCTTGTCTCTGCCACAAAGTAGCCAATGATGCCCCATCTTGCCCTGTGGGATGGCCACCTTGGCCATCTAACCTTTAATTTAGAGTGATGGTTATCTGTGTGAGTCCTCCAGATTTAGAGATCCAAGGGCAATCACAGGGATGGGCTGCAGACAGCTTTGGGCTATCCTATCCCTAGAGGGTACTTCTCTTCTCCTCCTAATGATACCCCAGGACACACCTGGGATGACCACACTGTGCCGCCTTTCATGGTTTCATCCACCCCCCAGAGAATCTAAGATCCTTAAGGGCGAAGATTATTATTATTTTAAAATTTATCCTCAGCATCTAACATAGCACCTGGCACAACAGTAGGTACTTAATGAATGTTTGTCGAATTGATTTGAAATGAATAATTGCCACTAATTTGTTTCCACTCTGGCTCTGGATTTTCTTTGGGCCTAGGGGCAGGTATGTACAAAGAATTGGTGCACATTGGGTCGGGCAGCCAGGTGGCACAGTGGATAGAGTGCTAAGTCTGGAGTCAGGCATATCTAAATTCGAATCTGGCTTCAGACACTCACTAGCTGAGTGACCATGGGCAAGTCACTTTAACCCTATTTGCCTTAGTTGTAAAATGAGCTGGAGAAGGAAATGGCCTCCACTCCAGTATCTTTGCCAAGAAAACCCCCAATGGGGTCACAAAGAGTGGGACAGGACTGAACTGTTTAGTAGCAGCACTTTGAGTTAATTTCTTTTGTATAGGGTTTTTCATTTTTCATAGTCCTTTAACACCAATCATCTCACTTCATTGTGATGTCTCCTATTTGAGTTAGGTCAGATGGACATTAATAATAACAAAAACTAGCATTTACATAGAGCTTCAAGGATTGCAAAGGATTATCACATCTCACATTTGATCCTCACAATAACCCTATGAGGTTGATGCTATTATTGTATCTGTTTTACAATGAGGAAACTGAGGCAGATAGAGGTTAGATGATTTGCCCAGATTCGTACAGCTATTAAGTGTCTGAGATCAGATTTGAATTCAGGTCTTCCTGACTCCAAGTCCAACATTCCAGCCACTGAGGAACTGAGGCACAGAATAGCTGACACTTGTCTTCAATGAAATACTTAAAATAGAACAAAGTTTCCCAGGCCTTTCAACCTGTGTTCTTTCACCTATTCATATTGATTCTATTTGATAGTACATACAATTGAGTTAGATCTAAAACTTGGTTCCTCATTTCAACATTAGCTTTCTGTGTTATATCAGGCACCTTTATTCACCCAACCCTTTATGACACACTTTCTCTATCTCAATAATGAGAATGATAGCCCAGTTCAACAGTTATTAAGTGCCTACTGTGTGCAGGGCACTGTTCTACCTCTAAGAAAATAAAATGTTTGGATTGGATATGATACCTACTGTTCTACACACTGGTAATCTCTATCTCAAAGGGACAGTATGTTGACGAATGAGTTCATAGGATTTCAGGCTAGAAGAGACTTTAGAGATCATTTGATCCAATGGTTCTCAAACTTTTTGATCTCAAGACCCCTTTAGAGTCTTAAAAATGATTGAGAACAGGGGCAGCTAGGTGGCATGGTGAATAGAGCACCAGCCCTGGATTCAGGAGGACCTGAGTTCAAATCTGGCCTCAGACATGTAACACTTAGTAGCTGCGTGACCCTGGGCAAGTCACTTAACAACATTGCCTAACCAAAAAAAAAAAAATAATTGAGGACACCAAAGAGCTTTGTTTATGTGAGTTACATTTATTGATGTTTGCCATATTAGAAGTTAAAACTGATAAATATTTAAAATATTTATTAATTCATTTAAAATAGCAATAATAGACCCATTTTGTGTCACTATAAGCAACTTTTTATGGCAAAATAACTATGTTTTCTAAACAAAATAAATTGTGAGAAGATTGACATTGTATTCGTATTTTTGCGATCTCTTTAATGTCTGCCTTAATAGGATATATCTGCTTCTCTATTTAATCTGTTGCAATATGTTGTTTTGGTTGAAGTATATAAACAAAATCCAGTCTCACATAGATATATAGTTGGAAAAGGGAGTATTTTAATAGGCAAATAATGTCAGTATTATTATGAAAATAGTTTTAACCTTACTGTGCCTCTGAAAGGTTCTCAGGGACCCCCAGAGGTCTTTGGATCACACATTGAGAACTCCTGATCTAATCCAACTCTCATTTTATAGGAGAGGAAACTGAGTCCCAGAAAGGTTAAGCAGTCTACCAAAGGTTACACAGGTAGTGAGTAGCAGAGCAATGTTTGATTTCATGCCTTCCCTACTTCAAATCTAGGGCTCCAGGCCTTATATGGGCTTTTCCTAGCATGAGGAATGGGATGTGTGAAAAGTATTTTATAATGATTAACCATGAAATTACACTAGCTACTAAAGTGATTAGTTTTTCATTATATATTAATTATAAATTCAATTAATTATAGAAGTGGTTAATAACAACATCACAGTAATGATTAGTAATACAATTGAAAATGAAACTTTTTATTTAGATCTAATCATCCATAAGACTATGCAAATATGTAGTAGAAAGAGCAATAAACTCAGAAATCAGACAACCTGGGTTCAAATCCTGGTTTTGCTACTTATTTGTGACATCAGGTTAGTAATTTACCTTCTCTGGGCCTCAGTTTCTTCATCTATAAATAAGGGTGTTTGACTAGTTGACTTTTAAGGGCTCTATCAGCTCTTAATTTTATGAATTACTCACTCACAATGAAATTTTTGAATGAAAGAACTTAAGAGGATAACTGAGTATGAATACCAATAATGGTCAAAGAGTTGTCAGGGACTTTAAAGTGATTGAAAAAAATACCCTTGTTCTATCAATGACAGAGATAAAATTTGAACACAAATTCTGACTTCAGAGCAAGTGTGCTTTCCATTATACCATATTGGACTTATCTGTTTTAGGGCAGGTTCACTTCTAGGAAAACAAAATACTATCCTTTGAGTTCCTGTATTTTATTTAATCTTCTAATTGTCTTTCCTGCCCTATCATTACCCTCCCCTTCCTATTAGGATGGTCTCTAGCTTTATTCATGGGAATTACAGAGTGATTTCCTCTTCCCAAACAGTTTATCAGTAGTACAGTCATATTTCATTTACTGGGAAAGGATTGAATCAACCATCGTGTCTCAGCAGACACAAAACAGAACACTTTCTGATGGCAATGTGGAGCCAGCTGCAAGCCTGCAGAAACCAAATGGCCTAGAAGTCACAACCACAGGTACAGTTAATCCCCTATATTTATTTATTCATTGTCATACTTGTCTTTCATGTTATTTATTTTCACTTAAAAGTTACTGCCTCTAGTGTCCTACCTTGGCAGAGCAAGCATTAGACAGGGAAAAGCTGAGTTCACAGCCCACAGGCTTAGGAAAGTTATAGTCTGCAAACTGAGAAGGGAACAAAGACAGATCCCTGATTGACCTGTGCCACTGCAAACATGACTTGTCTGCTTCTGCCAAACAAATTCCCAGTAAGACTCCAGGCTGGAGGGTCAGAACAGCCTTGTGAAAAAGCTTCGACATCTGACCCCTATATGGAAGACATTGGTCAGTTCCCTTAGCTCCCTGAAGCTGCACAGAGAATAAAAATAATGGAGTTCTTCCCCCCTATCCACTAGGTTCTTTTCCTATTTTTTTCCATAGGTAATTAATTAATCAATGACTGTGTAAAAACGAAGGAGCTGTGCTAGATGCTGGGATTCAATTGAAAAACAAACAATCCATGCTCAGAAGTGTACATTCTACTGGGGATGAAAGTAGTGATAGAGATACAACATCTGGCAAAGGCCAGGTAACTCAGAGTGGTTTTGGGGTTAAACCAGAGCAATCTGGCATCTAGGCTCATTGGGTGACTTTAAGCTATTCTAGAGCATTTGGGGGGAAAATAAAGGAAATGTGACTTGCTTAAAAATCACTGGTATCAGGAGAACAGTTTATAAAATAGTGACAACAATGTAAAGACAAACCACTTTGTAAGGCTTAAGGACTCTCATGAACATAATGACTAAGCACAGTCCCAGAGGATTTAGGATAAAGTATGCAACCCCACCTCCTGACCAAGAGGTGACAGACTCAGTGTGGAGACTGAGACATATTTTTGGACATGGTCAATGTGGGAATTTCTTTTTTCTTTTTTTTTGCTTGCCTATGCATATTTGGAACAAGGGTTTTGTTTTTCTTTTTCTCCCCCCTCCCCCCAGGGAGTGAGTTTGGAGGGAAAGAAAATAGATTTTTATTAATTTGTTAGTAGAATTTATTAATTGAAAAACATGAAATTATTTTTAAAGGCAAAAAAAAAGCACTGGACCGTGTATGTGTGTGTGTGTGTGTGTGTGTGTGTGTGTGTGCATCTACACATACATATGTATACACACACATATATTCTAGTGACTAGAATCATCTAGTTGGACTAGATAACCTAGTCCAATCCCCTCATTTTGCAGATGAGGAAACTGAGGCTTAACTTCAGGGATTTGCCCAAAATCATAGAGTCGGTAAATGTCAGAGCCAGCACCTGACTCTAGGTCTTCTGACTCCAGAACTATGCCTTCTTCACTAGACTAGGCTGTCTTTCACATGACATTACTCTTCTTGCCTCTCCCCCCATTTTCTAGTTCAAAGTCAATTGCCATAAATTGCTAATGGATTTCACCAAAATGTCCTTTGGTATATGATTGCATGTGAAAACAAAGTCTCTTGGGACATATCTTCATATGATCATAGATTTAGAGCCAGAAAGAATGAAACTTAGAGGTCATCTAATTTAATCCCATCTTTCTATAAATGAGGAAATTGAGGCCCAGAGAAGTTACACAGGTAATAAATAACAAAGCCAGGGCTTGGACCCAAATTCTATGCAAACTATTGCAAAATACATTGTCACCATTTAATATTACTAATTACACTTTTTTTTAAAGATTCATTAATTTATTTATTTTTAGTTTTCAACATTCACATCCATAAGATTTTGAGTTC
>NW_020954562.1:6579791-6579880 GCF_900497805.2 Vombatus ursinus
CAGATTTTCTCCCCATCTCGCCCCTCCCCCAACCCCAAGACAGCATGCATTCTGAATACCCTTTCCCCTAATCTGCCCTCTCTTCTATC
>NW_020954562.1:6579957-6580411 GCF_900497805.2 Vombatus ursinus
CCCCCACCCCTTCTCTTATCCCCTTCCTCTTCTGTTTTCCTATAGGGCAGAGGAGATTTCTATATCCCATTGCCTGTGAATTGCACAGTTGCATGTGAAAACAATTTTTTTTAACATTTGCTTTTAAAACTTTGGGTTCCAAATTTTCTCCCTTCTTATCTCCCCACCCACCCTCATTGAGAAGGCAAGCAACTTGATACAGGTTATACTTGTGTAGTCATGCAAAACACTTCCATGGTAATCATGCTGTGGAAAACTAACTATATTTGCTTTCATCCTATCCTGTTTCCCCCTCACCCCCGTTTGTTCTATTCTCTTTTGACCCTGTCCCTCCTCAGATGTGTTTGCTTCTGATTACCCCTTCCCCCAATCTGCCCTCCCTCTCTTATCCCCCTACTCTCTTAAGCCAAATCTGATGAGAATAAGATTCACTCATTCCCTCTCACCTTCCCCC
>NW_020954562.1:6580519-6580835 GCF_900497805.2 Vombatus ursinus
AAATCTACCTATACATATAATTTTTTTCCCTTCCAACTACCCTAATACTGACAAAGGTCTCATGAGTTACAAATATCATCTTTCCATGTAGGAATGTAAACAGTTCAACTTTAATGAGTCTCTTATGATTTCTCTTTCCTGTTTACCTCTTCATGCTTCTCTTGAGTCTTGTATCTGAAAGTCAAATTTTCTATTCAGTTCTGGTCTTTTCATCAAGAATGCTTGAAAGTCTTCTATTTCACCGAATATCCATTCTTCCCCCTGAAGGATTATACTCAGTTTTGCTGGGTAGGTGATTCTTGACTGTAATCCTATC
>NW_020954562.1:6580929-6581138 GCF_900497805.2 Vombatus ursinus
ATCTTTGTCCTCCGGAATATCATATTCCAAGCCCTGTGGTCCCTTCATGTAGAAGCTGCTAAATCTTGTGCTATCCTGATTGTGTTTCCACAATACTTGAATTGTTTTTTTTTTTCTGGCTGCTTGCAATATTTTCTCTTTGACCTGAGAATTTGGCTACAATATTCCTAGGAATTTTCCTTTGGGGATCTCTTTTAGGAGGTGATCAG
>NW_020954562.1:6581148-6581375 GCF_900497805.2 Vombatus ursinus
TTTTTCTTGGAGGCTTTGGATGTAGGAGCTTTGACGTTGTTGTCTTCTTCAGATTGTATGTGTTTTGATCTTCTTTGTCACCAAAGTAAGATTCTATGATCTGACTTTTTTTGCACATTTTGCTCATGAACCCAGCCAATTACTTGAGTTTTAAACTCTTTGTTAAGGTAGGGGTCTGCTTCCAGTGTAGAGAATGTGCTGTCCCAAGCTTCGGGGATTTTGTGCCA
>NW_020954562.1:6581467-6585364 GCF_900497805.2 Vombatus ursinus
CTGTTTTCAGAGATACTTCTAGGGACCCATAAGTTTTCAGTTCTTCCAAGGTGGTATGATCAAGGGAGAGGTGTTTACTCCCTTCCTCGCCTATGCTCTAGTCTATGAGTGACCACAAGCACTCTTTTCTGCCTTGGAACTGTGAGGAGGATTTCCCCTCCACCACCACTACAAGTTCCATCACACCAGCACTCCTCCTCGCCCCAGGATTGCCACCCAGAACTGTGACCTAGATCCAAGCACAGGCAAAGCAAGAGAATCCTGCTTCAGCAACAGCAAAGACATCTCTGCAATCCTCCTCTGATCAGCCACTCGATTCCCCCTCAAGTCTGTGGACCAAGAGCTCTAGAAGCAGCTGCTGCCCTGAGACTTTGTGAGGACTGGGGCTGGGACAGAGCTTCTCTCTCATTGTGGTCACAGATTTTTCCTACTGACCTTCTAAGTTGTCTTTGGCATTTGTGGGTTGAGAAGTCTGGAAACCACCACAGCTGCCCAGGATTCAGTCCTCTGAGGCCTGCTCCAGGTTTGCTGAGGCCTGTTTTGCCTGCATGCCCACGCTGAACTGTGTTTCTCTCCCAGCCTGGTGGATAGACCTTTCTAATCAACCATCCAGGTTGTCTTGGGCTGGAAATTTGTTTCACTCTGTCTTTTAGTGGGTTCTGCTGCTCTAGAATTTGTTTAGAGCCATTTTTACAGGTATTTAAAGGAGTTTGGGGAAGAGCTCAAGCAAGTCACTGTTTTTACTCTGCCATCTTGGCTCTGACCAATTACACTTTTTTACACAGATAAATTTATCTCTTAAAATCATAATTGCATCTAATTGATGAGCCCCAGGCTATTGGTCCATACCAATAATCCATTCAAAACTATTTACTTTCTCTTTTTATGAAACTACCCTAGCAAAACTAAACCACATAGCAACCAAATTCTTCATTATTTGCACTATTCTATACCCATATTTCCCTACTTCTCTAAAGGAGAATTCTCATATCTCTTCTTTAGGGCCAAGCTTGGTCATTATAATTCCCCAGAACTCAGTTCTGATTTTTTTCCTTTTGTTCTTTACAATTTCATTGTGTACATTCTACCACCACCCACCATGCTCTGTTTATTTCACTTTGCATCAGTTTGTATGTCTTCCCATTCTTCTCTGTATTCTGCATATTTATGTTTTCCTAAAGTATAGTCATATTTCATTCCATTCACATATTACAAGTTGCCCCTACTACTTAATTTTTTGCTACTACAAAAAGCTAAGCTATTAATAGTTTGAATTCTTACTTTGACATGCATCTGTAAAAATTCTCCAATGTATTTATTGAAGCCAGGTTCTCATTGCCCAACTTAGTCTAGCCAGTTAATTCAGCAAGCCAGAGCAGAGAGCTAACTTTATTTATTTATTTATTCCTCTCTCTCTCTCTCTCTCTGCTTAGGCAGAGCAAGTTTTACATTTGACTGGCCAGAGTCCAGACTAGCCTTGCCTAGTGGTCAGCATTTCAATGATATTCCATATGTCTGTGTTGCTTCTTTTGGCGACCTTTGTCCCGGTGATCTCTTCCCCTCCATTATCATAATTGGTTTTGTTTTGTTTTGTTTTTTAATTAAAAAATGTTGAGATAAAGGCAGCCAAATTTCAACCAATCCTATGCTATTTGTGTAACACAGACTCATAATGTCTATTTTTTCCTGCGCAGTCTTGTTAACCAGAATGAAAAAAGGCCAGTTGGACAGCAAACAAATACTTGGTTAGAATTTATGCCCAGCTCCCTACTAGTGGTCTAATTGCCAATGATATGGCAACAGAAGCCAGATCTTCAGCTGGGATCCTTGGGTCCTTGAATTCTGGTATTTTCAAATTAGAGTCAATTGAGTTTCCAGCCCTGAGAGGGCCATAGAGAGCCAAGTGACCACTTTGATTTCTATATGCACTGATTTGCAATCATGAAGAGTAACAAAATCTGAGTGGTGCCAGGCATTTGGCCTTTAAAGAAACATAAGAAACTGATTGCTTCATTGCTTGCGTTGGGCCTTCTATTAATGGACAGATCAGTTTTTGATGTTGACAAATTGGAATAGCCTACCCTTAATGGCTTTTCCTTTAGGCCTGTTAGGAAGGCCCAACATTCATCCTTGGTTTTAGTAATAACCAATAATAATAACAATAACAAATCACATTCCTATAGGGCTTTAAGGTTTGCAAATCACTTTCCTCTCAACACAGGGCTGCCTGAACACTGTTCTGGTTTATGCTAGGTAGGATGAGGAAACTGTAGAACTTGTTTTTCAATCTTGTCTCTCCTACTTGCTAGCTGTATAACTGGGCCAAGTTTCTTAAACTTTGAGTTCAGTTTACTTCTCTGTAAGAAGGTATGAAGATTATAGTCATCTTTAGTGCCCACATCACAATATTGTTATGAGGATTAAGTGAGAAAATGTATGTAAAAAAGCAAATGGTAAAGCACTAACTTAATGCCAGCTCTAATTATTACTCTAATGAAGTACATTACACCATGAAGTACATTACACTTCATTACACCATGAAGTACAAAGCCGAAGCATTAATACTTGGGGGAGGGGCGTATTTCCACCTGAGATAGATAGATAAGTGAAAAGATTGCGTGTTTTGTGAGGAATGAACTAGACAATCATTTCAAGTTCTCACATCATTTCCACAAGTGGATGCCTGATTTGGTGCAGGAGCAATAGCTACTAAGAGTCAAAGCCAGGATTTGAATTTAGGTCTGCTAGTCCCAAATCCAGGGCAGCTAGATGGCATAGTGGATAGAGTGCTGGGCCTGGAGTCAGGAAAACCTGAATTCAAATCCAGTTAAAGACACTTACTAGCTGTATGACCCTGGGCAAGTCACTTAATCCCATTTGCCTCGGTTTCCTCATCTGTAAGAAGAGATGAAGAAGGAAATGGCAAACCATTCCAGTATCTTGCCAAGAAAACTCCATGGAGAGTCAGATGAATGAAAAGTAAATAAACAACTGTTCAAAATCCAGGGCTTTTGTCCTGGTCAGTGCAAAGATAACACCGTTGCTCTTTCTTTGTTGTGTTTTTGGGTCTCTATTTTCTTAGTTTCCAGGCCCCATATCACTGTTACACAGCATACACAGCCAGCAGAGTTTGCTGTTGTCAGCCCGACTGGAACATCAGTGACAGACAGCTTGGAGCTTGTTCTTGGTGGCCTGACTACAGAGGTCCCTGCAGATGAAGTGAATCTTCTGAAACCCTCTTCTCTCCGTGACACGTCAGTACTGGCAAGTGGCAGTGACCAAAGAGGGCAGCTTGACTGGAACAGTCATCCCATAGACAGCGACCAAACCTTAGAGCCATCACTTGATGTCCAAGGACTGGAGAAACCTTTGACCTTGGGAAGTTTCACATTTGAGGATAACACCTCCAGTCACAACACACACAATCGGTATTGGGCTAGCAGCGAGTGGGGCATCATAGTAGGTGTTGGGGCAATCCCAGAGGTAATGGAGCTGAGGAAATCACAGAAGTCTCTTCAGGCCTTGAGCCAAAGGAAACCCAACTTTTCTGTTCCTTCATTCAGCATGCTGTGAAATGGGTTCTCATAGGATTTGAAACTGGAGGGAACCATAGAAATGATCTAATCCAAGCCCCTCATTTTAGCAATAAGGAAACTGAGACCCAGACTGCTTACAGGATTTGTTCAAGACCACACAAGTAATAAGGAGACAGCCAACATTCAAACCTAGAACTTTCTCTGCCACATTTAATGCACTTTCCACTACTCTGCTGTTCAAGAATGCTAACTAGGGTCTGGCTTAGGTGTTCTTTTTTTTTTTTTTAAATAATATTTTATTTTTTCCCCAATTGCATGTTAAAACAATTCTTAAACATTTTCTTTTAAAAAATTTTGAGTT
>NW_020954562.1:6585401-6590904 GCF_900497805.2 Vombatus ursinus
TCTCCCAATTCTGTTCTGTTACCTCCCAATTGCCCCTGGCTACTTCCCACCCTTAATCCTACCTAGGCTCCATTCTCCCTTGGCCAAGTGGTCCAGGTCCCTGGCTTTCTGTTACCTCACAGTCACCCCAGCTTACTGGCCACTCCCCTCCAGATCCTCCTTAGACCCCTCCTCCAGTCACCCCAAACTACTTGCCCACTCCTAGATCCCTCCCAGAGTCTTTCTGTATATAAGGTCCATCTTGTCTCCATTAAGGTGCTCAGATTCTTAAAATCTAGCCAAAGGCTCAGATTCTTATAATCTAGCCAATAGCTCACTAACATTCAGATTCCTTTCAGAGTCTGGCTAATATGGCAGATGTTCTAATAAACCTTGTCTTTAACTGAAAGAAAAAAAAAGTTTTGAGTTCCAAATTCTATCTCTCCTTTCCTTTCTCCTTCCCTGTAACTCAGGTGTTCTTAAGGCAGGGTCTGTGAACTCAGGTGGGAAACAAAAATTACATCTTCATTTTCACTAACCTAACTGAAATTTTGCATTCCTTTCAATTATTTAAAAGCATTATTCTAAGAAGGGTTTTGTAGGCTTCACCAAACTACCAAAAGAGTCCAGAACACATACACATACACAGAGTTAAAATCCCCTGACTGAGATGATCTAATCATAGGAATATAGGCATCTAGGCTTTAGAATAGAAGGCACCTTTGGAATCAGAAGGTCTGAGTTCAAATTCAGTCCCATTGATTTACTGTGGCATTTAAAAAGTTCAAGAGACATAGTTTCTGGGCAATTTAATCACTTTATTAATAATGCTAGCATGTTTATTAATAAAAGGATGGTCATGTGACTGTCTCTCAGAGCAAAGACCACTGACTGTGGTAGACTCATAGTTTATGTGTCCATGGCGCTCCTACGGTGGCAATCAACTCTGATTAGTTAACAATGAGAAAATGAATATTATAATGAGAGGCTGGATTATATTAGAGTGAGGGTCTTGGGGAACCTGACTTGGATCACCCAAATCTTGGTCAAAGAGACTTATCAATTTCCATATCACCTGTCTGACAAAAGGGAGAATCAATATTTTCCCGGATCTTTCTGAGCAAACACAGTGAGCACAAATGCACCCATTAACCTAAACTTAGACTTTCTTTTACTGTCTTTGATTAGATCTCAGTCATCCTGACTGGGTAAGTCTTTGAGGGAAATTTCTGGTTGATTTCTGGATGAGGAAGTAGAAAAGGGGGAAAATATTGGTCCTAATTCAATAATTAGTTATTAATACAAGAGAGAAATAATCATTTCTCTCATACTGTGACCTTCATCAGGTTCCTCAGTTTCTCCACATTTTGCTTTCCTCATCTCTAAAGTGAGAAGGTTGGATTATTTTTTATTTTTTATATTGTTAGGCAATTGGGGTTAAGTGACTTGCCCAGGGTGCAGTACACAGTTCCCCACAGTGGTCACTATGCCAGCTAGCTCTCTAGCATATTTCTTCATTTGAAAAATGAAAGAGTTTGATTAGGTAATCTAATGATACCATCATACATTTAAAGCTTGAAAAGAGAGAGAAACTTTTGAGGTGTTCTAATCCCACCTTCTCAGGGCAGCTAGGTGGTACAGTGGATAGAGCACCGGACCTGAAATCAGGAAGACCTGAGTTCAAATCTGGCCTCAGACCAAACACTTGACACTTAACTAGCTGTGTGACCCTGAATCTATTTCCCAGCTAGAGATGTGGTATTTAGCTGATCCAACAACTACTGGTTTCATTTTTTTTTTGGTCTGGTAGAGGTTCCTAAGGTGGGCGATTCCACCCCCTATGGAGCACTGAAATCCAGGGGGGTGGTAGTAGCATCAGGTGCAATTGAGGGGCATTGAATAAAAATAAGAGGGCGGTGGAAGCATAAGGAAAGAAGAGAAGAGAAGAAAATTGTGAAAAATCGTTCGTACATGTTTCATCTGTTGTCTGACAGTTAAAGTCGTAGTGATTACATTGTTTTCCAAATAAACACACAAAATGCACATTATAACTGATCAGTGGTCAAGTCCACCGAAAGGTCTTAACAAACGCGGTTGGCAGGTGAGTGTGTCCTGCACTCTTGGGAAGTCCAGCATGCATCTGTGGGAATATGTGCGTGTAATGACTTGTTTACAATACGATACTACACAGTTAGATGATGCAATATTGCATCATCAAAATTTCAATGTGGGAAAAACCCCCACAAATTTACAATAAATTATTAAATTTGAGATGTGCCATTTAAAAGAATATTTTATATTTTTTTTGAAATGACACAAATTTAAAAAAAACATTAAAGGGTTAAAGAATAGATTTCCAGGGGGGCACTGAGTAATATTTTTTGAAAAGGGGGTGGTAAGCCAATTAAATCTGGGAACCTCTAGTCTAGCCCTATGGTGTCATGAGTTTAGGGATCTCCCACTGAAGAATCTCTCTCTACCCATGTAGTTCTGCAACTTGTCCTCTTAGAGAGTTTCTTGAGAAGTTAAGGGACATGCCCAAGGTCATGCAGCCAATCTATATCCAGGGCAAGACTTGAACCTAAATCTTACTGATCTAAAGTCAGTTCTTGGGGCAGCTAGGTGGTGCAGTGGATAGAGCACTGGCCCTGGAGTCAGGAGGACCTGAGTTCAAATCCGGCCTCAGACACATGACACTTACTAGGTGTGTGACCCTGGGCAAGTCACTTAACCCCAGTTGCCTTACCAAAAAGAAAAAAATAAAGAAGTCTAAAGTCAATTCTCTATCCAGTGGGTCACATTCCTGCTCTCTCTATTGCTTTATTCTCCTAAAAAGTATTATAAGGACCAAACCTGGAGAATGTGATTTTAAAAGGGCATCAGACCATGGTAGGAATGGTAGATCTATTGTTCTAGAACCCTTTCAGCTCTTTTTCTCTCCTTTTTAGGACACAAGATGGCTCAGATTCTGGTGCTGCAGAGCGCTGCTTGCGTTGTGATGAAGGTGAGCAGGTAAGAAGTGGGGCTTCTTGTATTTCGGCCACAGGGTAATGGATGCTAGGCTTGGGGATGCGATGAAGGAAGGGGCAAGGGTGGTCATGAGACTGGAACCAAAGTCAGAGAGAAGCAGAGAAAGAAGGGAACAATGAACCCATACAGTTTTTCTCCCAATCAATACCAGCCTCTCCATTACACGGAGTGTCTCTGAAGTTATCGGCAATTGTGAAAATTGATGGGTTTAGTGATTTGTTTTCCCACTTAGCCTCAGTTAGTAATTTCTCTACTCAGCCACTCTTCATAACACTGGCCTCAAAAAACCACATACGGTCTCAGAGGTTAGATCAATGGACAATATAAAATATACATGCCCACTGATTTACTATTCCTTTGAAGTCTTTGAAGTAGCATAAAATAAAACATGATATAATATTCTCACTCAAATTTATCAGAAACTACAGTAAGATTAAATGGTCCCTTTTGCATGGGGTCTTGGCATGGAAAGGCATGCTAAAAGCTTTCAAATGGCTTTGAACAGACCATATTTGTTTGGAAGACTCTTAAAGAACCCCCAACTTTAGACCTCATTCTGACCTCCAAAGCCTCAATGGGGCTACCATTAGCCACACCACCACCATCAATAACAACTGTGTGTCTGTCTCCCCTTGCACTTTGCTCAGAGCTATTGAGAGCTGAGTGGGGGACTGGGGTTTTCAGTTGCTGTCTTTCAGTGGGGAGTGCTCAGAACAGTTGGAACTTGAGATGGAAGAGTTTAACGGCAACATAATGTGGGTTTGTTGAAAATGTCAGTGAAAGGTTCCAGGCCTGGGATCATGAACTGACTGATCCCATTTGCTTTTTCCTTTTTATTTCTTCCTGGTTTGCTTTTAAAGGAGAGGCCTGAGGCTTACAACCTGACTCTGACCAGACCTCCCTTCTCCATGGGAGCTCCTTTCTCTGTTCATCTTTCCTACTCTCAGTTTATCATGGTCACCAAAGCAGAGGCTCAGAACGGTGGCAGGCCCGCCAACTCCAGCATGGCCTCAAAGGCTTCTGCTGCCTTGAGGCAGTTGGCTCTAAGGCAATCTGGGCTTCCCAAAGCCTCTGCCAGCTTCCTGCCTCAGTCTGAGTATGTGGATCCCAGAGGAGAGGGCGATGGAGAAGACAGCACTGGACTCCCTCATTTGACCAAGCCAGTGCTCGAGACCGTAGGTGCTGGGCTAAAGGAAGATGGCTCCCCTCCAAAGACGAGAGTCGTGACCGCCCAGCTGGGGATCCTCCTTTGCCTTTCGGCCACTCTTGGGATGGCTTTGGCCGCCGGCCTGCGTTGCCTCCACGCACAGTACTGCCGCCAGAGGACTGAAGTGTCTTTTGGGGAGCCCGACAGTGACATCATTGCAGTGAGGGACAGCGGAGAAAGAATGCACTTCAGAAAGATACGGGAGAACAGTGTCATGTTAGTTCAAGCCGAATACAACTGGGTCACCCCCAATGGTAGAGCTAAGAGAACTGCAGTCTGAAAGCACAAGCCCAGTGGGTCTTTCCTTCAGCTCCAGAGTGTTTATTAGCTATAGCCCTGCTCCTAAGAATGCTGCCTGATCAGCGCAGCGAATCATAGACAATGTTATTTAGCAAGTATTCAGTACAGAGAAATGGTTGCCGGGTGGAATAAGTAGTATTAGCTTTATCAACAGAGAGAGTTCTTTCAGGCACTTGTTTTCTTAACATCTGTAATTTAGCTCTTTCCCCCCCTCTTTTTGCAATTAGATGGTTCTGTTTGAAGAATTAAACCTAACACAATGAATATTGTATAACCTACTCATTAGCTAGCTTCCTCTGTTGCCTTAAGGACCCAGCAGCAATAGAAATGCTGTCCTTCCCCCTTGTATCAGATCAGCTCCTATTGCTCTTGAAAAAAAAATAAAGGTTTCTAGGTCTCTTTGTCGCTTTCAGGAAAAAGAGCAGCTGACCTTCTGAACTGCAGCCTTAGCTTTGATAAACCCCCTTTCCTGATACTCCACCCCACCCTACTGCAAATACCCGAAGGAAAGTTTTCTTTTTTTAAATGGCTAGAGTTCTGATTTAGCTGGATAGGTGAAAGCGAGGACAGATGATCTTCTCTTTGCAAACCCAAAGGCCTGGCATGACAGCTATGGACATGTGGAAGCAACAACATAAAACACTTGTGGCCATACATGGTCCTGTTAGGGAATGAATGAGACTCTTCAAACAGTGCAAATAGAATCTCCCCATCCCTGGCACTGACCCTTCAAGAGAGGCGTGTTCAATCAATCAAACAGTATTTTCAAAAAGCCTACTATGTGCTAAGCCTTGCTATTATTTGCATGTTGTCTCTCCCGTTAGAATGTGAGCTTCCTTAGGTCAGGGACTGTGCCTTTGCCTTTGTTTGTATTCTCAATACTCAGCACAGTGCCTGGTATATAGTAAGAGCTTAATAAATGCTAGTTTGACTGAATACAGTCAACCACTGTTGGTTTTTTGTTTCACAAAAGTGAAGCAGTCTCTC
>NW_020954562.1:6590929-6640697 GCF_900497805.2 Vombatus ursinus
TGTGTGTGTGTGTGTGTGTGTGTGTGTGTTTGTGTGTGTGTGTGTGTGTGTGTGTGTATAAATGTATATAAAATTGCTGGACCCAGATGACTCCAGAGGAGAAAATGAAGTTGCTGACCTTGCACAGCCCTCCTTCATTTAAATCCAATTCTCTTGTAAGTCATGGCATCATCTTCCTGAAGTCATGGTCCTCTTCAAGAAGGAAAGACAAACAACAATAACAACAAATAGATATAATAGACAGATTCACATTAATTCTTAATGGCTGGCAGCCCTTTAGTGGTTTAACAAAGGTAGAGTCTGTACTGCACCACTTGGAGGCATTAGGAGGAGGGCATTACGGACAAAATAAATCTCCTCTGCTGTAGAAACTTTATGAGGATGCAGAGAGGGATTCTATCAGTAATGGCGACCTGTGCCTGGAAAAACACCTTCCACAATGTGTTCAAGATGGAAACAGCAACACCACCACAACCATGAAATATCTATTAAGAACCTATTACATTCATAACACTGGATCGAAAGGCGGGGGGGGGATGTATAGGGACAGGGGGAATGTGAAGGTTAGATAAATTATGATTCCTGCCCTCAAGGAAATTACAGTTCAGTATGGAAGAAAACGCCAACACAGCCAGTAATCAAGCACAATATTACGCAATCCAGAAAGGGACAAAACAGAGATGTAAGTTCTATGGTGGGAAGTCTGCATCAACCGGAAACAATCAGGGAAGGTTTCTCGGAGGAGCTAGAATTTGAGCTGGTTTTAGAATAGGAGTTCTTAGTTTGAGGTTTATGAATTTGTTTATTTTAATATATTTTGCTATTTTAATAAAATTGGCTTCCTTTGTAATTCCATTTGTTGTTTTATGCATTAAATTATATATATGTTTGTATACGCACTTATATACACATATATACATACGTATCTACATACATACACGTAGTCTGAGAAGCAGTCCATAGGCATCACCAGACTGTCAAAGAGGTCCATCACATGTGTAATGTGTGTGCATGCATGTGCACACAGGCACATGTGAATTCAGGCAAGTACCTATTTAGGGGTCAGAGAATTGTCCAATATGTTTAGGGTATAGTTCATACATAGGGAGATAATATGATATAAATTTGGAAAGGTAGGCTGGTGGAAGGTTGTGGAGAGCTTTGAATGCCAGGCACAGGATTTTGAAATTACTACTTGCCTGTATCCTTTCGAGGTACTGGTCACTGAGTCAAGTTCAGTGTCCATGTGGGAAGGACCCTCAGTATCCAAGCTTGGAAGGCATAAGTGGAATCAACAGGAAGGAAAGTAAACAAATGTAGTAGCACTTACCATATGCCAAGGAGCAGGTAGGTGGCGCAGTGGATAGAGTGCGGGCCCTGGAGTTATTGAGCTCTGAGTTCAAATCCAGCCTCAAACACTTAATAGCTGTGTGACCCTGGGCAAGTCACTTAACCCTGTCTGTCTCAGTTCCTCATCTGTAAAATAAGCCAGAGAAGGAAATGGTGAACCGCTCCAGTATCTTTGCCAAGAAAACCTCAAAATTGGGGTCATGAAGAGTTGGATTGAAAACAGTTGAACACACACATGCGTCAGGCACTGTGCTAAATACTTTACAAATATTATCTCACTTGATCCTCACAACAACCTTGGGAGCATAGTTACTACTATTCCCATTTTATAGTTGAGGAAATGGAGGCAAACAGAATTTAAGCGATTTACCCAGGGTCACACTATTAGTAAGTGTTGATGGCTGGATTTGAACACAGGTCTTCCTTGACTCCAGTCTCCTGGCTATCTTTGGGTAGTGTTCAGAGAACCACAGAGATATGCACTTAAAGTGACTCCATTTCTTCAGTCTTCTCCCTGAACGTTGTTTTCGCCTTCTCTTCTTTTGTGGGACATGAATTCTTTCCATTGGCTGCCTCTTCATCCATGATACCAAATGACCATATTTCCTAAAGTTGATCCCCTCTTTTGCTAAGACACTCGTGTTCTCCCCTCTGTGGTACAGGTGGCTGGGATCCACAAGCCCTGTAACCAGGGACGATTAATATGTTCTAGATACTCTAAGCATAAGTTCTCAGAAGGCCCCAGGAGCAGCTGGATACATTGTTTCTGAGAGGGGCATGAGTAGGAAGTGTTGGCTTAGCATGTGAATACTTTAAAAAAAGTACAAAGCAATTAAAACTTCTAAAACGCCAAAGAGTAAGATGGAACAGCTTAAAAATAGCTTTTGTTTTGTCTTGTTTAGTAGTAACTGCTGAAGTACTTAATATGTCCAAACTCTTTCTGGCAAAATGAAGGAACCTGAGGATAGCCTTTTTAATGAAGGAAATAGGTATACAAATGTAATTACTGAGAGGGTGAAGTCATCTCAGCAAATGCTTTTACATCTTTCATGTCTCTGCAACACCATAGATCCTCCAGAAGGAAAAAAATCCTCCTCTTTCCACATGGAGTGTTTTTTCTGATGTTTCCAATAGCATTTCCCCTCCTGCTATGATTTTCGTAGCTGAGCTGGCTATTAAGGCTGTCTGGCTTAATTTGCCATTGTTAACGGTAGCTCTTAAAAAAAAAAACCCTAATTAACCAAGAAAATAGGTCAACAAGCCAGTAAATATTTAAATAAGTGTCACATTTTATTTGAAAAGTTCCCTGGGAAGGCCTGACACTTTATGAATAAATTAGTGTTTTGCCCTCCTTCAATATCTGTCTGGCAGTGCTTTAAATGGTGATTCTGAGCCTTTGGGGAGGGGACACCCCGCTGTAATTTTATTGGTTTGATTTCATTACACTCTGCTCCACCCCTACCCTAAAAATCCTGTGTGGCGTGGAATTATTGTTTTAAGTAAGAAAGATGAATTAATTTCAATTTGCCTGGTAGAATTTCAGAATTTCTTGATACTTTTCTTAGTAATTGGAAATAGACCAGGGTGTCAAAAATCCACAGTTGAGAAGGTCTGACTTAAAGTATCAGTATTAACCCATTCGGCAGGAGAGAGACATGACGGCATAATTAATTCATAGTCAAGTAGAGAAAATGAAATAAAAACTTTATTTTAACAGTCAGTGCCAAATGGACAATACTGGGCAGAGTGGCAAGGATGTTAGAAAGTACTGTGAAGCAGGAAGTTTCTTAGGATAGGAACAGGAAATTCAGGGTATTAGAATCTGAGACTCCTCAGAGATTAAGGAGACCTTAAGATCATCCAGTCTATACCTGAAGCATGAATCTGCTTTATAAGGATATACTGGTCCTCCCTCCTCATCTGTGGGAAAATGAGACCCTAAAAGGCCAAGTCAGGTGCCCAGGATTACACTAGTACAGAGGTTCCCAAATTTATTTGGCCTACTGTTCCCTTTTAAAAAAAATTACTCAGCATCACCTCACCCCCACCCCGGAAATCTATTTTCTTTAACCCTTTAATGTTTTTTTAAAATTTGCATCATTTCAAAATATATATAATTTTAAAAAATGATATATCTTAAAATTAATAACATTGTAAATGTGTGGGTTTTTTCCTACATTGAAATTTTGATGATACAATATTGTGTCATGTAACTGTATAGTATCATACTGCAAACAAGTTATTACATACATATATTCCTTTTTTTTTTTTTTTAGGGCAATTGGGGTTAAGTGACTTGCCCAGGGTCACGCACCTAGTAAGTGTCTGAGGCCAGATTTGAACTCTGGTCCTCCTGAGTCCAAGGCTAGTGCTCTATCCACTGCACCACCAAGCTGCCCCCTACATACACATCTTCTTGCCTGTGCATGCTGGACTTCCCGACAGTGCACTATGCACTGGCCTGCCACTATTTGCTTGTTAAGATCTATCGGTGGACTTGACCAACTGATTGGTTATAACTTGCATTTTGTGTGTTTTTTTGGAAAATAATGTAATCATTATGACTTTAACTCTGTTACACAACAGATGAAACATATACGAATGGCTTTTCAAAATTCTCTTCTCTTCTTTCCTTATGCTTCCACCAGCTCTTTATGTTTATTCAACACCCCTCAATTGAAGCCAAGACTACTTCATACCCCATGGTGCTTCAATCATTCTAGTGCCCCCCAGGGAGCAGGATTGCCCACTTTGGGAACCTATGTGTAGTAAGTAGCAAAGCTAAGATTTGAATCCAGCTTCCCTGACTCCAAGACCAATGTTCTATTGCCGATAACATCTTAAGAAATAGAAATGACTTACGTATGTATTGTACTTTATACTTTATAAAGCAGTTTCTCGGGCGCTATCTTGTTAGATTTCATGTAATCCTCACAACTGGGAAGGAATGAGCTAGGCAGACTAGTCAGAGAAAGTGAGCTGGAGTAGTGGATAGAGTGCTGGGACTAGTGTCAGGAAGAACTGAATTTAAATCCGGCCTTGGATAGTTACTAGATGTGTGCCCCTGGGCAAGTCACTTCACCTTATTTGCCTCAGTTTCCTTATCTGTAAAATGAGCTGGAGAAGATATGGCAAGCCATTCCAGTACCTTTGCCAAGAAAACCTCAAAATGGGGTCGTGAAGAGTTGGACAGAACTGAAAAAGACTGAACAATAACAGCAACAACAACAAGAAGAAGGTAGTTTGATCGGGGTGTACCTGAACAATTTCATGGATTGCTTAGTTTACTTGATGTGATCACAGAGTATCAGATCCCAGGAGTCTCGGCTGATATGGGGCTCAAGAGGACAGACTTGTAAGAGAAGCTGCCTTTTTATACCGCGTTGTGTTGCGAAGCAAGCTTATTTGCTCCAGCTTAATTTACTTTCAGTTCGTATTGGTTCAGAAATAACACAGGGTCTCCGGTTTGATATATATAATCATATATGTATATATTTAATTTATTATTATATAATATATTATTATATCATTTATAATATAACAATAAATATATAATATGATATGATATATTATAATATATAAATATATAATGTATTGTAATAATATAATATTTATTAAGATATTTATATTAATATATTATTATATAATATAAATATAATACTATTATTATATTAAATTATTGTATATTTTTTATTATAATAGTAAAATAGGTTAGGGTTAGTAAGTAAAATAGAGTTAGTTAAGTCCCAATAGTAACATAGCTCTCAATAAGTAAGTCTCAATCAGTAAGTCTCAGTAACAACTTAAGTCTCAATCAGTAACTTTCAGTCAGTAAGTCACCATCAGTATGAAATCTTACCACAATCGATCATCACTGTCAGGGGAATCATCTACATCTGGATCACGTGGCTGAGGAGTCCCAGGATCAGCCTCCAGAGTCCCATTGGGAAGGTCCCAGGCTACACATCTGTACCCTGGGGGAGACTCCAAAGATGGCTCGGGACTACCGGCCTTTTTAGTAATTCCTTCTAAAAAAGAAGGCAGTTTGCCAAATAAATGCATGATTGGTGGGGAAGGAGCTGTTCTCATAACATCCTTGAGAGCATTCCTGCTTATGAATATTTGGTTCCTGGAGGGGTGGCCAGCCCTTCCTGGGAGCAAATACCTACTGTAAACAGTCCTTCAACATCTAGCTAGAAATAAGATTAACATGAAAAAGAGTCAGGCCTACTGAGGGAGGTCAGAATGTCTTTTTGAATTCATTCATCACGGGTGTATAAAAGCAAGTGGGCCTGTACTTTAGAGGACAGCCAGAATCTGTATAGTTGTAAGTCTTCATCATGGGAATTTAAAATGGATGCCTTCAAGAGGGAGCCAGGTGGACATATTTTTTGCACATGACCTAAGAGGAGACATCTTGAGAATGCACATTCTCATCACAAGAGAGCCTGAGGGGCGGGGGTGGGGGGGAACGGGACTGATAGATTTCCTGCAGAAGCAAGCACATGGCAAAAGCATACCTGCATTACCAATTGTCCTGAGAATAGAATCCCATCCTTGACAAGTACATCATAAATCATCTCAAGTTAGACAGCTCCTAAGTTTGAGCACCACCCCGTAAGAAGGAAACGAGTTTTCTCAATCGTGTGCTTCTTGGTGAAGGTGAAGAGGCTCACCAAAATAACTCCAGAAGCTAAAAGGTTAAAGAAATGTCATGGAGGCAGAGAACCAACCCCAACTATTACCATGAGTGTCATGAGTGAGTTATTCTGAAAATGAAGACCTTATGACCAGGTGATTGTTTGTTTAGCTCCCTAAATGTGTTTACCTTTTTTTAGGGGAAACTAAACTGTGATATTATGAATCTTAGTGGGAAGGGGATGATGTAGAACTCTGTGAGAAATAAGGACTCACTAGAACATCAGAGGATTGCCCTAATAATGACTACAAGTATATTTCCTCTAAAAGGGAAGAGTATGGGCTATTGTAGTGCTTTATGGATTTCTTTATCTTGTTATGGGTTCCTGTGAATCTATTGCATTTTCTGAGGTGAAATAGAGGCTGTCCTATACTCAATATAGATTTGGGACCTTGAGTGCTTATAAGAGATGTGTGTAGGGAGGGGACATGGGACTTAGTTATCTAACTTAGGGGAAACCTAGATATTAGCTATACTTCATTTTAATAGGATGTTTTCTTTGTAATTCCAAGTGAAAGCGATGAGTCAAAGAGAGATAATAAGACTTTTTGGGGTCAACCTATAGGATTAAACTTGATGTACGTAGGCTCAGAGGCTAAGTATGTGTACACACACACATACATGCACACACACATGCACATATACACACACATAGCTGTTAGCCACTTGGGGACCTTATTTTTCCAATTTTGGAAACTGGAAGTAATTCACTTTAATTGGTCCAGCAAATAGCTACTTACTCAAATCATACCTAGAAATAATACTTAATAGGCTAGGAAAAAAAATAGCAGCACTTTTAGCATGGTTTTTTGTAATCCTGTGTGCCTAAAGGAAATCTAGTGAAAATGTGAGATTTCACTTGGTTATACATTTATAGTTTTTAAAATGAGAACTTCTCTGCAAATATTATTAATTATTAATACTAATGAGCCAGGGCACTAATTGATGAAGAACTCTTTTAAAACGTACCTCTTGGGGTCTTGGTACTTTTTAAAAAATGCTGAATCAAACCTTTGAAGTTTAAATAATAGTAACACTTGAATAAATGCATGCTAGTGAAATACCATCAAAACCCCCTTCATTGCATAGATTGCGATTTTGTTTCTGGGTGAGGATTAGGTTAAAGGTCACCAGCGCCTTTCAGTATTCTTCCAATCCAGCCCTGATGATCTGAAAGGAACAGAAGAAGGGAAGGGTGTTGTGAGGCTCGAAGGAGATAATGGATGCAAAGTACTTGCAAACTTTAAAGCGCTATATTAATGCCAGTTATTATTATTAGCCTCCAGTACAGTAATGACTTCATTCCTTGAGCCTTCTACTGCATTTTTACTGAGCTCAAGCAATATTTACAGTGATATAGAAGTGTGCTGATAAACGTTTAACAACTAGGCTCTCTGGAGGGGGAAAAATGTATGCACACACACTTTTGTTGTTTCTTCTTCATTTTTTGTTTCTTTTTTAAATAGTATTTTATTTTTTCCAATTACATGTAAAGATAATTTTTAACATTCATTTTTTTTATAGAATTTTGAGTTCCAAATTCTCTCTCCCTCCCTAAGTGGGTGAGCAATTTGAGATAGGTTATATATGTGTAATCGTGTAAAACCTGTTTTCGTGATAGTCATGTGTATGTACACACTTTTAAGTCTAATCTATATTAACAGTTTCTTAAGCCTAGATAATGAACAAAACAATGAATCAAGCCCATATCTGAAATTTAACAATGGGCTTCAGTTAGAGCCAGTTTAAGAATATCCCCAAGGGATATTATGGGAGAGTAAAGAAAGATTTCCCCAAGGCACACTAGCTCCTTTTCAGTTCTGCTAAGTGGAACTCCTGGGAATGATTTGCCCACACTAGGAGTATGATAGGAACAGTAGTGTGCTGAACCAGTTGTAACTCAATTGTCAGAGCACTGTTAGATTTTCAGCATGGGCATAGAAATTGCTATAACACAGGGCTTATTTTGTTGGGTTTTAAAATTATCTAGACTTAAGAAAGTTTTTAAACTGCCTGGACTTAAGAAAGTGTCTAGACTTAAGAAAGTCAGATTAAATAATTCAGATTAAATAAAGTCAGATTAAATAATTCAGATTAAATGTAAAAATGTATGTGTGCATACACTTATTTTCTCCAGAGAGCCTGGTTGTTAAACATTTACCTGCACATTCTTGTTTTCCTCTATAAATATTGCTTGAGACCAGCAGTAGTGCAGTAGAAGGCTCAGGGAATTAAGTCATCACCAGACTGCAGGCCTGGTGACTGGGGCTAATAATAATCATAATAATTAGATTTTATATAGTGATTTAAAGTTTACAAAGCGTTTTGCATCCATTATCTTATTTGAGCCTTAGAAATCATTATGATGGGAATAGAAAGGAATTTTTCCGACAAAAACTTAGAGAAGATTTGAAATGATTGGATGAAAAAAAAAGTATGTGTGTGTGAGGGGGGAGCGGTTGGTGAAGAGTCAGTTAAAAACCAAAGATACGCATGAGAGGAGCTGGCAGTCTTCACCACGTCCTTATCCCCAGTTTCCCACACTAGAGAATTTGGGGAATTTTCCCCTTGGATGAGATCTGGAATCGTCTGTCTCGATTGAGCCGAGATACCTTGCACCCAAAGGGAGAAATTTGTCATTCTGTATTGTCTGTTATGTGGTCTCCTATGTGACTTTCTCTGATTTCTGTTTTGCTGTTGACTTGGCTAGATGGGTTTCTTTGCTAAAAACAAAACAAAACACAACAAAACAAAGACACCTAGAGTCTAGCTGGTTGGCTCTGGTTCATATCACAAAAAAGCTCAGGATGGCCCCTGGGCTTATCAAGGTAAAGAGTTAATATGCCCCTCTAGGATAGAGCCTGTGCCCTAGTCAAAGACCAGCAGATGGTAGCAAAGAGCAGCAGCAGCAGCAAGAAAACAAATGAGGTGAAGCTCAGGAGTGGGGTCTAGTGTTGAAAAGAGAGAGCAAAATAGCAAAAGACCCTAGCTTCGTGAAGAAAGCAATTTGTCCAATGATACTGTCAGAAGAAATTTGCAGCTCCAAAGCCCTATGTGCATAAATTGCTGCAGACTTGTGGATGTCAAGGTCGTATGTGTTTCATATAACTTTGCCCAGCCAAGTATCTTCCCTGGCCAGAGGTTCCCTCCATGTGTCCCCTATCCAACTGATGGAGTTTATATACCTCCCTTTGGGAGGGTATACTCCTATGCATATTGAGGAAATCCTCCTGGTCATTCTTCTTAAGCTGTTTATCCAAAAGTCTTTTGCTTTGAACTAATATGCCCTCTGGTCGGCCAATTTAAAAAAAAAAAAAAGAAAAACGCAACAACACATGAAGGTAGAACATAAGCTAAGGTCTTGAATGAATGCTAACCCAAATCTACAGCCACCTTGAACTTGGGGAGTGTACTGGAGGGGTCATATTTGAAAGGGATTCTGGGAACTGTACAGGAACCATGATAATGGCTCCTACCTTGTATACAGATACACACACACACACTCACACACACCCATTTTCTGAGTGGTATGGAGACTAGAATTTCAGGGAGAGAAATGTGGCTCATTAGGACTCATTAGGAAATTAATTCAGGTGTAAGGAATTCCAAAAAGATGAGAAGAGGTGGCAATGGTAGGGTCTAAGAGAAACAACCAGGGCAATTTTTCCCATTGACATACTGTTGTATCATTTCCTTGTTGAAACATTGAGTAGCCTGTGAAGTTACAGACCTTCAAAAGGTTCTTTTTAAACAAACTTGTCTTCCGTTAGTGAATCATAATATGGCTCTTCTCTCTTTCTTTCTCCTCCTCCTCCTCATAAAGCATTATTAAGCGCTTACACGGTAGCCAGGCACTGTGCTAAGTGAGTAGGGACACAAACAAAACCCAAAACATGGTCCCTGCCCTTAAGACGCTCCCATTCTGATGGGGGAGGTGAGGAGAGAGAACGTGCCAGGACTAGGGAGCAGCCAGTGAAAAGGAGTTGTTGGGCAATATGGCCCATGGAAGGTTGGTAAAAGTATCAGTAGGGGAGAAGACTTGAATCCTAGAGCTACTTATTGGGTCTCTACTGTATGCAAGATACTATTTTCTTGCATTCTTATACCTTTTAAAAAACTCATTAAGGCATGTCTTTTGACAAGAAAGACAACTCAATTCAGTTCAATTCCACAAATATTTATTAAGCACCTACTTTTTGCAAAGCATTGCAGTTAAAAAGAAAAAAAGCCCCAGTGATTGCACCAATGCATCATGGAACCCCAGGAGAAAGACATGACAAAGAACTAAGCCTAAATGTTTCTCCTAATACTTCCTCCACAGCCTCTTAATCGCTGCCCTGTTAGAAACTGTGCTGACTTGCTCACAGAGCTTTCTCTAGGAGAGGAGGTTTAATGTGATCAAACCCTCAGAGTATTTCCCACCTCTGTGCCCTTGTATAGGGCCACCCTCCATGCCATCCCCACCTCTCAGAATCCTTGTCTTCCTTAAAGGGTCAACTTAGGGGCTGACTGCTCTTTGAAGTCTTCTTTGATCTCCCTGGTGATTGGTGTTCTTTTCCTCCTCAAATAGCCTCCCCTGTGTGAATGTGGTATCACCTTAGTAGACGTGGCTTTATTTTCATATTGACAATGCTTAACGCAGCACCTTGAACATAGTAAGTGTTTAATAAAATGTTTGTTGAATTGGGCTATATTGGAGAGACGGTCCAACCCCACCCTTCTATACCCTGGGGCCCAGAGAGGTAAGCTGATTTTCCTAAGGTCACACAGCAAGTTAGTGGTAGAGCTGAGACTAGGTTCCCTATCTCCTGACTTCAAGACCAGGGCTCCTTTCACTAAACCATGCTGCTGCTTCCTAACTGAACAAAAGTCACTGCCCTGCTTCCTTTCTTGGATCAGTCTAGCCCCAGTAAATATTGCCCTTCTCCTTCACCTGTCATCCACCTTCCTCTGGCCCCTAGATTTTTCCCCTTTCTTCAAGTGGCACCTTGGGATCTTCCTTTTCCCTTCAGTCAATGATGGATGATCTCTGCAAAGTATGTTGTTACTTTGTGGATTAAAGAGGCTGCCTGAAAATCCGTTCCATTGGATATTAAAGTATGTATTTCCTTGATTTATGGTCAGGCTGGACAGAGCTGTCTGCCAGGATAGAAACTGATAGGGGTATCCATTTTGACTAATGATTAATTATGATAGCTGAAAGCGATGCCCACCTATCCACTGAGAGGAAGGGGCAGGGAATAGTGTTGGCTAGGTTACCACCAGAGGTCACAGATGCGCCTGCTATATTTTCAGATTGTATTATCCATTACAGACAACACTTTCTCATTTAAAAGCATAATTTGTTGTCCTGAGAGAGACAGAGGGAAAGGGAGAGGGAGAGGAGGGAGGGAGGGAGAGAGAAAGAGAAAGAGAGAGAGACAGAGACAGAGAGACAGACAGACAGAGACAGAGAAAGACAGAGAGAGAGAGACAGAGCAAGCTGACATTTCACATGCAAGCCAAGGATTAGAATCATTGCAGGGCATCACGTTGTACATTCGAATGTATCGTCCTGCGTCAAGGACACTGAGTAGCAAGTACTAAGAGAGATGTAGAAAGCAGTGACTTCCTGATCTTTATTATGCAAATGCACAGTTCCCGGTGCCACTATATTTAACCTCATCATAGAAAATTTCACTGATCATTTCCAGCTCCAAATGCAGCCCAAACATCAAGACTATTATGGCATTGTTATCATCACCATCGTCATCATCACTATTCTTATTATTTTGGCCTTAGATTGAGCTTCAGCCAACATTTGCTGAGGTTCCGAGGCTGGATTCAACATCTCTTGCTATTTAAAAAACATTTTTTTTTTTTCTCACTCGTTTTACACGAGTGTTCTCTACCTGGCTGCTATGAATGGTGAGAGGGTTATAAACTCTGATCTCCTCACCCCATAGAGGCATATGCCAATATGTTTTCTTTTTCTTTCTTCTTGGGCCCTAAAAACTGAGGTGTTTGAGGGAAGTTGATTAGGAATGGCGGTGGAATTTTCAAGGATGTGTGTGTTGGGAGTGGGGGGGTTGATTAAAGAAACAACTTGGACCACATCAAAGGGTACTATGGAATAACCCATGATTTAAATCTGGAAGGCATCTTAGAGATCATCTATTATAAGCTCTCATTTTAAAGATGAGGAAACTGAGGCCCAGAGAGATTTCATAAAGGGCAGGCCTGCTTCCTACTCAGTAAATTCCAGTGGCTTCTGATTGCCTCTGGGATCAAACATAAATTCCAACGTGGTCTCCATCTACCTTTCCAGCCTTATGCATTACTCCCCAATCTGCTTTCTATGGCTTAGTGAGACTGGCCTTTTTGCTGTTCCTCAAACACAGTATCTGCTTTGCACAGGCTGTCTTTCGTGTGCCCAGATTGCAATTCCTTCACACCTTCAAAACAGCTCAAGAGCCTCCATCTCCATGAAACCTTTCAGACTCCCTCTGCAACTAGGGCCTTCCCCACCATGTTTCCTCCTGTTTATTTTGTAGAAAGCTCACATATATATTTATACACATGCATAGTATCATAGGACCATAGCTCTATAGCTGAAAGGGACCTCAGAAGTCATCTCATTTAACTCTTTCACTTTACAGGCCTGGAAACTGAGACCAACAGAAGTGGAATGACTTTGCCAAGGCAGGCAGGTGGTAAAGTATCCAAGACAGAATTTTAACTGATGCCTGTCCTGTCATCTCCCCAAAAGAATAGATACTCCATGGGGCAGCTAGGTGGCACAGTGGATAGAGCTCTGGCCTTGGAGTCAGAAGGACCCGAGGTCAAATCCGACCTCACACTTAACACTTACTAGCTGTGTGTCCCTGGGCAAGTCACTTAACCCTGATTGCTTCATCAAAAAGAAAAAAAAGAAGGAAAATAGAATAGCCGCTCCTTGAGGGAGCTCCATTGTCTATGTGGCTCCAGCATTCAGCACCTTGTCTGGCATAGAATGGGGATTTAATTAATTCTTTTGGACTGGTTAATCAGCTTTGCCAAAATCAAATGGATAACAAACAGCAGTGCTGGGATTTGAACCCAGGTCCTCTGACTCTAACCACGCCCACTACTCCTCCCATTGTGCCCATCTGCTCCTTCAAAGATTAAGGGCCTCATGAAAGTAGCGTGGATCCAGTCAGTGGCCTGCACTCCTAAATGCCTTCAAATGACCTTTTCTTCAAGGTGCAGGGCAAAGAGTACTAGATTTAGAATTAGAGGGTCTGAGTTCAAGTCCTAGATTTGCAAGTTCCTACCCGTGTGGCAGGTAGATGGATAGAGTGCTGGGCCTGGAGTCAGGAAGACCTGAGTTCAAATCTAGCCTCAGACACTTTTATTAGCTATGCGACCTCGGACAAGTCACTTAACCTCTGTTTGTCTTAATCCACTGAAGAAGAAAATGGCAAACCAAAGAAAACCCCATGGACAGGATGGTCCACAGGGTCGTGAAGAGTCAGACGCTACTGGACAACAACCTGTGTGACTTTGCACAAATTACTTAATCACAACCCCATACTTCATTTCATTGTCTTTAAAATGAGGGAATTAGACTTCAAGGGTGGGGAGTCTGCCCCCTGGAGACCACATGTGGCCTTCTAGGTCCTTTTGACTGAGTCCAGGTTTTACAGAACAAATCCTTTTATTAAGGGGATTTGTTCTGTGAAGTTTAGATTCAGTCAAAGGGCCGCACTTGAGGACCTAGAGGGCCACACGTGGTCTTGAGGTTGAAGGTTCCCTACCCCTGGACTAGATCATCTCTAATGTTGCTTCTACCTCCAAATCTACAATTCTGGGGTCTTCAGGATACTACCCCAAAAAATGGCCTTTGCTTTAGCCCTAGCTTTCTTAGGGTTGGACAGTTTTTTGAAGGTCAGTTGGTAGCACAGTTTATTTGAGGTAGAAGGTGAAGCTTTGATATAAAAAGGCCTACCTGCTCCACGAGCCAAAATCAGGCCACCTCACCCCACGGAACTGGACCCAGGTGACATCTGTGATGAGTCTTGAAACACCCAGATCGTGAAGTGAGTTCCAATCTACCAATTTTCCTTGTTCCTAAGGAGAGAGAACCTCCTTCTTGCTGGCAATTAGATCCCATGTGGCCAGCCATCTCCAGGGCTGCCATGTTCAGGGGCAGAGCCAGCCCAAACTGGACCTCCTAGGGGAGCACGATAGCTCCCAGCCTCAGTTGAGCATTGCCGCAATCACATGGCTGTCCAAGGAGAAGAGGGAGAACCCTCATCATTTCTGTCTTCACACAGCTCAGAGATGGCTGTTATCTTTTCCGAAACAGCAACAGGGGAGCATGTGTCTGCCAACTCTGGTCTCCTTTCCTTCCTTCCTGTCGCAATTCACCCTCCCCTGAGCTTAGCCCACTTAGCAGGCTTGCCCCTTTCTCCTTCTTCTTCCCTACCTCTTGGCTTCCCTGGCTTCCTTCAAGCTATCTCAATCCCCCCTCTGCTGGAGGCCTTCCTCAGGCCTGCTCCTTCCCCACCTCCAGCCAGTGCTTCCCTCTGAGATCACTTCCCCTTGGATAGATCTTGTACGTACTTCATTATTTACATGTTGTCTCTCCCATAAGAATGTGGGTTTCTTGGGGGCAGAGACTGTATTCTGGGCTTTTTTTTTTTGGTATCTCCCCAGTTGCTGAGGGTAGTGCTTGGCACAAGTAAATTCTCAATAAATGCCTACTGACAAAGTGACTCATTGCCCCTTTAGTGGCTGCGGCTGGCAAGTTGAAACTTAAACAAAGATGCCTGGGACTCTGCCCTGTCCGTTTCACTTTGGCCCAGGAGACCTCTGCATCCTGCTGCCATCAAACACCTCAGCAGTGAAGCAAGGCTCCTCTCACACCTTTGAGCTAGTGAAGCAGCTGCACTGTGATGGGGAGGGGAGAGAGAATGAAGGTGGGAGTAAGGATGCGGGAGGTGGGGGACGCACTCCTGTGTGAGGGAGAGGAAATAGCAATAGCAGTGGGGCAAAAGGGACCTCAAGTCAGGGTGCTTACCTCTGAAGAGGGCAGTGAGGGGTGGATTTTTTTTGGTCACTATTTAATTGTCCCTCATAAAATCTTAGGGTATAAGAGACTTTGAGAGACTCTTTCCCTATGGGAGCTTACCTAAATCATTCCATAAGAGGAAAATTCTTTTTGAAGTCCTCCAAAGAGACAGAGATGGAGATTGAAAGAGACAAAGAGAGAGAGGGTGGAAGAGAAAGAAAGAAAGAAAGAGAAAGAGAAGGAGAAAGAAAGAAAGAAAAAGAAAGAAAGGAAGGAAGGAAGAAGGAAGGAAGGAGGGAAGGCAATGAAGAAAAGGAGGAGGGAAGAAGAGACAGATACACAGAGACTGAGAGATGGAAACAGACAAAGAGAAACAGAGAAAGTGTCAGAGAGACAAAGAAAGGGAGAGAGGGAAGGAGAGAGAGATACATAGAGAGACAGAGACAGAGAGAAAGGCTGAGAGATGGAGATAGGGAGAGCAAAGAGAGAGGGAGCAAAGAGACAGAAAGGAAGAAAGACAAAGAAGGAGCGAAGAAGAGAGGGAAACACAGAGACAAAGAAAAACTGGGAGATGGGGTGCAGAGAGAGGCAAAGAGAAAGAGAGGAGCAAAGGGAGTGAGAAGAGAGGCACAGAGAGAAAGGGAGGGAAGGAGAGAAAGATACAGAGACAGAGAAAGGGGAAGAAAGAGAGAGAAAGAAGCAGAGGAGGGCAAGAAAGAGTGAGGAGAGAGAGGAGAAAGGGAGGAGAAGTAACAGAGAGATAGAGAGAGAGAGAGAGAGAGAGAGATCATAAAATTTACAGTGGGAGGAACTTTAGAAATCTTATTATCCAACCCCTTCATTTTACTGTTAAGGACACTGAGGCTCAAAAAGGTGAAATAACTCACCCCTGGTCATATTGGTAGTAAGTGGCAGTCAGGATTTGAGACCAGGTCTTCTGCTTCTGATTCCAGTGCTCTTTCTGTGGCAGCACACTGCCATCTGTTACACTGAGGTATGGTACGTGTTTCTTTCACAGGACTCTTTTTTCTGGGGCCTCTATTGGCCTCAGTTCCTTTAGGCCTCTGGCCTATGACCCTTGATGCTAAATCCAGCAGAGGGAAGAGGACCAGTGACCTGGCTTACTTCAGGACTTGGCTGAAAGCCCTCTGTTGGTGTATGGGGCCTGAGGGGTGGCTCCCAAGGCCCTGCTCCTTTTGAAAGCTATAGAAAAGATCAGGGCTCTGGGCCAATGCAATAATGTCCCAATGGGAAAGCTGACCTTGGCCAGGGAGAACCAGGAAGAAGCACAAACGACTCATTGTCCCTACATCCTCTAAGGTAAAAAAAAAAAAAAAAGAAAGAAAAGAAAAAAACTGAGTAGGGGAGTGTGGTGTAATTCTGATCGCAGTTCCCGGAACCTTGGCTTCCTTACCAGTCCAAACCAAGGATACCGAAGACAGGAACACAGTGTTACCTGGGACCTCTTTTCTTCTTTCCTTTAAACAGTTATTTTAGAAAATTCTAAATAAATGTTTTATTGATGATCTATTAAAAAATACAGCCATTTCCCTATGACTTCCATCTTTTCCTGCAGAATCTTTCTTGAGAGCAAAGAACAAAACCAATCAACGCAATGGCGGCGACCACTAAGTCCACCCCCTCTCAGACAAGAGGATAGAGGCAGGCCTCACCCACAGTTCACTGAAGGTGTAATTATCAGAATTCTGACAACTTTCACTCAGGATTCAGGGCTTTGAAGACCCATTCGTTTTTCCTTTTCTGAAGTCTCATCCAAAGGCTGGGTTAGCTTCCAACCAAAGAAATGGTGACTCCATAGGATAGTTACTAAATTAAAGAGAGATAATGTGCTTATGGAAAACAAGCAGCAGAAATCTCACTTATTTGGCTCATTTACATTATTAGTCTTTTAATTCACTCTGTGCTGCTGTCTTTGGATTTCCACTAGAGGGCAGGCTTGGAAAATATATTTATATTTCGTTGATACGTCTGGGAAGTATGGCCAGTTTTTTTTCTTTTTTCTTTTTTGGGGGGGGTATTGCTGGATGCTCTTAGTTCTGGGGCGCCTCCAGCCCCCGACCTTGACTTAGACATGAGCTACAAAAGAAAGCCTACAGAAAGCAACAGGGCAGCTGCTTCCCATGTCCTCTGGCCTGTTGCCCATTTGGAATTCAGATGCAGCTGGGCCCTAAGATGCAAACCCTGGCCCTCTGGCCCAACCCTCCTCCCCAAGCACAGTGCTTGAGTCAATCTGCAAGATTTAGCTGGTAAATTCAGAAATAAGAGAGGGAGATACGTTAGAAAGAGTTATAAAAAGTCACTGTTATGACTTTCTCACCTGTTTCCTTTTAATTAGTCTTCTCTCATTATCCCCCCTTCTTTTTCTCACACCTACTCTAACCTAGAGACACTTCTATAACGAGTTGCTAAAGATCAGAAATCCTCTGCAAAGAGTCAGGCAGAGTAAGAAAGATGATGGTGTGGAGTGGGGTTGAAGGAAGGGGTATCTAACAATTACACTTGGGATTTTCAGGCAGACAACTCTGGGAATCATGGGATTTAGAGCAACAAGGGATCTCCAAGACCATCCGGCCCAAGCTCCTCATTTTATAGACGAGGAAATGAGGCCCAGAGAGGGGTACTCACTTGCCTGCGGTCACACAGTCAGGAGCTGGATCTAGCTTTTGTTATTCTGTCATGTCCATCTCTTTTTAGGGTTTTCTTGACAGTGATACTAGAGTGGTTTGCTGTTTCCTTCTCCAGTTCATTTTACAGGTGAGGAAACTGAGGCAAATAGGGTTAAGGGACTTGCCCAACGGCTAGACAGCTAGTAAATGTCTGAGGCTGGATTTGAACTCATGAAGATGAATCTGCCTGATTCTAAGCCCAGTGCTCTATCCATTGTAGCACCCAGCTGCCGGATATAGCTCACACCTGGCTCTAAAGTCAGTATCCTTTTCTATATACCATGTTGCCTCTCCTTCCCTGGCCCAGACTAATCTTGCTGGAATCAACTCAAGTAAGAAAGCTAACATCTTTATTATAGATTTAGTCATTCAATGAAAAAAACATTTATTATGCTCCGACTCTGTGCCAGGCTCCGGGCTATGCCTTGGAAAGACAAAAGAAAGTTAAAAGACCATCCTTGTTCTCAGGGAGCTCAGTTTAATGGAAGGGATAATTCGAAAATAGCTATTACAAATGAGCGCTACAGCAGGAAAGATTGGAGATAATCAACCAGGGGAAAGTACTAGAATAACGAGGTCTTGGAAGATTTTAGCGGGAGTTTGAAGGGGAGTTTGAAGGAAGCAGGGAAGCCAGGAGGCAGAGATAAGGACGGAGAGAATTCAGGCCTAGGAGACAGCCGGTGAAGATGCCTGGAATCGGGACATGGAATGTCTTGTACAAGGAATAGGGAGTTGGTTGGGGGTGGTGTAAGGTGAAAGCTGACTAGCAGGGTAGTAGAGGGGCCGGGTGATGAAGGACTTTGAATACCAGACAGGATTTTATATTTGAAACTGGAGGTGATAGGGTGCCCCTGGTGTTTACTGGGGGATGACATTGTGAGATTTGCACTTTAGGAAGATCACTTTAGAGCTGAATGGAAGGTGGAGGGGAGTGGGGAGAGACTTGTGGTAGGCAGCCCCCCACCCCACCCCCAGCAGGCTGTTGCAATAGTCCAGGCATGAGGAGATGAGGGCCTATATCAGGGTGATGGCAGTGTCAGAGGAGAAAAGGGGGCATATTTGAGAGATGTTATAAAGGTAAAGAGCAGTTAGGTGGCATGTTAAGCAGAGTCAGAAAGACTCGCATTCTTAAGTTCAAATCTGGCCGCAGACACTTACTAGCTGTGTGACCCTGGGCAAGTCACTTCAACCTGTTTGCCTCAGTTTCCTCATCTGTAAAATGAGCTGGAGAAGGAAATGGCAAACCGCTCCAGTATCTTTGCCAAGAAAACCCCAAATGGGGTCATGAAGAGTCAGACTCGACTGAAAAAACAACTGAATAACAACAACAAAACTAAGGTAAAATTGACAGACCTCAGCAGCAGATTGAATATAGGAGGTGAGAATGACACCTAAGTTTCTAGCCAGAGTGACTGGGAAGGTGGTGGTGCCCTAGACAGCAATAAGGAAATTTGGAAGAAATGGAGGAGGTTTTTCAGGGGGAAGATAATGGATTGTTTTGCATTTAATATGGAGTTTTTGTGTGTTCTATTTCTTTTTTAATCAATTAAAAAGAAATTCTGACCATAAGAGACATCAACTAAAATGAACATTTCCATATACAGAATAGAACAGAAAAAAGAAAATTGTACATGAAACTTTGCTTTGTATTTACTTGGTCTATATTTAGCATTTATTTATCTATGTCTATATTGTTTCCCACAATAAAAAGATAAGACCCTTGAGGGTAAGGACTGTTTCGGTTTTGTCTCCGTATACCTAGTGCCTGGCAGAGTGCCTAACACATGATAGGTGCTTTATAAATGTTTGCTGAATGAATGAATAAACAATACAGACAAGTATCTTGTAATGATTTTTTCCCCCCGATTGCATCAGTCAGGGAGCTTCCTTTATAGTGAAAACACTACACTTAATGTATTCCGGCCTACACATCTTGAGGACAAAACCAGCCAATGCTGCCTTGAAACTCAACTGAACATTCTGAAGGGCCTGTGGAGAGACCAGTTGGCCCAGGGTGTTAATGTGGAGATGAGAGTTCAGAGCCCACTCTGGAATGCCCCTGGGTAGGGCTGCAGCTGCTCACAAACTAGCCCAGGATTTCCCACATTCCTGTCCCCTAAGTAGAGTCACTCGAGTGGGGGGGGGCGGGTATAGTTATCAGATTAGCTAGCTAGAGAGCCATGTCAAATGCACAATGGACTGCAATATTGACCTTCTGGGTGGGAAGATTTTATTTATCCAAGAATCAGATCTATACCTGAAGGCAGCTTTGTATTACTGTCTGGGAGATTGGGGAGAGCCAAAGGGGGCATGGACAGGAGGGCTGGGGTGGCCCTAGAATAGGAAGCCATGAACTTGTCTTTTTTAATATTTTGATAACTATATTTTAATATAATTAATTGCCTTTGTAATTCTATGTGTTCCATTTTCTGTATTTAAAAACATTATGATGATATAACATGGTTGATTCTGACTCAACTCTCTTAGGGCCAGTCAGTTGACTAGCGTTTATTACATAGCTACTATGTGCCAGGCATTGTGCCAAGTGCTGTAACAAGCCAGGGCCGTTACATTGTCTTCCTCTGCCTTGTACCCCAGCCCAGGGTTCTCCGGGGCCCCAAAGCAATTGGGAAATATCTCTTTCAACCAATGGCTCAAGCTCTCATAGGCCGTGCTCCTCCATTCTTAGGGGCCAGTGACTAGCACTTTGGTTTCATTTAACCCCTTACCATCTACAAAGGGATATCCATTTTAAAGATATAGGAAGAACAGACACTTCTCCAAATATTTTGAGGTGTAATTCCCCCTATATTGCCTTGGGAATTCAATTCACAATCTCCATCTGGAGATTCCATTCTCGGTGTAGTGTTTTCACTATAACTGAACTTAGCTCAGTTCCTGCACACAATTAGTCCTACTATGGTCAAGCCTAGAGCTGGCAGTGGTGGTTTCTGCTGGGCTAGCATCCCTGGACCTTCGCTCTTCAGGGCATCTCTTCTGGGATGGTTGTTACAATACCCAGGCTGGTGTCCTGTAGTTCTGGCTCCCCATGGCCCGAGTCATGATTTGAGATTCCATTCCCTTTCTTGTTTAGTTGTTTCTGTCATGTCTGACTTTTTGTGGCCCCATTTGGGGTTTTCTTGGCAAAGGTACTGGAGTAGTTTGCCATTTCCTTCTCTGGCTCATTTTATAGATGAGGAAACTGAGGCAAACAGGGTGAAGTGACTCGCCCAGAGTCACATAGCTAGTAAGTGTCTGAGGCCAGATTTGAACTTATGAACATGAGTCTTCCTCACTCCAGGTTGGGCACTCTATCCACCGCACCACCCATCTGCCTCTTCCGCTCCCTACACTAGAACAAACAAAAAGACCAAAGACCCAGGCTTATTTCTTGGGGTTCCATGGCCTGAAGGTGGTGGGGGGAGGAGGTCACTCTCAGGCCCTCCTCCTTTATTACATAGTATGAATGAAGGAATCACATTCACCTGCAGAAAGCAAACATAGCAAAAGCTCTTGTTTGGTGCTAAGTCAGACTCTAAAATTAAAAGATACTGACAAAGTCCGGTTATGCAACTAATAGAAAAAAAGCTTTTCACAACCATGTCGTAGGTCAATGCGGAATACCCATGTATGACCCAGTTCTCCAGTCTTCAGAAAGCTCCAGTTTCCTAGTTCTTCATGGTTGAGGATGCCATCTTAGCAAAACGATTCCCCATTCCCCAGAGAAGGGGTTGGCTTCACCAGACAGCCCAAGGGGCCCATGATCTCCCTCCCCCCAAATTAAGAATCCCTACTGTAAGTGGCGAAGGCATTCCAGTTATTGCAAAGGGGAACCTTTACTGGAGTCCTAGAAGGAGAAAGATAAGAAGTGAGGAGAGGGAAGAACTATGTCTCTGATGCACTCCGAAAATATTGTTATTTTGTTACATTGTTAAATTTGTTATATTTGTTATTTGTTATATTGTTGAAGCAACACAGGTCTCATCGCTTATCTGTGATTTGCTGAACTATGAAAAGATTTCGGCCCAAGGATAAAGCAACAACAATAATTCATATTTCTGTAGTGCCTTGAGGTTTGTTTTCTGTACAACAATCCATGTGAGGCAGGCAGTGAAGTCTTATTATCTCCATTTTACAGAAGAGGAAAAGAAAACACGTAGACAAGGAAAAGGCAAAGAGGACAATAATACCTAAGGTTTTAGAAAATCTCTCTTCTACATTGCAGGGTTAGGGGTGTGGCACCCTCACAATCTGGAAAATCTGGCCCTCGCTTGGTACCAGAGAAGTCTGAATTTTTTATTTTTTATTTTTAAATGAGGTGTTTACAGTACCTTATTGTAAAATTTGGGTTAAGTATTTGGTCATTGGCTCTGTGTCGTCTGCCGGCCTTCATGTGTTATCTGCAGCTTCTACAAAACTCCCCATTTCTCATTTAATTTCTTATGCTGGCCCAAGATATATCAAAACTTTGATGGGAAAAGTCAAGATGGAGAAAGGATAACTGTACAGTCATTGTGATTTGGGCTGTTTTTGATGCTTTTCTGAGATTCCTTAATTTCTGCCTCCCAGTTGGCTAAACTGTTTCTTTTTTAGAACAGGGGAAAAATTTGTGACTAAATGGCAGGTTTGGGAGTTGGGGAGTCCAGAGAGAGCTTCCTTAACGATAAGCCTCAGCCCTGACCTCAGAGCCTCTGCCCTCACAAGTAGGAGGGTAGCTTGCATACCATGTCTATTCTTTCCCAACAGAGTTGGGGACTGCTGCTTAGTGCCAAATGTAATGTGGACACTTGCCCGCTGGATAGAGATGGAAAACTCATTTCCCTGTCTATCAAATGGCCTGCCACAAGGTTGGGAATGATTTTCTGTCAGGAGAGGCCTGGTTGGATTTCATTCGGTGACCTGGAGATAAAGGACTCCAGTAAAGGTTCCCCTTTGCAATAACTGGAATGCCTTCACCCCTTACAGTAGGCTTCGGTTCTCTTTTGCTGTTTCTGGTAGCACCTCCCTCCTTCAACTGATTCCTAGTTTGATCCTTATGATGGGAGTTTAGAGGTCAACACATCTACATGCAGGCTGTTAATATCCCTGGGAAGTACTGAGCAGCAGATTTGGCCAAGTTTCAAGATCAATTCAAGGCTTTGGGGAATAAATATTGTGTGTGGGGAGACATATTGGGAGCCTAGAGGCTTAGTCATTAATTAATCCAGGCCCTGGGGCTATATTCTGCTATACAGTGGGGTCATGACCCTAACAATAGGACATCATATGAGTACAGCTGAGTGAAGCCCACAAAATGGCCTGGGATTCTGTTCCAGAGGCGCTTACTAATGGTATGACTTTGGGGAAGTCACATACATATCAGGTCTCAGTTTCCTCATCAATTCAAATGAGTGGATTGGACTAGATGTCCTCGAAGGTTTCTTCCAACCCCATCTCTGACCTTATGATCTCTGCAAGCTCTATCAAGCAATGCTGAGGCTGGAGAGTCAGAGATCTGGATGGAGGGGCCCAGACTCGACTGAGACATTACTGCCATCATTCTCGTGAGCATTTCTCTAGCTCTTGTCTTCATGAGTGGATGATCCTTCCCCAGACACTTTTTAGAGTGATGGTGGAAGAGAAGATTTATTAAATACCCACTTGTGCTAAGTGTTTTACAAGAATTATCTCTTTTGAGACTCACAAAAAACCCTGGGAGGTAGGTAGATGTTATTATTAGCATCCCCATTCTACAGTTGAGGCAACTGAAGCAGAGGTTAAATGACTTGCCCAGGGTCACAGAGGTAGTAAGAGTCTGAGGCCACATTAGGACTCGGGACTTCCTGACCCAACGCTCAGAGCTCTAGCCATTGAGCCTAGAGAACGCCCATTCTGAGAATCAATAAATTGAGCCAATAGGATGACAAAGATTCATTTTTGGTTCAGTCTGAACCTATAACATTGGTATAGAGAACTCCCAATGTAGAAACTCCCTAATTAGAAGGGACGCAGCTGGGCAACTGTCCCTAACATGGGGTTGCCTGGAGGCCTCTGAGAGGTTTGCTTACAGTCACCCAGGTAGGATGTCTGAGGCAGGATTTGAAACTGGGTCTTCCTTACTCCAAGGCTACCCCTCTATCCGTTATGCAAGACTGCCTCAAACATTTATTTACTACTTCCAAACAACTTAAAACAAGTGTCTTAAGATTCAGGAACAACCTCCATTGAGCTTTACAATCTGAAATGGCTCTTCTGACTAGCAATGCATCAGGAGGGCTGGATAATTCATTCAGTTGCTATATTTTTCACAAAAGGAATTGAAGGAGGGGATATGAGTAGGTTTTAACATTGATATGGATTTAGTTTCAGCAGAATGAGGGAATGAGGGTTATCACATTTGAGGAATCTCTTTAGAGACAGGCTTATATTACATTCAATCATATTATAGTTCTCAGTATTTGACTTATTTGCTTTGTTCAATATTACATTAAATATTATAGTCCTCAGTATTTTTGCCTTATGAGCCTTATTCACCTTATCTGATTACATCCCATTATATTGTAGTCCTTAGTCTTTATACCTTCTTCATTTATGCTGACTAGACTGTAAGCTCAGTGAGGGCAGGGACCATACCATATCATATCTCATAGTTCTCTGTATTTATTCCTTATTTATCTGCTATAAGCCCTGTGAAAGCAGAGAATCTATCTTATATAAATTTTGTATCTCCCTAGGTCTTAGCACAGTGTTTTACACATGGTAGGTGTTAAATAATCACTTATATTTTGTCTTGGATTATTTCTGTGGACACATGCCCCAACCAGACCTATGCCAAAATGTGAAGATATCACTAGGGATTCGATAAAATAGACTCAAGAGAAGAATGATTTATAGCTGCCAGGTTCAAGAAAACATGAGTATCATATATCTCCTCTATCAAACTGAGATCTTTTGATGGACACTGACTAGTTCTTGAACTTGATCTCTTTAGGGCTGGGTATGAAAGGGCTAGAAATTGGGCAGTGCCAGTGTTGTTTGGCTGAGTTTTTGTTACATCTGTTTCATCTTTCCCAACTCAAGCTCAGGTCCTGCCTTTGGACCATGCTAACTGGAGAGAGCATATTCCACGTTGTCCCCAACTCTCTAACCATGCTTCACTGCCCTTTTCCAGCCATACCATCACTATCCCCACATTTTTCCCATTTCTTGTTCTGGGAATAATAAGACCTGTGCTATCATTGCTTTCGGAAAAGGAGTGTTAATTGTCCCCATGGCTTCTCATCATTCTTTTGACTTCATCCTTTTTGGGCTATGTGCATTGTTTCTCCCATTTATAACATAAGTTCACTGATGGCAGGGACTGTCCCTCCTTTTCATTCCCAGTACTTAGCATAGAGCCTGGTATGTACTAAGTACCTAATAAATGTTTTTTTTCATTCATCTATTCATTCATTTATTCATCCATGCATTCACCTCATGGTTGTACAGAAGGTCCGCTACAGGCAAAGGATTACCCATCAAAAGGATATGGTTTTAGCATTTTAGAACACATCTGCCCATGTCTTGATTAGAAAATGAAGTGATTCGGGCCTTGGTCGCTTCCTGACTTGATTACAGACATTTAATGGACACTCCAATAGCTCTTCTGCATAGATTACAACTCATGGAGAATACCCTTTTTGCAAAAGCTCCAGGCTTCCAATACATTTGATTCAGTACCCATCCATCACTGCCTTCTTTGTATATTCAATCCCAAAGGATCCCACTTTCTCTGCCTCTAAACAGATGAAAATAAACCCATCAGTTTGGGTTGTATCTGCTGCCTGTGGCTTTTAGCTTTGGAAAGAAGAACTGATAATAGAGGCACTCTTCTCTCGGCATGGGAACATGACCAAAAGACCACAGCTTCTTACAGGATCATAAGCACAACTGGAGAGGCAGCTGGAATGGCTAAATCATTTTCACATTAAAAATCAAAATCTATTATGATGAAGCAGCCAATGATAAAACAAGAGGTCAAGAGCAGCTGTTATGGTATTATAGTATCAGTTTTTCAAAATCTGGTGACATAAGGAAATCTAACTCCTTATACTCTTTACTTCTTTAGTCCACTGAGTCTCTCTTTGCCTTCTTACTTTCATTTAATATGTAAGATTTAAAAACACCTCACCTTATATTTATGTCCTTATCACTAGTCACATAAAAATAAACATTTGATTTCTTAGCCTTTATTATCTAAAAATATTCAACTTTTAAATTTTTGGTAAGTTTGCAAATTGAATATCCTGTTCACTTTTGAGTTCTTTTGAAGGAATGATTCAAATGCTCTCCTTTCCTTGGAGTTCCATTTTCTTTGGTGGTAAGGTCCAACTTTGCAAGATATATTATTTTGAGATGCCAATCAATATCCTTTGCTTTTTGGAATATCATATTCTATTTTCCTTTGATGTCCTACAACCTATTAGAGTAGTACAGTGCTATTCTGACTTTTTCTCCTTGGGGTTTGGAGTTTTTTCCCTGTTTGTTAGATTTTTTTTTTGTTTGATATTGTAGACATGCAATTTCATTATAATGTTTCTTGATGATTTAAACCTGAGGTTTCTTTCTGTTTCATGTTCTGTGGATCCTCTCAATCCGAACTTTGCTGTTTCCAACATTTACAGGGAAACTTGCAACTTAATTTCTTGAGGCATGGTATTTTTTTTTTCCTGGAAGACCTATCATCCTCAGGTATTTCCTCACATCCTATCTTGTGGTGTTTTTTTCTTTTTTTTTTTAAGGCAATGGGGTTAAGTGACTTGCCCAGGGTCACACAGTTAGTTAAGTGTTATGTGTCTGAGGCCGCATTTGAACTCAGGTCCTCCTCAATCTAGGGCCGGTGCTCTATCCACTGTGCCACTACTCCCCTCACATCCTATCTTGAAAGTCAATATCTTATTTTGTTGTGCTCCTATGTTCTTCCAATCTTATTTTTCATTTTTGTTCAGTTATTTTTCCACCTCTGAAGTTCTGCATTCTAATTCTGTCATATCCTTTTCCAGAAAATCTATTGATATCAGCTTTATTGAAGGAATATATCATAAATCAACAGAATTTAAAATGTAAGCACTTTTAAAAGAGGACAATCCTGGAATACACAGACCTTACTACCATTCCTGGTGTATCTCTTGAATGTATGTTTTGAAACATGGAGGCATGGGGAAAGAACAGCAGAAGGAAGAAATCACCCATCGATGTTTGCCAGTCACTTTTGCTGTCTTCATCAGCATTGTTCTCCTACCCTTGTAGTTGAAGGGGCTCTTCGAATGGGCTGCATCAATGACTCAGGACTCACTACTTCCAAGAAGCCTTTCTTGTCCAGTCATGCTCTACAGTGATTACTCTGCATTCCTCAGAAGTCAGGGACTATTTGTGTTTTATGATCTTCATTTAATTTTTAAAATTTGTAATCTTTAGATGACTCATGTTTTCTGTTTCTTCTCTCTCTGGTTAGCCTGTAATAGAGTTGACTACAGGGGGCCAAGGTATCAATTTCTTTTTATCTCTCATAGAGTAGGCATGAAGAAACCCTTGACAAATACTTAACTGAAGAATTAATCTTCCCTATTATTGGAAAAATATATGAGGTCAAGCCCTGTACACATTGCTCTAAAGAATTCATTTAGGAAGCTTCACGCAAACCAGCAGTACTTTTAGCTGTAGGGATTCACCCATACATTTGCGGAAACTTAGTTGTAAATTCTGTATTCTAAGGAAGGATAGAGATATATTAAGAGGTAGCATGGAACACAGTATAAAGAAAGAAGAGTGGACTTGCAATTAGGAGAGACTGGGTTTACATCCCATCTTTGATAATTATTGGCTTTATGACCATGGGCAAGTAATTTAACCTCTTAAAGCCTAAGTTAGGGCACCTGGGTGGCCCAGTGGATAGAGTGCCCAGCTTGGAATCAGGAAGAATCATTTTCCTGAGTTCAAATCCAGGCTCAGACACTTACTGAGTGACCCTGGGCAAGTCACTTAGCCTTGTTTGCCTCAGTTTCCTCATATGTAAAATGAGTTGGAGAAGGAAACGGAAAATCATTTCAGTATCTTTGCCAAGAAAACCCCAAATGGGGCCAGAGAGAGTCAACTGAAGACACAATTGTAATAACACAACAATGCCTGAATTTGCTCATCTAGAGAATGAAGATAACATTTGCTTAAAATCTATGATTCTACGTCCACCTAAGTCTTTACTTCTTTAGGTTAAACATTTCTTCAACCAATCTTCATATGACATTATTTCAAGGTCCTTCACGCTTCTGGTAACCATCCTCTAGTCACTCTCCATCTTATTCCATAAACGTCCTTCTTAAAGTGTGGTGCCAAGAACTGAATAAAGAGTGCAGTGAGACTATTCCTGACATTATGCCTATATTAAGGCTGCTTTAGGTATAAGCTTTTCTTGGCTGCCATATAACACTGTTGACTCACATTGTCTACTTGGATGCCCAGCTTTTTCTTCGATGAAATGTCCTCTAGTCACACTTCCACATTTTTTTTAACTTGGAAAGTTGATTTTTAAAGCTAGGTATAAAATTTAAAGTCATCTCAATTAAATCATATTATCTTCAATTTAGCCTAATATGCTTATCAAGATTTTGAATTCTGAATCTGTCAGTGACAGTATTATTCATGTTTCCTCCTAGTTTTGTGACATTTGAAAACTGATAACTGTGCCGTCTATGCCGTTACACAAGTCATTGATAAAATGTTAACAGCACAAGCATAGATTACTTAACCATTCCAATAGAGGCCCCCTTTCAAGTTGACATGGAGCCATTAAGACTACTCTTTGGCCCTTCGTCCAGTTCCCAATCTATCAAACTGTACTAATGTCTAGTTCACATCTCTTTAGCTTATTCACAAATAGAAAATGAGAGATTCTGACAAATGCCTTGTTAAAAATCTAGATAAGCTACACAGATTCCTCTGATCTACCAGCTTAGTAAGTGTGTCAAAAAAAGGAAATGAAGTCAGTCTGGCACAATCTGCTCTTGATGAAGTCAAGCTCTTTGTGATCAGTGTTTCCTTTTTAAGATGTTCACTAAGCATCCTTTAACTAACAGGTTCTAAAACATTGCTAGGAGTAGATGTCAAGCTCACTGGCCTACGGTATAGGGATCCTGCATTATTCCCAACTTGATTACCTGGAGAGGGAAGCAGTGGGTGTAGGCAAAGTGTTTTAGTTTGCTCCCTTTCCTTCTTCAAGAATAAGAAATGGTTTTAGAAAATCCTGACAAGTTAAACTCCTTGGTTCCTCCATGAACTGGTAGGTGGCCACTGATGCTGGGGATGGTTATTCTTTGGTACCTGTGGCAATCAATGAAACCACACTGGCAGATATGAAAGGAAGGACCAGCTCTGGAATTTAAGGATATTAGAAAAAATAGAAATATTTTATTAGAAGGGCTTGATATGGACTTTTGGGACATCATGAAGTCTAAAGCTTCACCTTTAGCTTACTGAACCCACAAGTGATTCCATGCAACTAGTTTGAATCAGCTAAAGTGTGGGGAGCTCATTCTTGGAAGACATGACTCACAAATTTGGTTAAGATTGATGCATACATGCTCTTTGACTCAGCAATACCATAGGTAGGTCTGTATCCCAAGGAGATCAAAAAAAAAGGGAAAAGGACCTATATGTACAAAAATATTTATAGCTGCTCTTTTTGTGGTGGCAAATAATTGGAAATCAAGTCGATGCTCATCAAATGGGGAAAGACTGAATAAGTTGTGGCATTTCATTGTGATAAAATACCATTGCGCTATAAGAAATGAGAAGGGGGTATTTTCAGGAAAAAAACTAAACAAAATAAAACATGGCAAGACCTATATAAGGTGAAGCAAAGTGAATGAGAAGAACCGGGAGATCATTGTGCACAATAATAGCAATACTGTAAAGATGATCAACCATGAAAGATTTGGGTACTTTTTAACAATGATCAGACAGTTCAAAACACTCCTGATGAAAAAATCCTATCCGCCTCCAGAGAGAGAACTGATGAACTCTAAGTACAAACTGAAGTATAATTTTCTTACTTTCTAAAAAAAAAATGTGGCTAATTGGTTGGGAGGTAGAGCCAATCTTGGCAGAGAAAAGGCAGGAAGTAGCCTGAGCTCTTGCTAATTTTCCTCAAAACAATTTTAAATTAAGCCTCAAAATGAATTCTAGAGTGACAGAAAAAAAAGATGAGGTGAAACAATTTTCCAGCCCAAGATAACTCGGAAGGCCTGCAGGAAACGTCTGTCTCACTTGGGTAAAAGGGGAGTGCAGCCCAGGGCAGTTAGTGTCCAGGCCCTTAGCCCCCACCACAGATAAGCAACTGAGGTCCCTCAGTCCTGGCACAGTCCTAGTAAAACAGGCTACTGGCCAGGTCAGTCACTCCTGGTACAACAGGTGAGCTCCTGGCCTTGGCACAGCAAGCCAGTGACCATGCCCCTGGCACAAGAAGCTCCGGTACCTCAAGAGCGGAGCTCAACTTTAAAAGTCATGAAATAGACTGGAAAACGAGCAAAAAAAAAGTCCTAACTGTGGAAAGCTACTATGGGGACAGGAAAGATCAAAAAATATGGCTAATATAGAAATATGTTTTGCATGATTTCACATGTATCTTATCATATTGCTTGCCTTATTAGTGGGTGGGGTAGAATTTGGAACTCAAAATCTAAAAAAAAAAAGTTAAATTTTTTAAAAAAGTAAACAAATATTTTCTAATGATTTCTACGTTTTGTTATTGTCATCTTCAATTCATCATAATGATCCAATTGATCATTATCTTCCCTAACCCTCATGATAGAAAAAATTTCCATTTATGGAATAAATACTTAAGTGTACCTACATGTATACATTTGTTTCAAAATTTTAATAGGGCAGATTTGAAAAAACTTGCTTACACCAATAAAGAAGTTTTTGAAACATATAGCAAGGTCTACATCATCATCTAAGTCACATCAACATAATTATCATTGAATATATTTCTTTTCATAAATACATTTAGGAAAAAATAAAGGCATAAAATGAACAGTTTAGCAGTCTGTCAATCCAATGGAATATTTTGGATAGAAATAATTAAGTCCCAATAAAGAGGAATTAAAAATAAATTCCAATTTTACTTTATGTCCCTTTTGGAACAATTTGCTACCATGTCTGCATAAAAATAAGGGCATAAACACATTCTATCCAGATTACTCTGAAGCCATCCACAATAATACAATATTATTATGTATAAACTTAAGACGTTGGGCAGGGTTGGGGGAAAGGTAGGAGGGGTGGGAGATAATGTTTTCTAAATTAGACTCTAAAACTGGGTCGGAGTGTTTATAACTGGATTTTATTTTCACCCATAATCACACCTATTGTAGGTGTGAGAGTCAGTAACAGAGGTAGATAAGTTGGGAACAGGGTGGGGAAGCAGTGTACAAAGACCAGGGAGAAAGAATTATGTAGGCTCATACTTGTCTGTAATGGTAGACCAGGATACCAGATAAATCTGAACATTTTGCCCTTCGGTTACAATGAAATTTGAATAGGCCCACACACAGACACCAAGCAGAAAAATACTGCCCCCCCTGCCCAGCCTCCACTGCTCCTAGCTAATGTTTCTCTATATTCATGTTTGCAAACATCAGGAAAAACATCATGCGAAAGATGAGCCCAACACAAGATCCAATGGGTCTCCCAATAACGGAGTGGCACTTTAGGGAGATTCCAGTATAAACCAGCCTTCCCATTTACCCTTGGGATCAGTTTGTAAGTTCTGAAGATAATGACCAGAAAAGCCATCAAAAAGGGGATGCCACAAGGGGCTGGGAAAACATCCTTTCAGAAGCCGGTAGTAGTAGCAGTATAGATTTAGACTGGACAAAGTCATCTAGCGCCCCCAGGAATGACTCATCTGTTGGTTCTACGGAAGCAAACCAGAGTCATCACCACTGTTTTTCCCTTAGGACTTTTCCTGTCCGAAATGAAAATGCCATCATTTTACATTAAGCTAAGGATGAAAAGATACAGACAGAAAGCTTTAAGGGAAACTTGGAAGATGACAGCATTCTCCATAATGAGAATTGGAAGCTTTGCCAATCACCGTGATCTTATTTCTATATCTTGCCCCCTTATTAAAGCTCAACCCTGTGAATTTGTAAGAGAAACACCCACAGAGCTAATGCTGGGTTTACGTCTGGATGTCCACTTTGGGACAACTCCATTCACTTGATGTCTGTGACCATAAACAACGCTCTATGTTTTGCAATTCTCTGGCCAGTCTGCCAGAAACGTGCTACAAATGGCTGCCGCATCTGTTGCTGATTCCTCAAATGTAACAGGCTGCAACTGGATAAAAGGCAAGCAGCTCAGATCTTTCTGTAACAGTAAAAGTAAATAGTTTTGGTCTCTGGCATGGAATGTGGCTCTGGGCAGTCCTCCATTCCTGCTGTCCTCAGAATTGGAAGGCTCCTGCTTTCCTGACGTCTGCCCCTCTTACCTGCCTGAGGCAGATTTGCAGGTAGCATGTGAACAACCAGGAAAGGAGGAAAGTGGGGGAAAAAGATGAATAATAATGACAAAAATAGAAGTCTCCCCTGCCCCCCTCCCCCCGAACTTTACTTATAACTCAAATATCAGTGCCTTTGAAACAGCCTATGATGCATTTAAGACAGAAAAATGCCACCATTTCATACAACGGAATTGAAAGAATTATCTTGAGGACACTCTTAATTTGAAGGAATGTCTAGAAAACTATGTCAATGAATGCAAATATTTTCTGCTTTCCTAGCATCCATCCATCTACTCTCTGGCCCCATGCTGAGCATACACAAACAAGAAGAAAGAGGCATGTCACAGTTTTAGAATAAAGGACGCACAGGCACACACGCGCACGCGCACACGCGCACACACACACACACACACACGTCAAGGTATTCAAGAGAAAACTTTGGAAAGGGTCTCCCTAAAGTTTGTCAGCAGAAGGGTATTTTCTAGGTCTTTGGACCTTCTTTTTGATAGGCATGTCTCTGCCACAGCATTGTGGTTACACAGAAAATGGTGACAGGGAATCCAAGGTTTGCTTCTTAACTGGGAGGACTATTCACTGAGTTAGAAAAATAAACAGCTCCAAAATAGTGTACAGCCTCTGCTGGTCACCAGCAAGGTAGGTTCTGGAAACAATGCTCTGGCCAAATGCATTTTAAGGCACTTTAAATAGATTTATCTTTTTTTTCATATAAAAAAATAAAATATGCACTGAAGCAACATTCACAAATACAGGTCTTCTAACGGCGTGATTGTACAGTATGGTACATATATACACATCTGTGACTTGAGGGTCCCCGCTAGCATTATACTGTTGGCCTCATCAGCTTCACGCCCTACAAAAAAAGCAGAAACAAAGAGTGAGTCCAGCAGCAGCACAGTGAGGGTGACAGGGTGGCAGAGAGCCCTGGAATGGAGGTGAGCCAGCCACCAACGGGATCAGAGAGGACGAGCTGGAACGAGCTTTGAGCCTCTCATTCTGCAGGTGAGCAAACGGAATCTCACAGAGGTGATGGGACTTTTCCAAGGTCACAAAGGCAAGAAGGAGCCCAGGTGGAATCCGACCCAGGTCTTCTAACTTTGGACACAATGCTTTTCCCCACGACGACAAGTCAAGAGACTTGAGTTGGATTGTCGGTTTCCCACATGGCCTGTGTAACCAGGGACACAAGTTACTTTGCCTCTCTCAGACTCAGTTTCCTCCTCTATAAAATGGGGATAATATTCCTTGTACTACCCATTTCACAGGGTAGTTGGGATGAAGGCATTTTGTGAATCTTAAAACGTTATACAAATGTGAGCTCTTATTATTGGTGGGGAGTAGGGGAATGAACAATTCCAAACAACCAACAATCCCAAATATTGATTGACCTCCTGAATGACCTTCTTCTAGCATGGCTTCTCTTGGGGCAGCTAGGTGGTATAGTGGGGAGAGCACTGGGTCTACAGCTGGGAAGACCTGAATTCAAATCTGACCTCAGACACTTACTAGCTGTGTGACCCTGGGCTCTCTCTGGCTTAGTTTCCTCAACTGTAAAATGGGGATAATAATAGCACGTATTTATCAGAGTTGTTGTGAAGACCAAATGAAATAATAAAAGTGCTTAGCATAGTTTCTGGCACATAGTAGGCACTTTATAAATGTTTGTATTTTTTTTTTCTGACTGGGTAATGGAAGAACTCCCCTCCCACTCCCCACAAAAAATCTACATAATCTATAATTTAGATGAGGCACTAAAAGTTAATTGAGAGCTGCTTTTATCTTGGGGGACCAAAGATGATGCTGAGATCCATGTATCAATTTAGCCAATGGCTCTTTGGTTCAGATGGGAGGCAGGTAACTGGTGTTAGATAGAGTAGTGGACCTGGGAGTCAGGAAGACTTGAGTTCAAATTCTGCCTCAGACAGGTACTAGTTGTGTGACCCTGGGCAAATCACTTAACCTCTCTGTGCCTCAGTTTCCTCATCTGTAAAAAGAGGTTAGTCTCAATGGATTCTAAGGTCCCTGTGAGCTAGTGGTGTTCATTCACAGTGAGTTAGAGTGACCCCATGATCCTATGAACCATGCTCTAAAGGAGAATGAAGGTTCAATTTTGTTACCATCTGAAAGATGCTCTTATGTTTTAAAATTTCAGGTTAAAAAATATGATTAATAGAGAAAAATTATTTACATTTCTTTAATGTTTATAATGTTTTTTTTTTAAATAAAGTGATCTCCTTAAAAGAACCCTGCGAGGTAGATACTATGATTCCCATTTTACTGGTGAGGCAACTGAGACTCAAAAAAAGTAAGTGACATACTTGACCAGGGTTGAACCCACGTTTTCCCCAACTCTTTCCACAATACAACGCCTCTCCAACTCACTATGAATGACTACTAAGAGCAGAGCACAGTTATATTTCTTTCTTTCTATGTTAAAAGTATTTTTCTTAAAAAAGAAAAAAAAGGAAGCATCTTTTCAAAACCTAAAAGAAATTAAGGGGTTAAAGAAACTCCACTCCCAAACACAGAGTAAAAGCACCTCTCTATAGAAGCTTTCAAAAGGCATAAATGTAGTTGGTCTTGGATAAGAGGAGGCTCGCCCTTGCAGGTGTCGTCCTCTCAAGATGCAGCCTCACCATCCTAGCGACAGTCTGCTAAATGTTCGCTCTCTTCATGTTCAGTACAATCGGCTGACAACAATGACTTAGAACTCTTGGGTCAGAGTAACTTAAATGCCATTATGGTCAGAAAAATGCCTTTAGAAGGTGTTCTGTGCTACCAGGGCAGCTGCTTTTTCTAAATCTTCTGGGTTATGGTTGACAAGTGGCCTAAATCTAAACTATTCTGCTATCATCTGGTCTCTGAAGTCCTGATCACAGGGAAAGCATCTGTGCTGGCCTGTTTTCTATAGCCAAAGCTGGACAAGCCTCTGGGAGAACTGTCGGGTTTGTTTTGGTATTAGTTGCTGATTTGTGAAATCAGAGTAAATCAACACATATTTACCCTGAAACCAATAGCTGGACTGTTTCTCTCGGCTTAAGAGCTAGGTGGCACAGTGGATACAGCACTGGCCCTGGAATCAGGAGGACCTGAATTCAAATCCGATCTCAGACTCTTGATACTTACTAGCTGTGTGACCCTGGGCAAGTCACTTTTGCCCCATTGCCTAGCCAAAAAAAAATAAAATAAAATAAAGAGTTTATAAGGAAGACACTCAAAGCAGCTGATTTTGAGTTTTCAAGTAAGAAGGACCTATAAGTAGGCACTGAATGAGCTGGGCTCAGAACCCAGGTCCTCTGACTGTAGATCAACCTTCAGTAGGGGGTGGAACTGAGATTATTCTTTCAAAAAAAATTGTATCTTTATAGTAAAACTCCATCTTTACGGTAATTTAAAAATCTGAAACTTGAACGAACTCATTCTGTCCAAATTCAAATAGTGTCGACACACCTACGTTACTTAACATAATACTGTGTCTATGGATATAAACAATACACATATGATAACCTAAGTTTAAGGAACAGTATTTCAATCAGACTTTTCCAGATCCTTTTTGCTTCCCCTGAAAGAATGCAAATAGCTAGGGGCAGAAACTATTTCCTCTTTTGCACCCTCAGCCCCTAGCACAATGCATGGCCCATCCCAGGAATGGGATAAATGCTTGCTGGCTGCCTGAATTCTGTGGCATTCTTACCTTCTGTCTTGACACCATCCATGACTTGATTGTTGGCACTAACAGACTGCCCAGCAGGATCTGTGCTGGGTGGTAGATAAGCAATGGCACAGATATTAAGGAGAGGTGTTCATGGCCGGCAAACACAATCTTTAGCATTGGAATTCCTAAAGGCAAGGAAGGAAGGACGACACAGGCTCAGTGCTAAGACCACCCTTCAATGGTACCACTCAAAAGAGAACCGCATCTTGGCAAAATATCACCCTTCCACAACGCCCCTCCGAAACCCCCAAACCTTTACGTTTTGCAAGGTTGGGGTCCTCCGACTTCCGCTGTGCTCATGGGTGGGATCTAAAGTCTCCCTTGTTTTCCTTTCACCTTTTGGACAATTGAAATAGCTTTCTGGTTGGTCTCCCTACCTCGTCTCCCTATTCCGGTCTATTTTCCCACAGAGCAGGTCTAACCTTGTCACTCTCCTATTCAATAAAATCCAGTGGCTCCCTATTGCCTGCAGAATCAAATATAAAATTCTTTGTTTAGCTTTTCAGGCCTTTCCTAACCCGGACCCTTCCTACCTTTCCAGTCTTCCTCTACCTTAGTCACCTTCCTGTATTCTCCAATCCAGCGGCACTGGCCTCCTTGTCATTCCTCAAATGCGACTTTCCATACGGCCTAACTCTGGGCATTTTTACTGACTGTCCCAAATGCTAGGAATTCCTTCCCTCCTCACTCCTACCTCCTGGATTCTCCAGGTCTCAGCTCAAAGCCACTTCTACAAAAAGGCTTTCCTGGTCCCCCTTAACACCAGGGCCTTCCCTCTCTGATCACGTCCACTTTGTGCCATCTATGTCTTGGCTGTACATAGCTGGTGGCATTGTTGTCGTCCCCATTAGGTTGTGACCCTTTGAGGGTAGAGCCTGTTTCTGCCTTGCTTGCAGTGCTAAGCACATAGTAGGTGCTTAATAAATGCTTGTTGACAATCTGGAAAAAAACGACTTGAAATTTCAGAGATACCCATTGCTTTAAGCCAGAAGTTCTTATCTCTTTTTGATGTCATGAACCCTTTTGGCCATTTGGTGAAGCCTATGGACCCCTTTCTCAGAAAGTTTTTAAATGTGTAAAACAAAATACATAGTATTGCAAAGGAAACCAATTGTACTGAAAGACTTATTAATACATGTGTGTATAAGCAAGTTCGCACACCCCACATTAAGAAGCCCTGCTCTAAGCAAACAGATAGCATTATCACAGATTGGTATTCAATTCCATCTTGAGGCAGATGGTGGAGTGCTATAGATAAGAGGGAAAAGAACGCTTGGACTCTGGAAGGCTCGGACGTGAAACCTATCTAGAACATGAGCTGTTAATACCTCTGAACCTCAGAATAGGAGCAACATCTGCTGGGGTCCCTGCCATGTCGGCTGGGCAAGTTTCCCACTAAAAGGGAGAAAAGTGATCAGACTGTCTGCAGAAAGAGAATCCAGCTGTATTCTATTAAGCTCAACATTAAAGAGATTTGGAAAAATGTGTAACACAATGCCACTTTTCTGACAAAATTTTGTTTTGGAATATACAGTTACTTTCAATAAAACATGTTATTTATGATAATAATATATAATGGGTCTATTATGGTTATTTTTAAATGAATTGATAAATGAAAATATATCAGTTTTAATTTTTAATACAATAAATACTGATAGACATAAAAATAATTTTTAAGCTTGTAAAGAGGTCCTCAATAATTTTTAAGAATGTAAAAGGATGCTGAGAATAGAAAGTTTGAGAACTAATGACCAAAGGCATAACCCCCCCAGATTACAAGGAGCCAGAGCCCTCAGACCTGAGGGATGTCCCACTGCTTTGCCAGTCAATATACTCTTCTGACCAGACACATTTCCATATAGAGACAAGGAGGGCTGCATTTAACTGAACTAGTGTAAATTGCCTTACGTTTCCTTTTGGTTAAATGGTAGATAGTCTGTGAGTGTCTCATTTCATCCCAACCCCAAACCTGAACCACTGGATCATCCTTAGTCAGGCCCTTCCCAGAATAGCCTCAGTTTTGTCATCTGTGAAATGGGACAATAACAGCACCTCCCTCACAGAGAAGTTGTGATGGCCAAGTGGGGCGAGGCATTTTGAGAACTCTGAAGCCCTCTGCAGGAACACCAGCTATGATCATTACAGGAAGACAAGTTGGAATGCAGATGAGTGCAGTGACTGGCTGGACGCATAAGCAAAGCGAGCTGGGGGGGGGGTCTTCATGGAAGCCCATCTGGATCTCTAGCACAGAGTGATAGCTGAAGGCAGCAGCAGTAGTGTGTGAGTGTGTGAGTGTGTGTGTGTGTGTGTGTGTGTGTGTGCCCTTCTAACATCCCTCTGCACTCTGAGGCTGCAGCTGTCTCCTGGAGGACCTCTTTACTGTTAGGATGGGATCCAGGCAGCGGGGGTCAGGCTGGATTAGCCTCCCAAGACACTCACAGGGTCGACTTGGCGTGAGTCCTGGTGCCTTCCCGGGGAGGGCTCCACAGAGCAAGACTTCTGAGTACCCACAAGCTAGCACATTAATGGAAGTGGTGATGGCCCACAAATAACCTTTTAAAAATTATTATTATTTTTATTTTTACACAAGGGAGGCAGCAATGCCTTTTCAATTATTTTTACCTTCTAATAAACTTCAAACTTTTATGCAAAAATGTATTTCGCTAGAGGTCTCCTTTTCTCAGTCTCACAAATCTTCTGCGATAATGTGAAAACACTTAACCACTAGAGTGACAGGACCCAGCCAGAAAGTGGGAAATACAGTGGGGGGAGAGAAGGCACCCTGTTTGCCTTGTTGTTTGGTCGATTACTGGTGTCCAACTCTTCATGACCCCATCAGGGGTTTTCTTGGCAAAGACAATGGAGTGGTTTGCCACTTCCTCCTCCAGATCATTTTACAGATGAGTACATTAAGGCAAATGGTTAAGTGACACTTAGAAAGTGTCTGAGGCCAGATCTGAACTCAGGACGATGAGTCTTCCTGACTTCAGGCCCATCACTCTGTCCACTGTGCTACCTAGCTGCCCTTTACATTGAAGGGAAGGTGACTTCTGTGGTCTTGGAAAGAAAAGAGTCTACAAGGGAATAGATGGGGAGGTGGGGCAGGGGATGAGGAGAGGGGAAGATGGAGAAAAAGGAGGGAAAGGAAGGAGACCTTACTTTGGAGGTAGGAGGGGATTCCACTGATGAATGCTCCTATGGGTCAAGGGATAGAATGACCTTACAACACTGGGGGAGGCCTGGGAGATTTGTTGCTTGAAAAGTCTACTTGTCCTGGGAGTGTGCATGTGCGTGTGTATGTATATATGTATGTATGTGTGTGCAAGAGCATGAACATAGGTAGATTTCCAGACAAACATAGAGAAAAGGTCAACAAGACAGGGTATAGTTCAGTGGCAGGGGACGGACCCCACCATGGGCCAACATCTTCTTTGATCCCTGCAATGACTGGCATTGTTCTGAGTGAGGAACAATGGAAAAAGGGAATCCATGAGGTCAGCCCTACAAGGCAGTGACAGAAGGCACCTACAGTGCAAAGCCTAGAATGGATACTTTGGAAGCTTTGATCGTATGCAGAATACCGAGAAAAGAGAAAGAAACCAGATAATTAGATGGGTCATGAATCAGACTATGAGGGTCTAGGGTAAACAGAAAGAGAAGATGATAATTTAGAGAGTAAAAGAAATCTTTTTTTGGAAGGGGGTATAAAAATTAAATAAAAAACGCTAATAGATAGGATTAGCTGAAGGGGAAGAGTCAATCTGTTTGAGAGGAAAAAAGAAGCAGAAATATATAACTAGATAAAAGCAAGGTAGAGGAATTAATAAACAAAACCCTAAAGGGAAGTGGGTAACAAGAGACTCAAGGGGATAAAGAGGGAAGAGAAGAAAGCCAGTGGGAACAGGGCCACCTTAAAAAAAGACTAATGTAAAGTAACTGAAGGAACATAATACTGTGTTTACAGCAGAAGAAGGAAAAATATCATAACTTGGAAAAAAAACAATTTTAGAGACAGAAAATATAAACTTAGTTCATAACTTTAAATGTGGATGGATTAAACAATCCAATAAAACAAAAAAGAGCGATAAACTGGATAAGAAAACAAAACCCTGCAATCTGTTGCTTAAAAGAAGAACATTTTTAAAAAAAACAGACATATACAAATAAAAATGAAGGGATGGAAAAAGAAATTATTATGCATTAAGTGAATCCAAAAAATCAGGAGTTGCCATCATGCTATTAAACAAAGAAAAAACAAACATTGAAAAAATAAAGAGATATACAAGGAAACTACATTATGCTGAAAGGAACTATACACAACAAAGCAATATCCCTAAGACACTTACACACTCCAAATGCTTTAGCATCCAAGTTCATAAAAGAAACATTATCTGAGCTACAAGAAGACATACAGTAACACGACAGTGACAGAAGACTTCAATATCCTTCTATCAGTTTTGGATAAGTCTAACAGAAAGATAAACAAAAAGGAAAATACAGAACTGAATGAATATCTGGAGAAACTAGAGTTTAAAAATCTATGCTGTTTTCTAAATGGGACAGCAAAAGAACATATATATTTCTCTTTACCATATGGAAGTTTTACAAAAATTGACCATGTACCAGGGTGCAGACATACGGCAAACAGATGTACAAAGGGAAAAATAGTTAACATGTCCTTTACAATCCATAATGCCATAAAATGGAAATTGGTTCAGGGGCCACAAACATAAGATACAGTCCCAAGTGGAGACTTAACGAATGAAATCTTAAAAAATGAGTTGGTCAAAGAACAAAACATAGAAACAATAACTATGTAAAAGAAAAGATAAGGATTAAACTACATCAAAATTTCTGGGATGGAGCTAAAGCAGTCCTCAGGGGGAAAATTATATCCTTACAATCATACATTAACAAAATAGAAAAAGAAGGGATTAAGGAACTGGATATGCATTTAAAAAATTAGAAAATCAATAAACAAACCTAAAATAAAAACAAAAGAAGAGATATTAAAAATTAGAGGGAAATAGGTAAATCGGAAAAACCCCACAGAAATAACAAATAAAACTAAAAGCTGGCTCTTTGGAAAAAACTCATAAAATTGATAAACTTTTAGCTAATCTGATTAAAAAGAAGAGAAAATCAAATTACTAAAAGAGCAAATGAAGGTGAAATCACAGCAAAAAGAGAAGAAATAAAAGAGACTAATCAGACCATATTATACAGTTACAAACTAAAAAAGCTGCGAACACAAAAGAAATAGATGAATATCTTCAAAAATATAAAATACCTAAACTATCAGAAGACCAGATAGAATTCTTAAATAACCTGATCTCAGAAAAGGAAATAGATTTAGCTGTAAAGAAACTACCAAAGAGGGAAAAAAACCACAAAACTCCTGGACTTGATGGATTCACAAGGAGAATAAACTTGTAAAGAATAGTTAGTACCAATACTTCACAAATTATTCTCAAAAAAAGAACCCTACCAGAATCTTTCTATGAGACAAATACACTCCTAATACTTTAAGTGGGGAAAGATAAAACACAGAAGCATGTGAGTGGGGCAGAGAAGGTAATGGTGAGGTTAACCCAAGGCTGGGGCTTAGAAAGGGAGGCATCTTGCTATATAGTACAAAGGGGCAAGACATTTGAGGGTTGAGGATAAAAGTACTAAATAGCAAGGCATGATTCTAGGGGTGTGGAGGATACATATGTGTAAAATACAATCCCTGCCTTTAAGGAGTTTTTGGTGCCTGTAGGCTCCATTACACAAGTCTCTCTAGAAGCTACTGTCGTATCCTTCACATTAGTTAACTCAATAAACATAATAATAAGAGTAATGAAACTTATTAAAAATAAGGGTTTTTTTTGAAGAAAGCTTAAATAAAGGGTTCTTTTCATCTTGCTATCAGTGCCATAATATAAATGAAGAAAATTAATTTTAATGCTGCCAAGTACTGATTCTGTTTCACCAGGACTGACAGAATCCAAGAAGACTTTATGAGACGGCATTTGACTTTATGAAAGTGAACACCAGGCTTGCATTTACAATTTTACTGGGACTTTAAGCTGTCATGCTGAAAAATGTTTATGAAACATTAATCAAAAAATGCCTCTTTAATCCAAGGCATTGTCTGAAAGATGTTAGAAGACACACATCGTAAATGGATTCTTTTTCTGACTAAAGTAATTTCTACCCAGAGCATTTCCCCATTGCTATCCAAGTACACAGTGTGTAGAGATAAAGAGCACTTTGCCAGCACGTTATTACCTGATCCAAACACTGGGGAAATCACTAATGTACAGCATGCCATATTTCCATGTCACACATGACACATTTGTCTAAAATTATCCAACAGGCTTTGACACTGCAGCATATTCCATAAGCAAAGCTTTCAACTGACATGTGCCAAGAAGGATCTTGAAGTGTGAGCTTTCTTCTTCTAACAAGCAAGTAAGAGTTTGCTTTTATCCTATACCCATGATGGAAAGGATAAAACAATAAGTACTAGAACTAGGTTTTTTTTTTCTGTTTTAATATGTTTATTTTATGTTCCCTGAATTCAAAAGCTCCCATCATAGCTGTGTTTCAAGTCTCTGCTTACAACTTGCTAATGGATGGCAAGATGGTTTAGAGAAGTTGGCATTGTTTCTTTACAAACTTAGCCTAGGCTTTGATTTCCACCTCCAGTTGATGAAGTTGGCTTAGTGATGGACCTGGAGTTGGGAAGACTTGAATACAGACCTGGTCTCAGCTGCTTACTAGCTATGGGACCTTGAGCAGGACAATTAACTTCTTTATACCTCAGTGTCCTCATCTGTAAAATGAAGATGACTGGCCTCCAAGGCCTTCGAGCTGTAAATATATGATTCTATGTCCTTATTGGTCCAATGAGATGCATACAGGGCTGTGTTGGGGGTGCTCAGGCCCAGCCTAATGCTCCACAGTTTATTTCGCTGTGGTGGGGCTGGCCAGGAATTTGGACCCTGCTTGGGGCATGAGTGGCTCTCTCAGTTCTTGGAGACCCCAGCTTCTGTAATTGCCACCAGCCTGACTACTTCTAATTCTTCCTTCTTCCCATCCACTTTCTCCCTGCCCTTTCAGGAGGCTCTGATATAAGAAGAAGGCTTGCCTAGGGACTTGGGACTCTTTGACCTTCTTCCACTCTCTTGAAATATTTTGTGTACTCTGGCAGAGTTTCTGCTTTGGAGAAACCCAGTTCCGGTCCACTCAGGCAGGCCATCTGCCCTCCTCCTTACCATCCCCACATCCGGTATGTGAATAGAGTATAACCAACCACTCTCTTTTTTTTCTCCTTTGACTCCTCTGGTCTCTGTTTTCCATCACTCAGCATAGAGTATGTCTTCTTGGGGCTCTGACTGATAAACGTAAGGAACGCAAAGAAATTAAGATTTTAAACTTTAAGAGGATGTGCCGCTAACCAGTCATTAAACTCCACTGCTGGACCTACTAGCAAAATGTGGGTGGGGGCAAGGGAGTGAGGTCCAGCTGGAAGAGTGTTTTCACAGTCAACAGGATAAGGCAAAAAAGGTTGTAGAGGGGAAAGTGAGGAGCAGGGTTTCATTAAAAGTATCCCTTTGTAAAGTCTATATTTTTAAAGTAAAGTTTAGTTCATTTAAAAAGTTAAGTTTTAGTTTGATGAATAAAAATCACGTCCTTGAGTATTCAATAAGTGTCCTTATAATTAAAAAAATTACCGCTTTACCCTAAAGAAATATGCTGAACACACCTATGTTACATGTGTTGGCTCACACACTCAGTCACACACACACACACACACACACACACTCTATTTTTTATTTTTGTTTAGGGTTAGTTCCTTCAGAGATACGTTCTGGGAATCTTTTGTACCCCTTGCACTTATCTTCTGAAGAATCTCACTAATGCAAGACATTTGAATATATGAAGTTCTGAATAAATGCTCTGAGTGAATAAACTTATTTATTGTCCCTGAGAATCTGGAGACTGGCTCAAGGCCATGGTCAAAACTTAATATCTATCTACCTACCTACCTCTCTTTACTATGACTTTTCTAGTGTGGCCATCATTTTATCACAAAAGCACCCAATCTGGGGAGTAACTGTTGCTGATTGGTGGAGAAAGTGGATAGGAGAGCTTGGTCACCTCTGCCCACTAAAGAGCCTAAGTCATATACACGCCACACTTCTGTCTCTATGAACATCAAAGGCCCAAGATTTTAGCTTCCAGGAGAGCAGTAATTAGCACAGCATCTCAGACCCATTCATGTCAATGCCATTTCTTGTCTCCTGGCATTAAAACTTTGGGGTCATTTTTGACTAAACCCCTTTCATTTTCTCTATCTAGGTAGTAACCAACCGTTGATTATTTCCTCCAAAAATCTCCTTCCCCTGCACATTCTCACTGCCATCACTCAAATCTAGGCTCTTGTCAAATCATCACAATCATCTTCATCATAATAACAAGTGACATTTATATGGTGTTTTAATTTTGGCAAACCCTCCCCCCACCCCTTTACGTACATGATCTCATTGGAGCCCTACAACAAGTCTCTGAAGTTCAGAACTCAAAGCAGGTCTGTTACCACAGTGCCTGACACACAGAGGGCACTTAAGAATTGCCTGTTGACTTGACTTCATCCCATTAACACGGATGCTCCCTCCACTAATGCAGATCAAAAACCGTCCATGCCTGCCCACTGCATGCAACACTGCCCACCACATGCAACATTTATTCATGTCCTTCTATAGGTTTGCCACAAAGCTTTCATCCAGTATGTTGAGGATGGGGGCTAAAGGAGGAGTTCCCAGCTTTCTCCTAACATCATGGAGATCATAAGATCAAACATTTTTGGACCTGGAAGAGATGCAGAGGTTAACCAGTCCAGTTTCCTCATTTTACAAATGAGAAAACTCAGGCTCAGAGAGGATAACTGACTTGCCCAGGGACATGCTGTTAGGAAGTGTCCAAGGTGGAATGTGGACAGAGTCTTTCTTGGTTCTTTGCCCGTCTCTGCATTCACTGTGCCAGGCTGGAGCACAAGGCTATCTCTCACTCTCACCATATGACAAGGCCATCTTCCTTTTACTGTCATATGCTTTACATGGGTTCTTTTTCTTAATTCCTTATTTGTTAAATGACCAATGTACCACTCAGGCACCTCTCTGTGGCTCTCAGGGTCAAGTAGAGCACCATGATTCCTAGGCAGTAGAATACAGGTATTAAAAAGATGGGCTTTTTTTTTTCCTACTGGGAGAAGTTTAGGATCATAAAAGGAATGATGTGACTTCCTTAAGGCAATCCAGCCCACTCTCCTCCTCCTTAATTTCCACTCACCTCATCCATTTGCAGATTCTGTTTAAGATGGATATATACATACATACATACATGCATCTACAAACATATGTATATTGGTGCATGAGCTCTCTAGACGGTCCATCTGACTGCACACCATAATTTGGACAATGAGCATTCTTTATAGACCCAGTTTTTCCTGTGAGATGGTGAGACTAAATTTTTTTTAGTTGTTACAGATCTTATCCAAGAGGACCCACCGTGAGACAGCTCTTGATGTAATCATCACAGTATCATCTGCAAACAGAAGCACCTGAGGACCTCACCATGCAGAGGGAGTCTGTCTTCAACTGTAAATCTACACAGGATATCCTCCATGTCAATGGTGAACATTTATCTCTTGGTTTAATTATTACTATCACCATTTTAGAGATGGAGCTCATACCCATTAAGTGAGTTGCTCATGGTCACAAAGGAACTGTCCTAGCTGGCAGCTAGGTGGTGCAGTGGCCAGAGCACTGTCCAGTGGAGTCGGGAACACCTGAGTTCAAATATGGCCTCTGTGACCCTGGGCAAGTCACTTAACCCATTTGCCTCAGTTCCTCAACTGTAAAATGGGGATAATAATAGCACCTATCCTGAAGGGTTGTTGTGAGGATCAGATGAGATAGTACTTATAAAAGGCACTTAGCACAGTGCTTGACACATAGTAGGTACTATAAATGCTTATTTCCTTCTGTTCTCCATCTGAACTCTCTTCTTCTTGACTCCAAGTTCAGTACTCCGGTCAAACCATGCATGCTTGAATTGAAATGCTCTTCTAATTGGCTTCCCTTCCTCTAGATGTTCATTCAATCTCTCCTATATAAGATTGTGCAACCAGAATAAACACCATAAAATACACTTTAATCATGTCACTCCCTTGCTCAGGAACTCCAAATGGCTCCCTCTTGTCTGTCATATCAAATAAAAGCTCCTCCTGCCTGTCATAATCTGGCTCCATCCTCTGTAACCTAGTAACACCTTCCATGCCCAGACATACGACTTGACAGTTTACAAAGTGCTTTCACATCTATTATCTCAGTTTCTCTCCAGATTCTACTCCCAACAAGACTCTCCAGCCCAGCATGAATCTCACCAGGCTCCCCACAGCCCCCATCCACACCACCCTCATCTGTGCTTGCATCTCTCTGCTCTAGCTGAAGCCCTACTTGGAAAGCCCTCCTTCCTCCCCGCCCAAATTTGACTCAAGTCTTCAGGGCCCCATTCAAGTCCTTTTCCATTCCAAAACAAACTTGCTTTCATCACCAAGTCAGCCTTGAGAACTCTCCCTTGTTTGATTACTCAAGGCACACTTCCTCTCTTACTTTGAATCTAAAACACGTCGTGGTCCCACTTTTTCTTGTGGGTAGGTCTTGTCTCCCCAAATAGAACTGTAAGCTTCTTAAAAACAGCACTAGATATATATCACACTTCTTTACTATCCCCTATAGTACTGACTACAAAGGAGGCCCTTGGGGAAAGCCAATTCTGGGGCACGGTGGAGCCTGGGCCTAGAGAGCTAACAGGCTACCTGGGCATAGAAAGCCTTCACTGTAAGGTTGTCTTGTCCTCTGAAAGGTTATGAGGCTGTTAGAGGTCACAGAAAGGGAGAAGAAACTCAACAGGACTGGGCCTGGATTTTAGTCCCTCGTTAAGATAATTAGACTTATTGGATTGGGTTCCTGCATTCAGGAAGCCCTGGGTTAAAATCCTGCCTCTGACATTTACTAGCTGTGTGGCCCTGGGCAAATCACTTAACATCTCTGGACCTCAGCCTCCTCATCTGCAGGATTTGGTGTTTCCCAAAGTCCCTTGTGAATGTCATACTATGATTCTCCTACAAAATGTTTTCAATAGAACGGAAGGGGATAAATATTAGAGGCAGTGCTTGTTATTTTAGTAGCGGGAAAACAGAATGTTGGAACCTGATTTTATATTTCAAGGGCTGCACAATCTGATGTCAATTATTCACATTAAAGGGAAAATAAAACATTTTGCTTGAATTCTCTGAAGTCCAATATTTAGTTTGCTTTTCAGTTTGGCTGAATGCTCGGCTGATTGCGGTGACACGGAATCACCTGTTTCATGTCCCCTTTTTCAAAGCTCCATTTAGCTGAATTCGTGGGGTTTATTTTCCATTTGGAAGGTAGTATGGCCTAACAGATAAACTGTTAGATTTGGAATCAGGAAGACCTGGGTTTAAACATCAACTCTTGACATCTAATAGCTATGTGACCCTAGGCAAGTCACTTAACCTATCAATGCCTTGTAGTGGAAACATTTCCTGGTTCTATTGTACTTATCTGTGGATGGATCCATCTCGGGGATACAAGACATACAACATATGAAGTACTGGGTCGCTAGTTGAAATAGGGCTTAGAAATTCCAGAGGCTCACTAAGAACACCTCTATTTACTGTGTAATGAAGCATGGAGAGAGCTAGCAACTCTTTTATTCTTAGCCTCAGAGTCAATGGTCTCTCCAGAGAGCCTTTAATAAACTTTTCTAGGAGACATACATCTTGTGGGTGGCCATTCTTTTATTTCTCTGGTGTAATGGCAGACTTACCACACAACTATCCATGTAGAGAGAATTTACTGCTAAATGGTGGGCAATGGACAGGAGGGCTTGATCACCTTTCTGGTGTCCATAAGTGGACCCTGGATTGGCCTGAGAAAACTTCTAGGACATATCCACTGAATGCCTATAGTCTGGATTAGTAGAGGAAGTCATCCCATCATGAGCTCCCCATGCTGATAAGATCATGAGATGTGGGAAGGGAATGCATATAGAATCTTATCATTTAGAAATCATCTGATCTCCTGCCCCCAATATTATAGAGGAGGAGGTGAGGAAATAAGTAGAAAGGAAGATAGGATGTGGAACCTGAATCCTGGTTTTACCACTTGCCACCAATACCACCTTAGCTAATAGCTGAGCTTCAGTTTCCTTTCCTACAAAATAAGGGGCCTAGACTAGGTCATGTGTAAAAGTCCTTCTAGATTAAAAAAAAAAAAAGTATGATTAGAAATAACTTTCTCAAGGGCAAATACTAGTTTGGGAGAGCTAGGATTTGAACCCAGGTCCTATACTCAAAATCTAGTGCTTATTTTACTATAGCATATGGAACATATGATAATAATGTTAATAACTGACATTTATATAGTGCTTTCAAGTTTGCAAATTGTTTTGCTTATATTATCACATTTGAAACTGACAACCCCAAGAAATTGGTACTAGAGATATTACAATTCCCATTTCACTGATAAAGAAGCTGAGCCTTGGCAAGGGTAAGTGACTTACACATGGTTAGCGTCAGAGGTGGAATATAAGCACGTGCATGTGCCAGCCTTCATCCTACCTCTGATAAGTACTAGCTACGAGATCCTAGGCAAGTCACTTGGCATTTGAGTGCTTTGGGACACTCTCTAAGACAATAAGTTATAAACTTTAGCTGATCCGCATCAATATAGTGTTCCAAATACCCCTAGGTATATCTCAGACTATGTAGCCATGTTTATATATTGTCTCCATCGTTGGCTTTTTGGTATCTACCATGGTTAATCAAGTGGAAGAATGGAGAGTAATTCCAAATGGCTGAATAAAAAGCCAACATGCACAGAGCAGCTATTGGTTTCTAGCCAAGCACACCTTGCCAGACCTGGCATAGAACAGGATGACCTTGCCCCAGTTTAATAGAGACGAACAGAGTGGAATTTGAGCTGCAAGCCTCCAATGCCTTAATCGTGCCAACTGGCTTGGGATGCTATGAGAGTGCATATACAAGAGAGGCTCTGATAATTACATCTCTGATGATGCTCATCTGTTAAGTCACAATAATACTGGACTCATGGATTCTCCTCCTATAGGGGAAGACATATATGAAATGATGCCAAGGAAGCAGCATCAGAACAACAATGGACACATTAAAAAATTGCTATTTAACTAAACCAGGGCCCATCTCACTAGGTTTTGATAGGGCAGCAACTGTAATAGATGGTGAATGGCAACTGATTTCCTTGTGGCCAAGATCATTTCACCCACTGGGGCCAGAGACAACTCAATCCACCCCAAGGTGTTTATTGAAGGCATTAAAAAATTGAAATGTATTTTTTTTAAGCCTTACAGCCTAGCTTTACCTAAATGAATAAATGCTAAAATCCCACCTTCCACAAGAAGCAATTCCTTAACGTTAGCACCTTCCCTCTACAATTACCTCCAATTTATCCTGTGTATATCTTGTATGTACATAGTCATTTACAAGTTGTCTTCTCCCACCCTGAGAATTTGAGCTCACTGAGGGTAGGGACTGTCTTGGCACACAGCAGGCACTTAATAAATGCTTACTAACTTGGCTTGCTGAATAAATGAGTATGACTACACCAAAATAAATAACAGTAACAAAACCAGG
>NW_020954562.1:6640729-6696533 GCF_900497805.2 Vombatus ursinus
AAAAAAAAGGAAGACAAAGGGATCTAGAGGTACCATGGAAGCAAACAGGATATTTTGGTTCAAGTTAACATACACTTATAACAAATTAAAAATATTCTGGAGCTTATGGTTTTGTCGAGGATTTCTGTTTATTTAAATGTTTTACTGATTACTAAATTTAGAAGTAAAAAATTACAAATTAAAAAAAAACCCTCTTTTGTTATCTGCTAATGATTTCTCAGTCTGCTTTAGTAAACTCTCCACCCTATCTCTTCCAAATACTATTTCCATATGATTAGAATTATTTTAAAGCAGTGCCCATTGTTGGAGTGCCCTGAGAAACAGGTGAGCTATATGCTACGTGGATATGCTTATGTAAACCATCCTGAGAGGCTTACCCTTGCTTCATATTTCCAAATCTTGGATTCAAAAATACTCTTTCTCCCAAAGGGAAAACATGGCCTAGAAGAGCTCTATAAAAAAACCTTTCAAAAATAAGGCTACAAACTCGATGTCACAGGTCATCAGTAAGAGAAAGAAGAAACAGTCCCTCTAATAACCCAAGTCAGGCAAAAAACAGAGAGGAAGCAACATTCTTTTAGCAAACACAAATTACATAGACTTCCTTTGATGTGAACTCTAAATCCTTTGTTTGAAATCTATGGTAAAAAAGGCTATTCTCCAGGATTTATTCACATATTAACAGTTTACAAAGCATTTTCACATCCATTATACGGCTAATCCTCCCCTACAATCCTGTGCGGTCAGTAATTCAAATATCATCATCCACAATTTACAGAGCAATGTTGAAATGGTGTTTGGTCAAAGTGCCTGGGAACCACAGAAAAGTTGATTCATAATACAGATGGCCTCTCTGCAGGGGTGGGAGAATTGAGAAAAATGGTAGTTCCATGGGCAAAGGCTGATGCTGAGTGTATCCCACTCTCCCTTCCCCTCCTCGCTCTCCCATCTCTAAAAGGCTTGGTCCTCACTAACTTTGGGCTTTTCAGCAGTGTTCACTCAAGCTTGTTTGATTGTACTGTGTGTTTACTGGGGAAATTGGAAAGATGGTGCTTTCATATCAAGTAACCTGGGCTCTAATCCTATCCCATTATGTCCAAAGTTTATCAAGCAAATAAAAAGGTAGGAGAAGAAAAGCACGAGCAGGTGGTTACTGCTCTTATGAAACAGGTATGTTCTGATTGGAAAAGATGTTTAATGAATGACCTGCGAAGACTTGCCAGATGCTAACAATGAAACATTTAACTCTGCCAATTGAAGGTTGCTGCCTCAGAAGATTTGGGTACACCTTCACCTGTCTAACAGTGTTGCAGGAGTAATTAGCTAACAGGGAATTCAAGAATGAATTAAGCTACAAGAAAAAATAAGACTGTATCCAAATGCTATATTGCAACTCCCGGAAAGGGTCAACCTCTTTAAGGAGGCCAGGTAGTCAGGTGGGGGCTGATGGCAGCTCTGTTTACTGGGCTTTTGTTTATTAAACTGACAGACATATTTCAATTCAACATTTACTAAGTGTTTACTGTACTAGGCTCCAAGGACACAGACAAACAAAACTGTCCTCATTCTCAAGGAACTTCTATTTTACAAGGAGTTGGGGGGGCTGTGCTGTAGACATGTGTAAGTTAATACAGAGTCTATACAATGGAAAGTCAGGAGAGACAGAGCACTAACAAGCCGGGGTAAGAGAAGCCTTGTGTAGAAGGGGGTGCCTGAGCTGTGCTTTGAAGGAAGCCTGGGATTCAACCAGGTGGAGGTGAGCAGTGAGGGCATTCTAGACAGGGTGGGAGAGGTTGGTCTCTCTTTTCCATTTCTTCATGAACCGCTCCCCCTCCCCATCTTGCATGGTCAGATGAGCACAGATACTTAAGGGTTCTTTTAAGACCTACTTTCTCCCAGGGGCCAAGGTTACCTTTTCTTTTATGGGCTCGGCAGCCTCCTCTGTCTGTAACCCCAAAGCTTAGCTTTCCCAGCCCATCCCTGGGGCTCTTCTGTTCCTCTACTTCTCTCTTCCCGGACCCTGCCTGACCATCCGTACTCTGAGGGTCAATCTGGCGGTCAGTAGGTGGAGGAGTCTGAAGAATTTATTTTGAAGTTTGGTTGCTCAAGAATGGTCCTGGTTGGGCTAGGGCATTCAGGGCTTTGAGCTATGACCCACAGATCTTGGGTGGGGTGGGGTTGGGAGGGCACAGGATTTAGCAGCTCCACCCAGGTCAATTCTGCGATGGAGGGAGATGACAATGCTGAACTTCCCTGTTACCCACTACAGAAAGGTAACACATACATTATCTGAAAACATCAAGACCCCTCCAGAACCCTAAGAGAAGAGAGGATGTTAACAAAATGTAAACAGAAGTATACTTAGTGCCCTCAGGACTGTCAACTCCATAAATGATGCAAATTGCTTGGCTATCAATATGTCCTGGCTGCCAGTGGATGGTCCAGCCTTTTGTCTTGACTTTAATGAAGAAACACCTGAACCTTCCTTAACAAGGTGTGACTATTAATTAATTTCTTTAACTAAATGTGACTCATTAATGTCATATTAAAACAAAGATTCATATGATTTTGCTCCTAAAGCTTAATTTTGGTTAACATTTGAACATAAAAGCCAAATAATGATGATGGGTTAGTACTCTTTTTCTTCTTCTTCTTAGAAGTAGTAGTAGTAGTAGTAGTGGTAGTAGTAGTAGTAGTAGTAGTAGCAGCAGCAGTAGCAGTAACAACAGCAGTAGTAGTGGTATCTGGGTATGGACTTGTGGTTTCCTTGGTGTAGGGATCTTTCAGTGCGGAAACTCTTTTCTAACAGCCTTAAAGCATTACCCAGGACATCAAGATGGTAAGCAATTTGCCTGTGGTAACACAATTGTGTCAGTTGCAGGATCTGAAGGTCTTCCTGACCCCAAGGTCTACTCAATTTTCTTTTTGCCTCTCAGGAGGGCATAGGTAGGCTTCTAAATCTTGGTTGAATGATAAAATTGAGGAAGCTACTCCTTACATATGAATTAGATAGTTTTAGAGGTGAATTGACATTTTCCAGGTCAAATGAACAATCAGTATCTTTTTAAAGTAATTTTTTCTTCATCCCCTGGTGTTCACTTTGGCCATGAAATGAGACCTCTGAGACAGAGGAGGAGGAGGTGGTTTTAGGCTAGGATTAACCATCAGTTATTAGTTGGCAAAGCAGCCTTTCTTTCACTATTTTTTTTCTTCCTTAAAAGGTTTGCTGAAGTTCTTGGGCTCATCTGATTCAAGGATACAGTGAAAGCACTCTGAAAATTGATTTTAGAGCCCATAGGAGTTTGAGGAGATAAGGCATCATTTTGAAGACTTCTGCCTCATCAGTGGCTCATCCTCAACTGTCTACTTTGGGGATTTTTATTGTTTTCTAAGTAGTATTTTATTTATAAATAGACATCATACAACAATACATAATTATAACTATTTCCAAATAAATGTGTGGCTAGATCAGACAACTATCAGTTAGAGACTTTGCTTAGTTTCATCTAGTTTTAGCACTATCTGCTCCATGAGGCCTCTGATTCCTACCCGGGCTTAGAATTTCATCTTGTTTCTGATTAACAGAAAAAGTAAAGAAAATGTTATTGATGGATTACTCAGGCAGGCCGATAGACAGGTCTTCAGAGACTGTATCACAATGTCTTAAGGACCTGGGTATGTCCTGCCTTTGATGGTTATTCTCTGTGTGACCCTGAGCAAGTTATTCCACTCCCTGGGTCTTGGTTCCTTTCTCTGTAAAATGAAACGGTTGAACCAGCCGGTCTCTGAGGTTCCTTCCAGCATGTGTCAGAGACTATGATTCTGTTAAGGGTGACCCCCAGAACTGGGAAAGGATGCCTCAGTAGTCCAACCCAGCAGTATCAAACCTACATAGAAATGGGAGCCTACTGGCTCCCTGAACATAAGGATCCCAGAGGGCCACCTACTGACATAGAAAACCACACACTAACCTTATCTATGTATGAGTGTATTTGTATTATCTTGTTAAAGATTTCCCAAGTACCTTAAAGTCTGGTTCCAGGCCACACTCAGGAGTGTTGTGGCTACAAGTTTGAAACCTCTGGTCTAATCTACCTGCTTCTATTGAAGAACTCCCATATCTTTATTTATATCTTTCTCAGAAATCATCTACTTACTGTCAGGTGGACAGAAAAGACAACAGATTCCATTCATTTTATTTGCCAAGGCAGGATTGAAGTAATAACAATTTAGCATGTTTCACTTATTGGAATCGGTTTGGGAAATGGTGATTGGGTTTTATAATTAAAAAGTTTAGTTAAGAAAAGAGTTTGAGAACCATCTTAGCAGCGCTACTTCTGGGTCCTGTTCTTTTATGGTGGTAGATATAGTCTAGACACAAGTTTCTGATTTTTTTTTTTTTTTAGCAGTTACACTCTATTGAATCAAGCCACGACCCCATACTTCTCGGGCTTCTCTGATTCATCTCTCAGGCAAGTTTTGAGCTGAAGTCAATTGCTGTGCATAATAAACACAGGATTTGATGGCTCTTTGGAAACCCAGAGACTCTTCTGGGGAAAAGTACTGAGCTACTACTTGAAGAAATAAGTGAGAAAGGCACAGTGGCTGCCGCAGAAGAGTCTGCGTGACTTTGTCACTGAAAGATGACTGACGGTTTTCCAAGATGTGCAAGATTCCATATCACGGCACCAGTGGCAGGGACAGGGGCCTAACGTGTTGCCAGCTGGCCGAGTCAAAGGGCTGGGCAGCACTGACTCAGAGTTGGTGTGTCTCATTCAAGAAATCGGAATTTATAATCCCGACATGACCAACTGATACAAGTTATTGGCTACCTCTACTACTCAGTGATTCCAGAAAACAGGACCCAGGGGTGCAGCGGAGAGAGATTTGGACATGGCGCCACAGCGACCAGGACTGGTATCCTGGTTCTGTTACTTTTTAGCTGGGTGTCTTTACCTCCTTTAAAGACCACGAGTGAGTCGTATCATCTCTCTGAAGCTCAGTTTCTTCCTTTGTAAAATGGGGAAGATAATCAATCCTTACGCCTCAGAACTCACAGGGTTATTGTGAGGAATAAATGAGTAATGGATTCAAAAGGCTTTGCAAACTATAGTGTTTCATGGCACTTCAAAGTCTGTAATGCTGTCTTCATTTTACCCTTCAGAAGTAGGTAATGAAAATATTTTTATCCTCATTTTTCAGGTGAGAAGACTGAGGTCCAGAGGGTATAGATATCGCTCATGGTCACACTGGTACATCTCTACAAATCTAAGTTGTTAATAGTCAATTTTAAGCTCTGATGGGCAGGGGACCTATTCCATTTATTCATTAAAGAACATTTTTATTAAGCACCTGCTATATACAATACCTGTGGGGCAGGTATTAAGAGGAAAAAAAAAAGATGACGAAGGCATACATCCTTCCTAGAAGGGGTTTATAACCTGGAAGGGCTTTGGTTAAGATGCACAAGTAGATGAACATGATATGTATATAAGAGGAATGCAGACATCTCTGGATCTCGCCTCACACTGTCCACTACACATAGTAGGCACTTAATTATTTTGAATAAATGAAGATTTTTACTATGGTGCAGTAGGAAAATAATTCGATTTTGGAGTCAGGACTGAGATCAGAGCCCAGTTTTATCATGTCTGAGCAGTGTGACCTTGGGCAAGTCACTTAAGTTCTCTCTGGGACTCAGAGGGAGTTGGTCTAGATGAACCCTAGGTTCCTTCTACTTCTAAGTCTCTGATCCTAAAATCTTTCTTCCTCATTTTATCCTTATAGCTCTGAGTTGGGTATCCCGTGAATTTAGGTATTATATAAGAAAAAAAAATTCCTAACAATTCAGAAGTAAAATGGGCTGCCCTGGGAGGTGGAGGGTTTCAACCCTCACTAGAGATCTTCAAGCATCTGTGGACCATGTGGTGTGTGTGTTAAACAACAACAACAACAGTTATTGTTGTTCAGTCATGTCTGACCCTTTGTGACCCCATTTGGGATTTTCTTGGCAAAGATACTGGAATGATTTGCCATTTGAAGTTGGGAAGATGAGTCTATCTTAATAATACTAATATAATAACAATACCTAGCATTTACATAATATTTTAAGGTTCGCAAAGTATTTTGCACATATAATCTCATTTGATTCTCACAATAATCCTGTGAGGGAGGTCCTATTACTATTATTTTTATTCCCATTTTACAGATGAGGAAACTGAGGCTGAGAGACTTGAAATTACTTGCCCAGGGTCAGGGTCACACAACTATTGAGCATCTGGAAGGCTGAATTTGAACTCCGATCTTCTTGACTCCTGGTCCTACACTCTGCCCACTGTGCCACCTGGCTGTAAGGGGTATTCTTTGGACTGAGCGGTTACTGAGATCTCTTCTAAATCTAGAACTAGGTAATTTAATGATTCTTGGAAAAAATGGGCTGGCAGTTTTTTGTTATTTACCTACAAGGATGGATTAGATTTCCAAGTCACTTTGGCATCAAATAAACCATGTATCAGTGACTTCTTAAGTGTGGGTGGCCACCCTCCAAAGCCTAGCTTTAGGGAAGGCATCTCGGGGCTAACACAAGATTGGCCACCACCACCGCCGCCACTGTCTCCTCCTCATTCTCTTCCCCCTCCTCCTCCCCACAAGTCTTGCTGCCACGGTATCAAGACACAAGTTCCAAGTCCCTCTAAGTTTCAAGAGAAGCAACGTTCCAAAGCCTCTGCTGTACTGGGACCTGGGAGTCTCTTGAGTTGTGTCCAACATCCCATCTCCCCCAGGGTAACTTGTCAGCAGTCTGCTAAGTGCAGCAGAGTTTTACAAAGTCAACAAGCCTCCCCTCTTTCCTTCCTGGCTTGGGGTTGTTTTGATGGTGCTGTGGGAAGGGACAGGGGAGGGGCCCGGTGTCATCCTCATTTTACAGCCAGGGGTATGCACGCTCTTTATTCTAAACAGGCAGGGAAGCTGGCTGTCATGCAAAATCCCTGCAATGTGGTTCTTAGTGTCTGATCCAATTAAGGGAACTTCTGGGAAGAGACATGAGCAAATAAATAATTGGAGAGATGCAACTCTGAAATGACAATGGTTATTCATCGATCTCTGTTTGCAAGTCGAGATTGAGAGATGTAAACTTCAAGTGGATGAGATCTCCTGGGTGAAATCCTTCAGTTCAAACAGAGTAAACAACTGTTGTTCTCTGATGCGCACTTTAGTACTGCTGGAGGCAAACTTTCTAAATATTAATAAAAACTCCATGGCTGGCCGAGTGTGCGGAGAGAGAGAAAGTGCTGGGAAGCGAGCCTGGGCTGGCTCTCCTGGACACGGCTAAGGCCAAATTCAAAAGCATATGCTTTGGGACAGAAGGAAGGAGGATTCCTGACGTGTGGGGAATCTCCTTTTTGGAACGACTAAGCCAGGTGACAAAGCATGGCGATCGAATATTTACATGTACTATATACCATCAGAGAGGCAGTGGGGAAGAGTGGATAGAGAGCTAGGCTTGGAGGGATAAAGACCTGGATTCAAATCCAACCTCAGACAAATACTTGTAGCTGTGTGACCTGGGGTAAGTCACCCTCTTTGAGCCTCAATTTCCTCATCTCTAAAATGGGAACAAAAATAGCACCTTCTTCACAGGGTTGGTGTGAGGATGAAATGAGACAATGTCTGAAAACATTCTGTCAACCTTCAAGGGCTATATTAAGTGTCCAGTGCTATTGTTTTGGGGGTAGCTAGGTGGTACAGTGGAAACACAGACCAGATTGGGCAGCTAGATACTGCACTGGATGGAGTGGTGGGCCTAGAGTCTGGAAGACTTATCTTCCTGAGTTCAAATCTGGTCTCAGACCCTTACTAGTTGTGTGACCTTGGGCAAGTCACTTTACCATGTTTGCTTCAGTTTCTTCATCTGAACTAAAAAAGGAAATGGCAAACCAATCCAGTATCTTTGCCAAGAAAACCCCAAAGGGGGTCATGAAGAGTTGGACACGACTGAAATGACTGAACAACCACAATTTATTACTGGTCTCAAAAAATCACTTCCTCTCCCCCTTATCAATTTCTATCAAAATGGAGTTTGGTACCCAACCTCGTTGCAGGGTGCTCGCTACCTGAATAGAATCTACAACATTCCAATCCCTGGAAATTCACCAGAGATGTCTTTTCTGTGCCAACATGAAACTGCCTTAGAGCTATTGTGTTTGAGTTTAAATAATGAAACTTTGTAGGTACAATCACATGGTGTTATTAGAAACCTAAGTAAACTAAATAAGTCACTCGGGGTTGTCCCTGTTAAGTTAGGATAATTGTAGGTTGTGTATGATGGGGTAAGACCAAGAACATGGGGTTTTCAACATGAGAAGCTGGCCTAAATTCTGGCTTGGTCACATGACTTTGTCACTTGACCACTCAGATTCCTAGGTTCTTCTAGAAATTGAAGGAGTTGATGAGTGGCTCTGATCTGTCCAAGACCTTAAGCTACCATCTAATGAAAAGGTCTCAGAGTCTGTAGCTTTCCGCAGAACACATTGGAGATCTTTAGGCAGAGGCTACATAGCCACTTGTTGGGTAGATTATATATTTTTTTTTTCTGCTGGTTAGGCAATGGGGTTAAGTGACTTGCCCAAGGTCACACAGCTAGTAAGTGTTATGTCTCTGAGGCTGCATTTGAACTCAAGTCCTCCTGAATCCAAGGCCAGTGCTCTATCCATTGCGCCACCTAGCTTCCCCTTGAGTAGATTGTAGATAGGGTCCCTTTTTCACCCAAGTTCTAGGTTAGATGGCTGCCGAGGTCTTTTTCAACTCTAAATCCTATGATTCTCTTCCTAAATAGTCAAAAACTTAGAGAATCAAAGAAGTGTAGAGTCAGCTTCGAGATAATTTTGAGCCAACTTACAGATGGGGAAACCGAGGCCCACAAATATTTATTCACATTGCTAGTTAGTTAATACGAGGAACCCAGGTTTCCTGACTCCTGCTCTCCTCGTGGAAGAGGTCAACCAGTCTGGGAGTGCGTGTAAGTCATCACTCCTACCTTTGGCTTCAAATGGAAAGTCAGTGTGAATATGATAGATCTGGGAAAATATTCCTCCAGATATGAAAGTGTGCATAAGAATTCCCAGAGGAAGGAAGAGAAGCCTGATTTACCAGTTTCGTTTCTTGAGATTGAATGAAGAACACGGAGATGGAGGGTGGAGCGTAGGTGGATGGGCATCATTAGTCTACTTCGATGATGAGGCATGGGGTAGGTAGGGTAAAGTGTACTGAACCTGGGTCAAGAAACGTGGGTTCAAATTCCACTTCAGGTACTGATTAGTCATGAGACCAAGGGAGATAATATCTGCACTAACTACTTCACAGAGTTCTTTCGGGAAAAGTGCTTTGCAAACCTTAAGACACTCAACAGACATGAATTGTTATTTTTATGCTTGGGGCTGAGGCTGGGCCCTTCCCTGCCCTACCATTCTTCCTTTGGAAGAAACCTTCCAGACAGAAGAAACCTTTTTACCCCATAAATTTTCCCAAGCTACCCAACAGGCACCTGGCTTCTTGGAACATTTACTAAGAACTCTAGATATCCCAGCAGTAAATCTCAGGCAACCCAGCTTTTGATAACTAACAGAGAATCAAAGCTCAGAACAGTTTTCAATGCTCTGCTGAGTAGAAATATATCACTCAATGGACAGACTGCCATTTCTCTTTTCTCTACTACACAGCGCAGAATGACACATGCATCATCACTTTTTCTTCTGCCTGATGGTAAACTCTCCCAGACATAGCATTGCAGTGGCATGTTTAAGGATGCTGTCAGACTGCAGGGTTCTCAAACTCACTCTCCTTATTACCACGTAAATCTAAGAAAGCTTCTTTATGGGACAGCCCCACCCCAAAGACAAATTTCTCTTTTCTACCTTAACAGAGTATTTCTGCTACTGTTTTAATAGCTTATTGTGGAAACAGGGCACTGAATCTGGCAGGACTCAGGAATGGAGGGCAGGGGGCCCAAATGCTGGATGGCCTCTGGACAATAAAGGGTGGCTCAATGAGGCCTGGTCTAAAATGCTTTTCCTTAATATGTGGAAATGATTTTTAGTCTGTGGCTCAGATGGAAAAAAATTTCTTTGTACAAACCCTCACTCTTTGTGCAGGTGGGGTAAAGAAGTAGAGAGGGGCAGAGAAGAGAAGCCAGCTTTCCAATAAGTCCTGGAGCCAAGATGTAACTTCTGACAGTGATTCTTCCACTCTACCATATCAGTCTGTGTCTGCTTTAATAAAGTTTTTTTTTATTACATTTTATTAGACCCCTGGCAGGAACTTAGAGGTCACTGAATCCCATCCACCGTACTTTACAGATCTGGAAACTGAAGCTCAGAGTAGTAGCATTACTTGTCCACAGTTACAGTTAGTGAGCACCTGACCTGGGTTGTGAAACCAGCTCCTCTTATTGCAAGTCCATGGCTCTATGCACTGTTCCACACTTCATCACAGTAGCTTGCCTTCAAAGATTATCCAAATATCAAACCAAATGAGAATGAGGTAGAGGAGAATGTGCTCTTAGGTGTCTCTCTCCACACGGTGCCTGGGGCAGAGATTTCACATCCGTCAGCTACAAAACCATCCTCCACCCTCCCTGGACACTCTGAAGAAGCAGCCAATCAGCCTAAAGGGGATCAGGTGACCCTTCCTTCAGGCCTCCTCTTTCCCCCTGAGTGAGCTCTGGGGGAGCAGCTCCACGCCAGGGTTTCCCCATGGATTCCACAGAGTCATAGCTCAATGTCATTTTCGATAGGAAGCCTCCTAATTAAAGGTCAAATAGTCACTTCATCTGCAATCCATCAATAGACAAAGTCCTAATACCAGGAACTAATCAATCAATGGCAAATGCACTAATAAAAGCAATGAATCAAGGAGGGGCTGCATGTGTGTGGATGTGTTACATGTAAGCAGGGTACACACATGTGGGGGAGACAGACCAGCTAGAATCTTGGCTGGCAGAATACACTGGGGATAGATGTGTGGTATCAAAGCTGGGGGGTAGTTCTTAGGCAAGAATTTACTTGTTTAGGTCATTAGCTGAATGAACCAACTGGATGGGAGCTGGCGGACCTACAGTGAGTTATTCTAGAGTACAAATCCAGTATCAACTCCCCCATCTACATTCTGAGTTCCATCCAAATTGGCCTCACACATAACATTCCATCTCCTTTGCTTTTACCACCATCTATCTCCTCATGCCTAGAATGAACTCTCCAACCCGTCCCAAAGATTCCCTAGATCCCCTCAAAGCAAAGCAGTATCAACTCTTCCTCTGCTGATGTCCACAGTGCTTAGTGCTGTCCAGCCCACCACCATTTTGTATTCACTTATTTCCATATCAGTTGTTTCCCTCAACAGAATGTAAGCTCCTTGTTCCAATTTTGTTTCCCGCTCCCCCCCAGCACTTAGCACACTGCATGGCACATGACAGGTGATTATTGAATTGAAATGAAACAAGCTTGGTTCATGTTATCATAAGGCTACCATTGGTGTGTCCCATTCATGGAAGGACTTCCAAATTTACACATACACTGTAGGAAATGCTAATTTGGAGGCAAGGGGAGGGGAGAAAGACAAAAGCTTTTTGAAGCTCGAATTTGTCACATTTTTGATCCCCCAAAGTTTTTTCTTCTACTGACTTTGGATTGAAAGGAAGATTTGTTAGCTGCCCCTTTCTTAAAAAAAAAAGTTGCAAGAAGGTAGTTAAGTGGTGCAACTCATAAGAGTGCTGGATCTGTGGTTAGTAAGACTTGAGTTCAAATCCTGCCTCAGATACTTACTAGCTTGAACAAGTCATTTAAACTGTCTGCCTCAGTTTCCTCATTTGTAAAATGGCGTGCAGATAAAATGAGATGACATACGTAAAGTGGTTTACAAACCTTAAAGCTTTCTCTGTGTGTGTGTGTGTGTGTATGTGTATATATATGTATGTATGTATGCTCATTATTATTATTACTAATTTTATTCTCTGGTAAAATCAGAGGCAACAGTGCATACAATGCTAGATATAAAGTCAGGAAGATCTGGGTTCAAATGTTGTCTCTGACACCTACTAGCTCTCTATAAGTTAAGTTAGTCACTTGACTTCTGAGTCTCAGACATCTCCCTAATATTTACGTACTAAATTATAAACAGGTGAGTGGAAGGAGATCCCACACTGGCAAAACTGAAGTCTGGTGAGAACCATGAAACCTGAGAGCTTGAAGAAACTTCAGAGATCATCTAACGGAACCTGACCCTTTCATTTGAACAGATGAGAAAACTGAGACCCAGAGGGATGAACCACAACAAACACACACCTACGAAATGCGGAGAGAACTCACAAGAGGCCCCCTCTCCCCCAGCACTCTGAGTGGGCTCTCTGTGGACTGATGGGAGAACATGGATAGGAGATGCACAGCACAGGTAGGCACGGATGGGTGAGGGATCTGATTACCGGAGAGAATGCCCACATGGGGGAGATCCCAGATTCTCTGGAGCTCTGGGCTATGAAAGGCAGAATACTACACTGGGCACTAGGAGAGATACAAAGTTTGGATAAGAAACAGTTTCTTCTCTTCTAATGGAGACAGCCCAAGAGCTTTGGAAAATCAGAGCTCCAAAGGTTACTGTCCCTGCATCCTGGCATCCTAGACAGAAACAATCACTGTGAAGAAAGGATTCACTCTCCTTGCCAAAACCACGAGGCAGGTAGGTCCAAGAACCCTGGAAGCAGCAGGCCCTCAACAGCCCAGCTCTTGTAACTACTACCCCGGGAAGCAATCCCCAGGGAGATGTGATCTGGCAAATGCTGCTACAGATGCTAGAGGCCCTGCCTCCTTGGCAGCCACGGCTACTGAAGACCCGGAAAACAAAGTTCTTGTCACCAAAGTCCTTGGCACTGTCAAAAGGTTTGACATTAGAAATGAATATGATTATATAGTAGAAATGACATTAAAGAATAAGCAGTATTATCTATTTTGTGGTTGTACCCCAAGGACCATGGGACTTTTCCACACGACCAGCAGCTGAAATCTCCTACGTGTTCTTTACTCCATCAGGATGGGGGCTCCTTGAGATCAGGGATTGTCTTATTTTTTTCACTTGTACTATAGCATTTAGCACAGTGCTTGGCACATAGTACTTAATAAATATTCCTTTCTTCCATCTTCCCTCCCTTTTTCTTCTATCCTCTTTCTCTTCCTTCCTTTCCTTCCTTCCTCTTTCCTTCCTTCCTTCCTTTACCCTTTCCTTCCTTCTATCCTTCCTTGGACATGCAGCTTAGTAATGACAAAAGCCTAACTAGAATCCAGATCTCCTGACTCTGCATTTAGTGTTCTTCCCTCTACGCCAGGTTGTCTTTCTTTTGCTGCTGTTTTTTTTTCTTTTTTTTTTTTTGTTAGGCAATGGGGTTAAGTGACTTGCCCAGGGTCACACAGCTAGTAATTGTTATGTGTCTGAGGCCGGATTTGAACTCAGGTTCTCCTGAATCCAGGGCCGATGCTCCATCCACTGCGCCACCTAGCTGCCTCTTTTGCTGCTGTTTTAAAGCAAATAAAAAATCGTATGGATCTCCTCAGCCTGATGTGAAGAAAGTAGTGGTGAAAGGGTAATGCAGAGCAGGGCTGTGTGTTTCTTTTATGGTCCATGAGCCATCCTGTCCTCAATGCTAGTTTCTACTGGGTTGGGCCAACTTCTCTCCTATAAAAACTGAACGCTCTGATCCCTGGTATTTGTGGGAAGACAAGAAGGGCAAACATGACTAATCTTATTTGAGGTTGGCAGCCCGTTTTCTGGAATTTGAGTCCTACGTACTTATTGTATTGTCCTGTAATTTCCATGCAGACAAAGCCTCTAACAGAATAATTACTAGGCTCCAGGCATTGTGATTAGCACGGCATCCTCCTCACCAATAATTTCTGCCTCAGCTGGTATGCGGAGCATGGATTGGACCTAGTATGAGCTGACATTGTAAATCACAAAGCTTTTGTGAGGTTCAGTCAAGGACCAATCTTTTCCTTTTCCAGGTGGAAATAAGGATGCTCTTGAGACAAAGCTCTTGTTTTTTCTATCTGCCCAAGGGGTACAGATCCAGGTTGTCGTGGTGACTAGAGTGGGGGTGGAGAATGCCTGGAGGGAGGGTGGCTGTGGACAGCAGCTATCACGGTACTTACGGGACTGACAGCTAGTAAATCCATGTACCCTAAGGGAAAGTGACTCAGGTTGTATTCCATAAGCCTTGGAGAGTTTTACTACAAAACTTCTTAGACACTGTACTAGCGGTCTGATTCTGAATCAGCAATGGTGCGTATTTCAAATATAAACTCAAACTCCAGTAAGCCCAATTCTTTCTAGCAACAAAGTCAAAAATAAAACAATCCTCCCCCTCTCATCTGGTTTCCAAAAATTATTTTTCAGGTGGCAGCTAAGGCTGAAGCTGAGGAACATGGTTTTGGGAGGGAGATGTTTGGGTTTGGGTCACTGGGCATTCAGAGAATAGTCATGATTCCATGGTAGTGTGCCACTCAAGAAGGACATTTTTTTAAAAAGGAAGTTTTACTGATGCCTTTTGGCATCTTAGTCATTTTGTGGCATTTCTAACCCCCACCCACAGTAAAATGCACTATGAACAAATCACTTCCTAGTTCTGGTTTTCACTTTCTTCATCTATAAAATAAAGAGGGTTAGTACTTATCTAAACACTTCAACTCTCTATACATATATAAGTGTTTAGTAAATGCTTGATCTACCTGTCGAAGCACTTACAGGTAGATCTTCCGACCTACACACAATCTCTGGCCCTGCCCCTCCCCCCAAGACAGGCAAAAAACAGTCCTGCCCTCATGGTGCTTACAATCTCCACGAGGAAGTCACTTGCATTCACTGGGTTATAAGGGCAGAATATTTGGCCAAACGGATACTACTTTAGTTAAAACATATCTTCTACAACTTCTGTTTCTCAGTAGGCTGGACATACCATCGTTCTTTAAACAGGACAGTGGACGATCCCGAGGTCCTCCCAAATGGCCCTCTGACCCTTTGAATTCCAAATAAATGAGGGTTTGTAGACAAGGCTTACATTAAATATTGTTCCTTAGAGCTCCAATTTACTTACCCAACGTGAGGGATTTGTGTGTGGAGCAGAAAATAATAGCAACAGTGTCTGCTGGTGTGAAACCCAAATTATTCCTAGGGGCGAGAAGAAAGAAAAAAACACCACACATTACTAACACTTTTATTCAAAGCTTACTTAACTAACACATTCTAGGTCAAACATCCCAGTAGGAGTACCCACTTTTATGTCATTGTCATTTAGCCCAATTTTAGTGACAGAAGGCATCCCAAGTGGAAATGTGAAGCACTGTGTAACTTTTTTTTTTTTAAAGGAGAGAATCCTATCCATAAAGGCAGTTAGTGGTGCAGTGGATAGAGTGCTGGGCTTAGAGTCAGGAAGACCCGACTTCAAATATGGCCTCAGATCCTCATTAGCCTTGTGACCCTGGACAAGTCACTCAACCTCTGTTTGCCTCAGTTTCCTAAACTGTAAAATGAGGATAATAACAGCAGTGCCAAATTATTGACTCCTTAAAGGGATATGCAAACAAGTGTTGGGTAATGGACAGTGATGGGCTTGGAATCAGGAAGAAATGGGCTCAGGCCTTCCCTCTGATACCAGCTCTCTAAGCATTGCCAAGTTACTCATCTCTCCTGGTCTCAATACTTTCATACACATAGTGAAAATAATCATACTACGAGTGCAAACTCAGAGGGCTAGAAAGATCAAACAGGAAATATTAAGCACTCTACCAAACTGGAAGTCCTACATGAAGGCTACTATTGTTATTACCTTGTTGTACAGAATGATGCCTTATCAAATGCCAGCTATGATAACACCACTACCCATAGTACCTCATACTTTTATAGTGCTTTACAGTTTATAAGGTGTTTTACCTTGTCACATCTGATCCTTATCGTGTCCATGGGGAAATGGATGATCAGGGGGATACTGAATTTTTTGAGATAGAAGGGATCTGAGAGGACTCTTTGTCTGAAGTAACTGTACAGTTGAAGAAACTGAGGCTCAGAGAGGTTAGATGATATGGTATGATAATTCAGTCAAGGTCATGAGCTTCAAATTAGAATTAACCAGACAAAAAGACAAAAAGTCATGCTTAGGACTGAACCATTCATATACAAGATGTCCCAAAAAATGTTTAGTCCTAAGAAGTATAAGTGACTAAAACTTCAAATTTCACTAAGATTTTTGGGATACTCTGTATTTGTCCATCACTATTCATCCGCTTTCCTTTGTGTTACACAGACCACTCTGAGGCAGAAACTTGAAGGCAAAGAATTTTCTTGTTGCTATTATATAGTCAGTTTAGAAGAGGCTGTGAAAATCAACATTAGAAAGAGATAAGATGGACTTTGTCAATTAAGTGCTTACTATGGGACAGGCAAAAACACTGTCCTTGCCCTCAAGGAGCTTTGAAACAGCCATGCACATTTAAGATATATACAGAGTACATGGAAAACATAACCTCAGAGGCAACAAGGGTGACCTCCTGCTACAAGCAGGATTTGAGCCAACTCTTGAAGGGAGCCAGGAAAGAAAAGGTCTGAAGGTGAGGTCGGGGAGCATATCAGGCAGGGGGAGAGCCAGTGCAAAGGCATGGGGTCAAGAGATGGAGTGCTGTGTGCATGGAGAAGCAAAGGGGAGTAGATGTAAAAAAACTGAAAGGTAGGAAGGGGCAAGGTTGTGAAGGGTTTTAAATGTCAAATAAAGGGTTTTATATTTGATATGAAGGGTCAGAGGAAACCACTGGAGTTTAATGGGGTGGAAAGACAGTGTATGTGTGTAATGACCATGTCTAAGCTTTAGGAAGATCACTTTGATATCTGAGGGGGATTGGAGTAAGGAGTGAGGAGACCAATTGGAAGGTTATTGGGTGGTTGCTGTGTAAATGGAGATAAGGGGACGTAAAGGAGAGAAAGTGTGAAGGAAGAAGTAACATTTAACCTTTAGATATGAGTTGAGTGAGAGTGAGGAGTTGAGGATGACATTGAGGTTATAGGCCTGAGTAACTGTGAAAATGGTAGTTCCCTCAACAGTAATAGGTAAGTTAGGAAGAAAGGTGGGTTTGAGAGAAAAATAATGACATTAGTTTGGACATGTTGAGTTTGAGATGCCTACAGGACATCATGGGTCAGCTAGATGATGCAGTGGATAGAGTTCTGGGCTTAGAATCAGGAAGACTCATCTTTCTGAGTTCAAATCTGGCCTCAGACATTTGCTATCTGTGTGACCCTGGGCCAGTCACTTAACCCTGTTTGCCTCAGTTTCTTCATCTGTCAAATGAGTGGGAGAAGGAAATGGCAAACCCCTCCAGTGTCTTTGCCAAGAACACTCCAAATGGGGTCACAGAGAGTTGGACATGACTGAAAAGTGACTTTACAACAAGAAGACATCTAGTTGAAGATGTCCAAAAGGCAGCGGGTGATGGGACTAGAGCTCAGGAAGAGATTAGGGGTGAATATATAGATTTGGAAATCATCTGCAGAGACGATAACTGAACACTTAGGAGGTGATGAGATCGCCAAGTGAGACAGTACAGAGGGAGAAGAGAAGAAGACCAGGACAGGGCACTGGGAGACACTTACAGGTAGCAGGTATGACATGGATGAAGATGAAGACCCATGGGACAGTGCAGTTACACAGTCAGAACGAGTACCAGGCCAGGATCACGAGAACCGAGAAAAGACAAAGGAGCCAAGAAAAGAGGGTGATCAACAGGGTCAAAGACTGCAGAGAAGTCAGAAAGGATGAGAAATGAAAAAAAGGCCATTTGATGTGGCAATGAAGAGATCACTTTGGAGAGGGCGGTATCAGTTGAGTGATGAGATGAGAAGCCAGACTGAAGAAGATTCAGAAGAGAATGAGGACAAGAAGTGGAGGCAGCTAGTACAGATGTCATTCTTAAGGAATTTAGCTTAAAAGGGAAGGAAAGCTATAGTATAATAGCTTGTGAAGATGGAGGGACCCAGTGAGGGCCGTACATAAATCAATATTTAAAAATTAAAAGCAAAAAACAAAATCCCACCACCATTCAACACAAATCAAAGAAACACCTTTCCCTACATTGAGGCCCACTTATATATGCCCTTTAAAAAGCCCTCTACCAGGGACAGCTAGGTGGCACAGTGGATAGAGCACCGGCCCTAAAGTCAGGAGGACCTGAGTTCAAATCTGGCCTCAGACCAAACACATGACACTTACTAGCTGTGTGACCCTGGGCAAGTCACTTAACCCTAATTGCCTTAAAAAAAAATAAATAAAAAGAAAGAAAGAAAGAAACAAAGAAAAAGCCCTCTACCAATGCAAATTACGATTCATCTTTGATTTAGTAACTGAGTCTTGGAGATATGTATGAGGCACAAAACAAAAGGGATTTGCCCAGTCACACAGTCAGGTATCAGGGGTAGGATATGAATCCAGGTTCTTCTTCTCAAATTCCAGCACTGCCCACCACTCCATGTTCTCTCATAGTAAGCATACTGCATCCTGGGCCATCTTCAGTCATCCTGATCTACAGCTGGCCACTGGACCCAGATGGCTCCGGAGGAGAAAGTGAGGCTGGTGACTTTGCACTGACCTTCCTCACTTAAACCCAATTCACTCGCATGTCATGACATCCCCTCCCTGATGTCATGGTCCTCTTCGAGAATGAAGGAAAAACAGCAGCAGCAACAGCTACAGAAATTCATTTAACTGGCTAGGAGACCTGCTACTTAGTACCCGCATCACCTTAAGTTAAGTCATTTCTCCTTCCTTAGTTTTCTCCTTTGTACAATGAGAAGGTTGAACTAGTTGACCTCTGAGGTCCCTTCCACCTCTAAATTCTATGGTCTTCTGACTAAGACCATGGTGGAGAATGATCATTCCCACGCCCGTTCCCCATGCCTGGAATAATCTCCCCCCTCACTCTGCCTCCTGGCTTCCTTCAAGATTCAGTTCAAATCCTACCTTTTGCAAGAGACATTTCCTCAATCTCCCCCACTGCCAGGACTTATCTCTTAGATTTATTTATGCTGTATCTATTTTGTATGTGCCATTTTTTTGGTGTGGTGTTTCCTCCATTAGAATGTGAGTCCCTTGAAGACAGAGACTGGTTTTTGCCATTCTCTTTATCCCCCATACTTAGCAAAGAGACTGGCACATAATCAGTGCTCGATAAATGTCTGTTGACTGATTGAACATGCCAACAACAAGAAGAACCAAGTACCATAACATTTTCAAACACCCCACCACATTATTAATAGCAAAATAATCATTGTTTCTAGGTGTTAACATTTCTTCTGGTCAATTTCCATCCACATTCTCCCCTTGAAACTAATTGTTGAATGGCTCTTTTTCTCTAACTTGATCTAATGTTGCCTTTTTATCATTACTTTAGAACCAGTCCTTTGGATCAAGTGGATATTTTCCTTTTCTTTCTTCTCTCTTTCTTTTTCTGTCCTATGCCTTTTCCCCTTCATATTTTGAATTTCTGAATTAGGACTTTCTTTCCATGATCTGTTTCGTCTTTCTCCGCTGTGTTCTCAAAGACATACATGTCCTATGTTTTCACTCCCATGTAGAATGTTCTCCCATATTTTCCTTCACACTTCCTTCATTTTCATTCATTTTTTGCCCACAGACTCACAATTACAGAGTCTCAAGGCTGGCAGGGAGAGTTCAGGGGCCATGTGGAGGCATCAAGTCTCTCTAGCAAAAAGTCGAATGTGAGCCAAGTGCCTTGGGTTTTGCTTTTTACTCTGCCATAAATTACCAACGTGACCTTAAAACAACACTGCGACTTAGTTTCATCATCTCTAGAGCTAGAAAAGAACCTAGAGGTCATCTAGTATAAACCCTTCAACTAATTAATTAATTGATTTTTTATTTTTGGGGGGGGTGGGTGGGTTGTTTTTTAGAGGCAATCAGGGTTAAGTGACTTGGCCAGGGTCACACATCTAGTAAGTGTCTGAGGCCAGATTTGAGTTCAGGAAGACAGGGTGCTAGGCTTAGAGCCAGGAAGACCTGGGTTCAAATCCTTCATTGCTACCTCTGTGAGCCTAGGAGAGGAATCTATCTCTCAAATCATGGACAGTTTGTGATCTACATAGGTGGATGGGAGTCACACACTAGGAATTTCCTGATCTTATGAAATTACAAAACTTTGATGTATTCCTGTGGAAAGAATAGGCTGATCTAAATGGCTTAGTGACTTAGCTCTATAAATGGTGGTAGTTGTTGTTACTGTTAGTTCAGTTCCTAAATAAGTGCTCAAAGAGCCAACAGGCTGGTATGGGCCATGACCTGAAATTATTTCATACCCTCAGGTATGTCAGCAAGGAAGATGTCCTTGAATTAACTGAGAGTTGGACAAGTGCTTAGTTTGACACTCAAGGCCCCCATGATCTGGTTCCAGTCTAGTCTTTCTAGTATTAGCTCAGAAAACTTCCCTTTATCTTTTTCAGACAATAATTTCTCTAAGTTTGGGGAGTCTTAATGGATTGCAAGTTCAAAGTGAGGCAACAATCCATTATATCAGTCAAAATATCCCACTAAAACTGCAGGTGTTAAGAGAAGCATGGAGTCCAGGAAGAGGGAAGCGACTTTCCCCTTCGACTCTGCCCCGGTCAGGCCACATCTGGACTATTGCACTCGTTTCTGGGGGCCACATTTTAGGAGGGAGGTTAATAAGCTGGAGCACATCCAGAAGAGGCCAACCAAGGTGATGAGGAAAGGGCCTTGGTGGGGCTGATGGAGCTTGGAGATGAGAACACTTAGCAGGGATATGCCAGCCACCTTCAGGTAGGGCTACCATATGGATAAGGCTGCCATATGCCTTGCTCTTCCTGGCCCCAGAGGGCAGAGCTAAGAGCAGAGGGCCCAAGTTTGAGTCCTAGAAATGCAACATATCTGCTGGGGGCCTTGGTTTCCTCATCTCAAATGGGGATATGATAATACTTCTACTACCTATCTCACAGGGCTGTTACGAGGCCTGTATCTTCAGAGAGCTTTGTAAACTCCATCAAAATTTAAGATAGTGTTTATACTGGTTTTCTTTCTCTACCCCATCTCTGCTTTCTGAAATACTACCAACCTTTCTGGGTTCAGAGCAAACCCTCTCTTCAAGTCGATTTTCTGAGTCTCCTTACTTGGAAGTATGCCTTCCTTTGCCTAACCTCTGACTGTTGGTCATCCATAGGGAACTGCCTTGAATCACAGTTTTCTGTGCTTTCATGCCTTAAGAGAAAATGTGAATTCCAGAAAATAAGTGGGGCAACAAGGACGAAGGAAAATCTCTTGTAAGATCCACTACATCATCCTAATTGGAGCACTTGCTGGCCATTTCCAAGTATGCCTCTTGGGCCATTGTCCACAACCTCCTCTCATTTCCCCTCCACCAGACTGTTGGACTCTGCCCCTGGAAGCAGCCTGGGCTCTGAGAGGGGAGTTCGTACTTTGCTGCGGCTGAGTCTAGGCCTCCAAGCCACTTCCTAGCTATTCCCACTATAAAGTTTTCCTTTACGTGTTGTTGTCTTCCCTTTTTAGAACATAAGCTTCTTGAGGGCAGGAGCTGTCTTGCTTTCTAGTGCTGAGAACCCTTGAGCTTAGCACTGCACCAGGTACATCGTCAATGCTTAATACGTGCTTTCTTATTCATTCATTATCCTCTGGCAAACAGGGACCACAGCTTATCATTAACCCCCCCCCCCCCCGCCCAGGTCTTTCATAACAAACAATTCCATTTGGTAAATGCTTACTAAGGCCTTACCATGTGCTAGACTGGGGGTTACAAAGATGGAAAATGACTGGGCACCTGCCCTCGACAGGCTTGCAAGTGTCCTGAAGGACAGGCCACGTACTCAGATGGGGGTAATACAACGCAGAGTGTGTGACGCGGCCAACAGAGAGGGGCAGGGAGAGAGCGCTAGGAAAAGCAAGCCTATTTCTTTGCACTCCTTGTGGTATCTGGCACATGCCTTGGACATTCCAGGCCATCAATCAATGTTTGTTGAATGAATACGCACGGAACTTGTATTATTCCACAGATGTATTCTTAGAAGTTCGGTGTTAAGTGAATCTTATTTTAAATGCATTAGAAAAGCTCACTATTTAAAGACACTTTGCTGTTCCTATTAGTGTTCTTCTTCCCCAAACTACCTTGCATTTATTTTATGTCTGGTTTAAATATACTTCAGATGTTTCTCTTATTAGAAGGTAAACACCTTCAGGTCAGAGACTGTTTTAGTCAATCAATCAATCAACAAAGATTTATACTGCTAGGCACTGTTCTAAGTTCTGGGGATACAAAGAAAGGTAAAAACAGTTCCTGCCCTCAAGGAGCTTATACTCTGATGGGAGATGCTTAGCCTGAAGACAAGATGCAGGGCCACGCTGGCCATCTTCAGTGTTGCACGGATCAGGGATTAGCCTTGTTCTTCACATCAAAGTTGGGATGACGTAGTGGGTCTTACAAGGCATTTTGCTCGGTCCTTGTTGCCACGCTCATTTTCTGGAATTCAGGTTTTCTCTTAACAAGGCATGAAGCACACAGAACTGTGATTCGAGGCGTTGCCCTGTGGATGCTAGAATGTTTATAAACAGGCACATGAAAGATACAAACAGAGTGGACGGAAAGTATCCTTCTCTGGAAGCTAGAGGCTGAGAGAGGGAGGCCTTTGAAGAAGGTGTGATCTGAGCTGTGTCTTAAAGGAAATCAGGGAATCTGAGAAGTGGCTGTAAAGAGGGAAAGGGTTCTCCTTTTGTTTTTGTTCCCCAGCACCTGGCCCAATACTTGGCACATAGCAAGCACTTTATAAATACCTATTGATTGATTAATTTGCAAAGTAAAGAATCCTTTTGTAAATCATAAAACCATGCATTAGTCTATCTGTTTTATAAATCCTTATTTTTTTTTACTCATTTACTTTTTATAATTGGGCACACTTGCATTTGGAAGTATCCCCAGAGCATCACAGGCTCACACCTCACATTCTTTGGGTCCATGACTCCTACCGATGCCCCCATGACTCCTATTCCTCACATCACCAAGGAAGAGAGAAAACCTAGGGTTACAAGCTCAGCACGGCCTGCCAAGCTGTAAGGGGACAGAGGGGCTGGAGGGTGGGGACAGAGGAAGAGTGAGGCAGCTCTCTGCCATGTCTCTAGAAATGACAACCCTTTCCAGAGGTTCTGAGCCCCACCTTCCTGAAAAAAGGGACAAACATCAGAAACCAACTCACATACCTTGTGGAAAAGAAGAATGTTAAAAACATAAAGCTCAGCTGAACAGAAAATACTGAAAAAGAAAAGAAAAATATGAATTAGCATCATAATGATTGAAGATGTATTAGTGCTAACAGCTTATACATGCCTTTGGCTTGGGAGGCTGACAGGCAGCTGTGAGGCAGCAGAGAGAGTCAGGCTTTGGAGTCAGAAGGCCAAGGCTTACTCTGTGTGTGCTCATGGGTAAGCCATTTAACTCTTCCGGGGTCCAGGTTCTTAACTTGTCAAATAAGACGGTTGGATTAGACAATCTCAGAGATGGCTTCCAGATTTAAATTGTGATTATTCAATTGTCTGCTGTGCATTGTCATGCGTGGCTTTAAAAAAAATCCATCATCTGCCAGTGGCCAACCTGCAGCTGATACATCTCCTGCCATTAGCTGGGCTGGTCCACAGAACGCAGATGCACGTTCAGAGAATCACAGAACCTGAGATCTGGAAGGAGCTTCAGCTGCCATCTCGTCCAGCCCAAACTGGACAGGAATCACCACTGTTAACCTCCGACAGGTGGCTGTCCAGGCTCCACTTCAGACCTCCAAGGAAGAGGAATCCAGCCCTGTTAAGGCAGCCAGGTGGCACAGTGAATAGAGCCCAGGGCCTGAAGTCAGGAAGACCCAAGTTCAAATCTAGCCTCAGACACTTACCAGCTGGCAAGTTATTTAACCTGTTTGTCTCACGATAAACATCCCCAATTCCTTCAGCCAATCCTCACATGTCACGAGTTTAAGGCAATCACCACTCTGGCTGCCCTTCTCTGGACACTCGCCAGCTTATCAATGTCCTCCTTAAACACGGTCGCCAAAATGGGACTCAATGTTCCAGCTGAAGCCTGAGGAGGCCTCACGGAATGTGATCATCAGCTCTTCATATCTAGAAGCTACACCTCTCTTAGTGCAGCCAAGATGGCAATGCTGGGTTCACATCCAGTGCCTTAGCTTTCATAGGTTCTGCCTTAAGCTTGCACTCTATTGATACAGCCTTCAAGAACTCAGGGTCACCTCCATGGCTGGAAGGAGAAAACCTTGGGTGGAAGTTAGTCAGTGGTAATAAAACAGTCACAGCTGACATTTACAGAGAGCTCTATTGAAAGGTTTCCTCTTCTTGATCCATTGACTCTATTTTTGTCACCTGGGAATAAGCTGAATAGGTCCCATCCCCTTTCCTCACGACAGCCTTCAAACACTTGAAGACAGCCACCATGTTCCTCATGAGTCTTCTCCAGGATAAACATCCCTCAGAACGACCCAGTGAAATATTTTTGACTCCAATTTCCATTTTAAAGCGAGGCTGGGAGAGGTTGTCTTGCCTCAGTCTTAAGTTAGCGACAGTGACAGTAGCTGGTGTACTTAGGTCTTCTGCCTTGTGGCCCAGTACTCTACCCACTCATCACAGTCGGCTGACTCTCCCTATTTCCATGACCCAGCGCTCCGCTTCGGGCTGAACTTTACAAATGCTATTCACCTAGCCCTGGCCTTGGCCACCTTTGATCGCTACAAGATGGTCACTTGGGTTAGAAAGCTGTCTCTGCTTAACCTGCAGATACCATTTAAAAGACAAAGGGCCCCGTGAATGACAAATGGTATGCTTTTATTAGAGAGCAGCTGTTCATTCTGAAGTTATGAACATGCAGTAGTCTGCAGGAATCTTAGCTAACTGAGTTAACATCGCCAGTGAACTCAGATTGAAAAGACTGCCATTTGCTATCCCCCTAAAAACTGAGCTAGGAGGTGGTGCTGATGGGGGAGGGAGTACCAAACTTACTTATGAACAAAATTATGAGAAGGCTGAGGCCATCCATGTCGATATTAGTATTGGAGAAAGTGTCACAGAAGGTCGTGTAGATGATTGTGAGTAGAACACAACTGCTGATCGTCCCAAATGGAGGCTTCTTCCGCTCGAGCCAATCCTTGATGTACCTTCGGACGATCTGAAACAGAGAAACAACAGGTCTGCATCTTTTTTCAGAGGATTTCAGGAGCCAAGCTGGGCATCACAAAGTGAACCTGACAGCAGAAAGACATAAAGGGAAGAGAATAATTTTGATGATGGCCGCAACGGATTTCAAAGCTTCCTTGCCACACAACTCTTCTTCTGGGGAATTTAACATTTGTACTGCGACTTCCACTGGGTGTCCATAATGAGAGTATATTTTCAACTGCATTCAAATCCATCCTTAATCATGCCAAATGTTCTTTGCTAGCTGTCACTGAGACATGCCCATTAAGCCTCCCCAAAGTTTATCTCCTCTGCTGATCCTAATGGATGGATGCAATTATCACTGTCCCCCTTGCCTCAACAGACCATTCCAAGTGCGTCTTTGGGAATCTTAAAAATCTGACATCTTTAGGAATTTCACGACGGCACATAATCTAAAGTGATCCATGAAACATATTAATATTTTAAAAAGCCAGCGATGCACCAGAAGTTTTTAATTAAATTATAACTCATGCTTGAAAAGCAAAAAGTGCATGTGTTGTGGGAGTTTAAATAATTCAAACTCTGAATATCTGGAGTTTTTGTAAATCCAAAGACAAATGCCATTTGCATGCTCTTAGAATACCTGAATTAACACTTGAAAATGAACGAACCTGCCATGACTTCACCATAAGAGAAGTAGAAATCTGAAGTTGTTTAGCAAGAGTCTTGTAAAATGAAAGTTTAATGACAAAAGTCACCTTCATTTTCAGAACTTGCTGTGACACGGAGGATCTGAATAGTAGAGATGAATCTGGCTTTGAGAACCATCTGTTAACTTCTCTTTAAAACTTTCATTTAATGGGGGGTGGGGGTGGGAGAGAGCTGGACTCTTTTAAAGCTATATCCACAGTACTACAGTAGAGACTTGTCACTCAATTATCCTGTGTGACCGGCATCTGAAATGCCACAGCAGGTTGTACTACCATGATCCATTAGCCATGATGAGGTCAGGGAGCCTGCACTGACTTCCGCCATGGGGTTCTCCTGTCTCCTAAATATGGCATCATTAATATGCCTTGAAAAAGAAGACTTAAATTCACAGTAGAATACACTTTACAGAAAACTGCGACTCACAGTATAACCCTCTACCTAATGGAAGTTGGATCATCTTCAAGCTTCTTCAAGAACTAACAGGTGCCTTTCCTGATGGTCAATCAATAAATGGAGCTTTGAAGGAATCTGACCAGATAGCACAGCAGTCAGCTGGCACAATCAACAGAACGTCTGACTTGGAGTCGGGAAGAACTAAGTTCAAATCTTGTCTCAGACACTTGCTAGTTATGTGATCCTGGGCAAAGGCATGTAATCACTTTTAACCTCAGTTTTCTCATGTATATAATTATAGCACCTACCTTGTAAGGTAGATCAAATGAGATAACATATATAAAGTGCTTTGCAAACTTTAAAGTGCTATATAAATACTAGCTATTATTACTATTACTATTATTATTATTTAGCTAGTCATAGGAGTATACACCGAATTAACCAGATGAACAACGGTTCAAGAAAGTCGGGAAATAACCTAGGTTTTGAAATTTAAGGTGCCTGTTAAATTGGCAAAGATGATAAAAAATGAGGACAGTCAATGTTGGAGATGCTGTAGGAAGACAGGCAAACTTATACACCATTGGTAGAAGTATGAATTAGTCAAACCATTCTGTAAGACAATTTGGAATTATACGAGAAACACTGACCTAGATTACTACTGAGGAATATACCCCAAATTGGTCAATGGCAGAAGGAAAGTTCTCATACATCCAGAGTAGTACATTCCATGGTGTTCCCAAACAAGAAATAAAATGAGTGTCCATCAATTAGAGAAAGGCTGAGCAGATTGTAGCATACAAATGTAATAGAATGTCACTGAGTCCTTAAAAACTGAAAAAAAAATGAAGAATTCAGAGAAATTTGGGAGACTAGCATGAACAGACATCTACTATGATAATTGAAGACAACACTGAAGGACAGCTGAACTCAAATTAATTGCAATAACCAATTTCTGTCCCATAAAAACAGCTATTCAAACATGTTTCACTTTTGGTGGAATAATGGGGGACCACAGGAGTAAACTGTTTTGTCAATTTTTTTTTTTTGCCTAACTGGTCATTCGTGTCATTATAACACTGTAATGGAGGGTCCATATGGAAGGTATATATAAAAATAAAAGAGCATTAAAAAAAGGATATCAACTTGAAAATCCAAAATAAAATTGAAGGTGACTTTATAAAATATCTCTTGCTTTTTTTTTTTTAAGAGAAATCACGCTGAAAAACTCAAAAAATCAAATCTTCCCATTTTACTTATGGTATTCATTATATGAAGAATTTTCTAAGACTTTAAATCTAGCTTAACCTCTACTGTTATAGATAAAAGGCATAAAATAATTGTGTTTTTTGTCTCCTTGAGCTTCATTGTGAAGCCTTATGGAGAATATAAACAGTTTCACCAAAAGTGGACTTTCAAATGGCTAGGTTTTTGTTCTTCTGGCGGGTGGTGGTGTAAATATTGATCCTGGACAGTGGAATTGCTTGGCAAAGCAAGAGCCCATGACTTTGGGTCAAAGTCGTGGCTCTCTGGAAGTCTCCTGATGGCGGGGGAATTCACAAAGGTCATTTTTATACTTTGATACACTTTATAAACTTGCATGGGGCAGTATCAAGCAGACAGTTGTCAAACATAAATTCAAAATCAACTTCTCTAGGGAATGAATTAGGTTATTCCATAGATTTGGAGCCTGGAGGAACATTAGAGGTCATCTAGCTCAACCTCCCCCTCTTCCCATTATTACAGATGAACAAATTGAAGTTCAGAGAAATGTGACTTGCTTAAGGTCATACATCCAGTAAGTAGTGATGGAGACTAAGCTTCGACCCACTGTCTGCTTAGCACTTTATACAGGGCATTGTCTAATGTTATCCATTTGATATTCTAGCAGGTTATGCTGAAGGAAATCATTCGACTAACAGAAACCCCTCGATTGCAATATTCTACAGTCTACACGACCCCACTCCTGGAGAAAACAAAAATATAAAATCCCTCTTCTCCAACACTCTTCTAGCCCTACCCCAAAAAAGATGCAAGCAAAGAGGAACAAGGGAAAACTCAGCATTTTATCATTGCCAGGTAGGCACTAGACAACCCACCACTAAGCTGCTCTATAACCACCAATTGTATTTACAAGCATTAAAAATAGCTTTAAACAGCCAAAACTCTATGCCTTCATAACAAACTACCAATGGCCTGATGAGAAGGTAGACAATATGCCATTATAGGAGATGGAAAGGGAAAAGGGGCCCTCTTGTCCCCTGAATCCACTACCTTGCCTTTAAATGTATCCTAGATTCTATAGTCTCCCTGGTACTCAATAAAGACATAGAAAAATGAACTACTGCAAAGGAATATTTCAGATGAGGGCTATGCCAAGTGAAAAAAGCATAACAGGGGAAGGATAAAATGTTTGGAACCTCTCCCTTTGTTCAGGAGTCTCATCTTGGGCATTTTCTCAGCACTGACTAATCAATCAATAAACATTCAATAAATACCTACTAAGCGCCAGGCACTCTGCGAGGTGCTGAATCTATCATATTCTATCTGGACGGGGTCTGCAGCTAAGTTCAATCTGATTTTTTAAAACAAGCATTCGATTCCCAGAAGTGTCTGCTCTTTTCAAAGGACCCAAATTACTTGTTTGTTTATTTAATATTGCAACTAAAAATTCTGCACTGTTGAAACTGGGTGGCAAAGGAGCGTACACATGCCTCTTTCTGAAACTTATCATCTTCAGAGTGTCCTTGAGAGAGTCACTGAAGTGAATCTCAGTGTCCTCATCCACAAAATTAGGGGGCTGGACTAGATGACCTCGAAGGTCTGGCTCTAAATCTATGACCCTATGAAATTCCTGTACTTCTAGGACCGATGAGTCTGACACTTTCAATCCAGGTCCCCATTGCAACAGGAATTATGCCAATTTTACCCAACTTGTGAACTGCCTTGTCCTTTAGGATTTTTTATCAAATCTTAAGGAGGCAAAGATTTTGCTCGAGGCAGTGGATATAGAAGTCCTAGTATTTTCTCTTGAGGAAAAGAAAAACACATCATGCTGAGAAGGGAAAACAACATTCTGGTGTAGGTCAACCTTATCTTTTATCAGGCTTTATGCTCATTCATTTATCCTCAATGAACTAATAAAATTAAAGCATTACAGAATCTTCATTATCTTTTATTTTTTTCCCAGTGAAGAAGGTTGAGAATGGGGTGATGGTAGGAATTCTTATTGCTTTGGTTTAATACTTCAGTTTTCTATTTTAAATTAAGAACTGGGAAGGGTGCAGGTCCTACAAATAGGGAAGCTTAGGTTTGCTACTTTGCATTTTCATGGAGCTGGGTCCTGTCCCAAATATTTACCATCTCTCAGGTCATTAATTGGGTTAAATAACACATCTTGGTAAAGAATTCAGATATCCTAAACTAATTATGGGAAGAGGAAGAGTTGTGATCTTATCATCTTAGCAAACTCCCTCCACCAGGTAATTATAGATCCCAATTTGGTAGCTAAGTCCTAAGAAATTACCTGAAGGACACAGAAGTTGTGACTTGTCTAGGGTGACAGGTTTGAACATAGGTCTTTTTATATTTTTTTTAATAAATTTATTTATTTTTAGTTTTCAACATTCACTTCCATAAGATTTTGAGTTCCAAAATTTCTCACCACCTCTCCCCCTGTCCTACCCCAAGATGGCATGTATGATATAGGTTCAACTTACACATTCATATTAAACCTATTTTCACATTAGTCACTGAACCTAGGTCCTTCTGACTGTAAGCCCAGAACTCTATTCATTATGCTACATTACCTCTAATTCCAGAATCCTTATGAAGAATTATATTCAATTCTTAAGTTTGTCAATTTTTTTATATCACATCCCTGCCTTTTCTTCTTTCTTATCTTTAAAATCTACAATGGGAATTTCTGAATGGGAATGCATGGTGGCAATTTTACTGCTAATCTTTTCCTTTTCAGGAAGAAATGTAATTTTCCCCAAGAACAAAGATCGTTATAATTTTCACTCTGTATCCCTGAAATATCAGACACACAGACCGCAACACTCCAAAGACCAAAATCAGATTAAAATGTAATTGTGAAATATTTAACAAAATAAATAAAAATACAGTAAAGCACAGATAGTGTTAATTTGTGATTTTCTAAGTCAATATGTAGCCCACCCTAACTATTTGAGTCTGACACCCCTGCAGTATCCCATCAAATATACGTATGGGTTCTAATCTGTTCATCATGTTTTGTGACTTAAGCAACACCCAGCTGAAAACCTCTCTGGGACCCATTCTCTGGGTCAATGGCAGAGAACCTAATGAAACCTAGCATCTGTTGAACACTTAAACATTTTACCATTCTATTCTGTCTTACAGAAAGGGCAAAGTCTACTTTTTCTTATTTTGTGTATTCCCAGTCCTTAGTAAACAGTGCCTAGCACACAGCAACCTCCTAACAAATGCTTCCTGATTGATGGATAAAATCTCTGTGATTTTGTTTAGCTGGTGTTGTTTGGGGGTGATTTTGTTTTTGCTACATTTAAAAATTTCTCTTTGTTCTTTGGAAGTTTCCATAGTGATATTTATTTGGGCCATTTTCTTTCTTTCTTTCCTCTTAGGAATCCCCTAGGAGGAAAGATATTAGTCCCAAGTTACAAACAGGAAAACTGAGGTATAGATGGCATAAGTAGATTGTCTTAAGAATTTAGTGGAGGGATAGGAATTAGAACTCATATCTCCTGCCTGCTATCTCAGTTTCTTCTTTTCTTTTCCACTAGACCACCCAGTTTTTCAATGCATTCTACTGAATAATGTAACCAATATTTCCCTCTAACCAGAAACAATATAAGGTAATGGGATAGTTTCCCATTTACACAACCGATATAATTCTAGAGGTTGCAGGAGGGTGCAAACTTAATACCTCCTAATTTAACTTTAGTTAAGGGAGGTCTACTAGGAAAGCAGCAGTGCCAACATTAAACTGGAAAATGAATTGCTAATGGAGAGACCAGAGAATGAATGACTAATAATGCACAGATATACTTTTTTATTATTTATTCATAGAAAACAGTGGGTTTCAAAGTCTGTTGCTTTGAAAAATGCCTGAGCTCGTTGAATATGATGAAAGGTGGGTGAAAATTCTATTTCATTAACATTTAATCATAAATCACTCTTAAATAAAAAGTATAAAATAAAAATTTGTCACAAGCATTTAGATACGGAGAAAAAAAGGTCTGTTGGAAGAGGAAATGAAATACTATAGCAGTGTTCATTGTTTCTGTTTTCTGTGAACTTTGGAAATTCAATTTCAGTCAACAAACATTTTTATTAAGAACTTGCCGTGTGCAAGGTTATTGTGGTAGTCAGTCAGGGGGCATAAAACCCCCAAAAGGAAACAGTGCCTGCCTTCAAGTAGCAAATATTCTTCCAGAGGGAAGGTGGATGTTGGAATATGTTCCCAGATAAGTAAATACAAAGTAATTTTTTTTGGTCGGATAGATCATGAGCTTCCTGTAGAAGGAAGGGGTCTGAGCTAAAACTCATAGAGAGCTTAGGGACTCGAAGATGGAAGAAAGAAAAGAGCTCAGTTAAAGATCACTGACCAAATTTCCAAAAGAAAACCAATCAATAAACATTTATTAAGTGCCTACTCTATGCCAGCTGGGCTTAACAATGGGGATACAAAAACAGGCAAATGATAGACCTTGCCCTCGAGCAGCTTACAGTCTAATGGGGGAGAAGAAAAAAAATGACAATGCAACAAAAACAAAAAATATCCCCCAACAACAACAATAACACAAGAAACAAAATGGGGAATTTTGATTGATTTGATGGATTGAAGAATGGCTGAATAAATAAGGATATATGAATATAACGAATATTTTTGCACCATGAGAAAGGACACATATAAGGAATTCAGAGAAATTTAGAAGACTTGTGTGAATTGAGGTAGAGAAAAATAAGGAGGATGAAGATAACACTCTACTTATGGCCATGATAACATAAATTAAAACCACACTACAAGACATCAGATGGATACAATGACCTTGGAGGCAATTATCTCAACTCTAGATGACTGATAATGACCTTGGGACTAAACGAAGCCTATACCATCAGACATGGGCCATGCATTGGTTTGCTTTACTTCTGTATTACACAGGAGGCTTTGGGTAGGGAAAGTTACTGAGAAGTGAGAATGATGTAAATTAAAGAAAGCATTAAACAATCTCCACAAAAAATACTTTACCTCTTATTATATGGATAGGAAAAAAGTCTCCCAACAGCTTGCTATTGGGAATAATCAACATTTCTACCAATTCAAGAGTCTTACGCTGATTAAACTGTGTAAAAATTTAGCCCCTCTGACCCAATCTTTACTCGTCCATGCATTCTGAAGTATGTGCTTATTTATACCATTGGTATCTGAAATATTCCCTAGGCCTATAAAGAAAAATGTATACCAACTATGAGTTACTATCTATTATTGATTTCTAGTACCAAGAAAATAAATATGGTGCTAAACTGATATTGTCTGCAACACACAAAGTATGGAGCTATGAACTGCCAGCTGTATTTGTTATACCTCCAGAGGACAACATTAATGTACTCTGTATTTGATCTGAGGCTATCACAGACGATGCCATTAAAATCCTCTTCCGAGAAGTCTTATATGGTCTGATTTTCAATCAAGCAGCCACAACTACCCATCTAACTATGCTACAGTTAGGTGCACCTATCATGCTATTTTAAGTGTCAGTTACGCAGTTGTGGCCCCAGGATTATGCTAGGTTCATAATTCCTCCGTCATCATTTCACCGGGGTTACAAGCTATTCTTATAGAACCTTCCTTGTTTTCGTTTCAGTCCTTTCTTCATGTTTAAAATCTAAGAGACAAGTAAGTTATATTTTTCTTTGAGTAACAAATCAAATTTAACTCCTGCTCTGCATTAGGAAAGAAAACATTCATTTTCATGGATGTTCCCAGTCTGTAGAATGAAATTCAAAGAAGGGATTCAGCAATATTCCACTCTGAACTCAATATCTAACATTTCTCCATGAGAAAAAACAAAAGTTAAAACAAATTAACGTACTGTGGATCACTCATAAGAAGTTAAGCAGGGAAGATTTTTTTTCTATTATTTTAAGTGAAGGTAGAAAAGGAACTCTAAACTTCCTAAACCTATCAGGAGAAAATCACAGAATTAAAAGAAATAGTATTTTCAATTGAGTTGTGGTACAACATAGGAGACTGAGGACTGGCAGTGGAGTTGGGAAGACATGACTCAAGTCTTGCCTTTGGCACATTATAGCTATATGATTCTGTGGAGACCGTTGAACCCTTGTGAGTTTTAGCAATTTCCTAAGACTTATGTCCTAAATGGATTGGGCCAATGGATAATGGATAAATGGACTGGGATCTGCCTGGGTGGAAGAAGTCTCTACGTGCAGGAAATCACATCTCCCTGATGTATTCCTGCATTATTATCAGCGCAGCTCGGTGGATAGAGAGCCTACAATGAAAACAAGACAACCTGGATCCAAGTTCTATTACTAACACACATTGGCTGCGTGACCTGGGCAAATCACGCATCTGCTAAGTGCTGCAGACAACTAAGACCACAAGTTGCAGGGAAGGTGCTAACCTGTACCAGGGGAGTTTCCTCATTCAGAATTTCCTCATACCAAAGAAATCACAGGCCCACAGGCCCAGTTCCTATCAAGATCCATAAGTAATCATAAACTTCCAGAAAAGTACATAAAGGTGAAAGTAAAATGACAGAGAATTGGTTCTAACAATGTACGCACCATCATTAAGACTGACCTTTGGGTCCAATATCCAGGTCTTCCTAGGAATTGATTTTGTGGATATTATTTCCTAAACAGCACTGTATGCTAGTTGTTTCCCATTTGTTTTCAAGCAAGCTACAGAGAGGCTAGAATAAACTCAACATTCAGTAGTCCATACATATCATAGGATGGCTCTACCATCACTCATGTGTACAAGAATGATTTTCCCTCCCTTTGTCCAGACCTTTGCTTTCAACTTTCTGACTTTGGGCAAGACGCTTAATTTCCATCAACCTCAGTTTTCCCACCCACAAAATGAGTGTGATGAACTAGATGGCTTCTATGATCCTGTGATCTGTGTGGGGAGTCCCCAACTTGGGAACGCCCCATACTAATATAAACAGGCAACTTGTCTGTAGCTTCTGGTTTTAGAGAACAGCCTGGCGGCACCGCAAGTGACTTGCCCAGGATAACAGAACTAGTAGATGTCAGGGGTAGACTTTCCTGACTACAGTGTAGGTCCCCTCTCCACTATATTGTACTGCCTTTCATTGTAAAAGTGATAGAAATAGATAAAGGGCAAGGATAATGTGATGACTAAAGATTCAAGAAGTAACTACTACTAGGTTCTGAGACTTTTCTCACTCTTGAAATTCCATTTCAAGGATCAAATGTGATAATATTTGTAAAAAGTGCTTACCACAGTGCCTGGAACATAGTAGGCACTATGTATATACACACTTACTCCTCTCCCTTCCCGTTTATTCATCTCTCTTGCCAGAAGGCTGGGTATAGGAGGGTGGAACTCACCTGGCCAATAATGAGAGGGACAACAACAGTCACAGAGAGCTGGGAAAATATCGAGGTAAAAGGCACAGAAGACGATGATCCCAGCTGTAAAAAAAAAAAAAAAGAGGGAGAAGGAATTCAGGAATCAGTTTGTAATGAGCTTGTCAGACCAAAAATCATTTTTATTTCTGAAATAATGCAGTAAGAATCAAATTCACACCCATAAAGGGACACATATATAATAGCTGCATACAAACACAGAGAAAGTTATGTTACTTTCAATTTTCTAAATTCAATGCAAAGCACTCGGTCTACCAGCTGTTAAACCAGATGTTTGGGCAACAAAAATTCAGTAACTTGTTCAAATGGCGGATTCTGAATAATCTCTTCAAGTCTTTATTGAAAACACCACAAACAGCAAAAACTTATGTTACTTCAAACACTTGGTGTACTTCTTGGAGCTAATATTTTAATGTTTCAATTTGGATTGATCAAGACATCAACAAATATTTGTTAAGCACCTACTATGTGCCAGGCATGGAAAAAAAAAAGATGCAAAAGAAAATTCTTGATCTCAAGAAGCTTATAAACTAATGGGGTGACAATATTAAAATAGATTTCATCTCACTGCTCTAGGCACGATTTCCACCCATGCTGACCACAATCCCTTATTGTGTGACTCCTGTCCATATTCTCCCACAGATCTCTTACACAGAAGGCCATCAGAGGTGCCCAACCACTTCCAATCTCTTTATCGCCTTGGGCTTTCACTAAACCTTCACGTACCTCCAGTTTCTGGAGTTTGCTCTAAGAATTACACTTGGCTTGTCTTTCACTGGATCATTGTCATTGACTTTTTCCAGCTCAAAATGAAAAAGGTTTCAAAGTCAAACCTCACTTAGTTTTGGCCAAGAGGGATTATTCCTTCAAATGTCTCATTCAAATTTTTCAGATGCACTGAAACACTCTCCTCTCTTTCCTCACTGCCCACCCTTCCCTCTCCAAAACACAAAATTTTTCAGGCATACTACCACCATTGAAAGATTTCAATAGAATCACATAATCACTTAGCTTGTTCTGTTTCTTAAGCCCCTTAGATGTTGGGAGCCTCTGCTCTAGGACTCTTAACATTATGTGAATCTTAGTACAACATTCAGGCTGTTCATCTGCTTTATATCCTCTGGTTTTACAATGTGATCTTGTTATTTTTTTTCCCCACTGAAATTACAGGATTGTAGAATTAGAGCTGGAAGGGGCCTTAGGTGATCCAAATCAAACACCTAATTTTACAGATGAAGAAAATGAAGCCAAGAGAAGTTAAGTGCCTTGCCTATGTTCAAAGAGATGAAACTGAGTTACAACTTGAACTCAGGTCCTCTCATTACAAATCTGGCTCTCTTCATTTCCTGGGTATCTGTGATGCTACTTCTTGTGTGCATAATATTGCTGGCAACTTATTGTAGCTCATTTATACCCACTAAGTGTCCCTTTAGTGCCCTTTGATCAAGTCGACTGCTATTTTAATTTTTTATGGATTTTGGTGTTCCATGATTGGCAGCCAAGCAGCATTACTGAAAGAATAGGGGTGTTAAAAAATATGAGTTTATGTGTCCCAGAGAAGACTAGCATTATTGAAAGCAATGAACAATTTCCCAAATGTAATCCAACCTGCTCTCTTCCTCCCATTCAGTTCTAGGCCAGAGTCCCTGATTTGTTTTGTGCAAGCGCATAAAAAATGATTCAATATGCATGGAACCACGGAGATGAAGTGACTTTGGAGATGGCTTAGTGTGACCTTTTCATTTTATCTTGGAAGAAAGTGAGATTCAGAAAGTTCAGATAATTACCCAGTTGACATCAACACAGAACTTTAAGATTTGCACTGTTTTACATACATTATCTTGTCCTGATTCTCCCAACAACCCTATGAGGTAAGAGCTATTATTATCCCCAAATGACAGAATGAGGAAATTGAGCCACAGAAAGGTTCAGCCAACTGTCCGGGCTTGCACAGATAATATAACCATCCCAAGTAAGCTTTGATCCAAGGTCCTATTGAATAGAAGCCTAGTACACTATCCGTCCTGACACAGTCCTTCCACCAGAACCATGATTAGAACCTGTGTCCTCTGATTCCCAATCTTCTTGCCACTCCCAGGCCTTACCTTAAGAATTCAATCCTCTCATTTTGTTTGTTTGCTTGTTTAAGTGAGCTGGTTAAGTGACTTGCCCAGGGTCACACAGCTAGTGTCAGGTATCTGCAATCCTTCCATTTTGCCTGGGGGGTTCTGAGACTGCTTACTTTCTTTTTTGAAAATTGATTTTTATATACACTTTTTGGTTTTTAATATAGCTTAGATTTTCCCCCTTCCCACTCCCAGAGAGTCATCCCTAGTAAAAATTAATAAAAAAGAAAAAGATGAAAAGAAAAATATTCAGCAATACTGACTGAAGCATAAAAAAAAAATCTGATACAAATGGCAAAGTTCTACACCTGTGGGCCTGAACCTCTGCAAAGTTGCAGGAGGAGGTGTCTTCTCACCTTTCTTGTCTTGTTTGAATGTTTTATGGCAGTTGTCCTTTCCACTCGTGTTGCTATAGTCATTTTGTATTACCCTTTTGCTGGCTCTGCTTACCTCACTTTGTATCAGTTGTAAGTCTTCCCATCCTTCTCTGTATTCATCAAGAGAGCTTACTTTCTCTATGGCCTGGCCAGGCCCACTTATGGCTGCCACAAAGCTCAATGAATGAGTAATATTTTGCTTCTGGCTTGTCTTTAGCATCGTTCTTAAGGATCTGTAGATGTAAACTTGGGATGAAGGATAATTCAGACATCAGGGCTAGGATGGGTTCTTGTGACTTGTGACCTTCTCTCCCTTTCACAGAGAGATCCCCATGAGATTTTTTTTAAGGCAATTGGGGTTAAGTGACTTGCTCAGGGTCACACAGTTATAGTAAGTGTCAAGTGTTTGGTCTGAGGTTGAATTTGAACTCGGGTCCTCCTGACTTCAGGGCCAGTGCTCTATCCACTGCGCCACCTAGGTGTCCCTCCCATGAGATTATTCATAGAACAAGGATTAAGATGTACTAGAAAGCACTTTGTTGCATTTGGAGTACAGGCACTGATGAATTCCGTAAGGGCCCTGGGGAAAGCTGGGTGGTACCACAGAGAGAGCACTAGACTTGGATTGGGGAAAAACTGAGTTCAAATCCTGCCTCAGACCTTTACTGGCTGTTATGATCCTAGGCAAGTCACTTAACCTCCATCAAGTATGATCTGGAAAATGGGGACAATAATAATACCTACTCAAAGTGTTGCTGTGAAGATCAAATGAGTTAACTTGTGTAAAGTTTTACAAACTTTAAAGTGCTATGTAAATGCTAGCCTTTATTTGTTATTATTATTTTTGTTACGTCAAGTTCATAGGTTGACTGCTCCCTACATTGACCTTACCAAGACTGTGACTCCTCTAGCAGGATCTGTATTTCCTGAGTCAGCCAAGCCTCCCTAATTTTAGGGCAGCCAGATGCCATCTGATGTCAACCAAGCAAGTGTTATAACGCTGATCCCTACATGAAACCATTCTCAGAGTGGAGACATCCAGGTTTTGTGGTCTCATAATCCTAGAGGCAGCGTGATGTCGCATTTAGAGAGCTGAATGTGGGGCCGGGAGACCTGGATTTAAATTGCATGCTCAGCAATTCTGTAAAAGTGAGGAAGTCATTAACTTTGTAGAGTTTCAGTTTCCTAATCTGGGAAACAGGAATACCTACTATGCATAAGGGAAAGCGTTAGGCATTGAAAAGACAAGTATTAACATACACTACCTACTTCACAGGGTTGTAAGAATGTTTTACACACCCTAAGACTACGAAAATGAACTATGATTATGATAATAATTATTATTACTATTGTTGTTATTAATCACAAAAAGAATTGATAATTAGAGATGACAGGAAAATATATATTCCTATGTGGGAAGAAGAGAAAATGTCTTCTGGGGTCAAATCCCACCTCTGATGATTATTACTTGTGTAACCTGTGGAAAGCCACTCCCAAGGCCTCAGTTTCATGAACTATAAAATGGGAGGGGGGCTGACCTTTCCAGGTCTAGATCTGGGATCCTGCAAGTATGTATGTGGATTACTGCCTGAATTACTTAAGTTACTGAAGAATGATAGCTAAATGTTACCAAAAAGTAAAGCCAGTGATCACGGGATGATCTGTCATACATGTTAGCTGTTGACTATTTTCCTTTCTTAACAATGTGATTTCATCTTGGGTGTCTCTGGGTCTACGATTACTGAGGCTGCTGTCTCAAGGACATCATGTTCACTGTTCTCTTGTCAAGATAAGGCAAGATAAGGGGTACATCTGAGATCGCTTGCCTTGCATTTCTCTCATCCTTCTTCAATTTGCCCCAAAAGGCAAATCTTTCCTTTTTAAGACCAAGCCAGGGCCCAATACAGAACTCATGTTATAGTGGTTTCTCTCTCCTTCACTAGTATTCTTAAGTAGTGTACATCAATATATTTGCATCTTAATTTTCTTCTTCATTCATTTTTGGATTACTTCTTGCCTAAACTATTATTGCAGCTTCAACAACAAAAATAATCCCAATAAAAATGTTTACTGGTTAGGATGGACAGCTTTGATCGAAAAAGATCTCACCCTCCACTCCACTCCGTCCCTTTCTCCTAAATGCACTCTCCCATTATCCCTAACTATAGAAAATTAACGCTCTCTTTGTGTAAATTTGCTAATTCTTTTTTTACAGTGTCTTTTATTTTTAAAAGCTCTTTGGTTCTTCAGTCTTTTAGAGATTTCTTTTCCTTAATTGACTCTGCTTAATTATGCCCTCCAATAATCAACTGGCCAAAGGAGAATAGAAAGCTTATGGTGGATGTGAGGAGGTTGAAACATATCACCAGTGGAGATATTATTGGAAAAATGGAGGCTCGTCATGGGGTAAGAGTGAAGGCTAACCAATGGATGGTTTGTGATCAGCACCACTGAAGAGACCACTCAGACACCAATGAGATTGCAGATCCATTGAAATAGTAAGGCAACTCTTTTGTCATAACTGGTATCCACCTACTCCTTCCTGATACTTGGGAATTCCCTCTCCAATCTTTCTTTCTTTGTTTAGAACTAAATTTTTGTGTCTTATTTTCACTTTAATTTGGAAAGATCCTTTTCTTCCTCACTCCAAATGCATGAAAACACTAATCCTAGCTTTCTTTGAGGTTCAGCTCAGATGCTACCTTCCACAACTGTTGTTCAGTCATGTCTGACTCTTCATGACCCCATTTGGGGTTTTCTTGGCAAAGATACTGGAGTGGTTTGCCCTTTCCTTCTCCAGTTCATTTTGCAGATGAGGAAACTGAGGCAAATAGGGTTAAAAGCTCGGTGCTCTACCCACTGTGCCACCTGGCTACCCACCTTCTATAACACGGTGTTTTAATGATTTTATGTGTCACAGGACCCTTGGGCAGTAAGCCTGGTGAAGTTTCTGAACTCAGTTTAATGTGTTTAAATGCCTAAAACACATAGGATTATGATAGAAACCAATTATAGTGAAATATAGTTATCAAAATATAGAAGAAAAAAATAACACGTTCATGGAACCCAGGCTAAGAGTCCCTATTTTAAAGGAAGTCTTAATTGATTCTGCCAGCTGTTAGTACTGTCCCTCCTCACATTCTTTTTCATTTACTTCTCTGTACATTCTGTCTTCCTTCTTTCCCCAGGAGAAAGTCAATTCCTTAGGGGCAGGTTCTGTTTCATTTTTGTCTCTGACTTCCCAGTGCCGAGAACAGACCCTTATACAAGAGTACTCAACAAATTGAAGTGAATCTCTAATTATTATTTTTTTTTCTGATCTGCTGAAACTATAATTATCAAAATGTTTGTGCTGTTTTATATCATCCTGTCTTCCAATCTCCAAGAATTGCCACGGATTTATGTTCTGCCTAAAATTGGACCTGAATTCATTTAATATCAGCAGCAATGCTGACAACTGGCTGACAATTTAGGCAGTCAAAATTGCAGCTTAAGCCTTTTCCTCTATGACTAATATAGGATTTAAGCAATGAAGAGTGTCAAGGAGAAAAACGGAGCCTGCTAGAAAACAACCACCACAACAAAATGACCTTTAGGTGTCTCTCCGTGGGCAAGAACCAAAGGACTGAATGTTAGTAAGTATGCCTCTCAGCAGTGATGGCGCCCTGGAAGGTGTACTGGCAGTCAGAGGATCTGGCTTTTAACCACTGCTCTGACACTTATTACCTGTGTTGGGCAAGCAAGCTGCTTTTTCTCCTTGGGCCTCAGTTTCCTTATCTGAAAAGAGAGGGTTGGCCTAGATAATAGTTTAAAAAAAAATTAGTCCCTTCTCCTCCAATTTAGAAAATAAAAGGAACAAATCCGAGAAATAAAATTCTCAATACATAGCTACATAGCATAGTCTGGCAAAAACAAATTCCAATGTTGGCTACGTCTAAAAATATCTCCTTCTACATTTTAAGTTTACTACCTGTCTTCAGGTGAGTTTTATCTTCATGCTTTTGGACTCATGATTTATTGTTATGTGAACTAGAGTTCTTAAATTCTTTCAAAGTTGTTTTTTTCTATAATGCTTTTAATCATTGTATAAATGGTTCTAGTTCACTTTACTTTCTAATAGTTCATAAAAATCTTTGCAGTTTCCTCTGAAACGGTCTATTTCATAATTTCTTATAGTCCAATAATACTCCATTACATTCATATACCATATATAGCCTCTTCCAAATAGAAGGAAATGCCTTCTGCCTTTAATTTTTAGCTATTACAAAAAGAGTTGCTATAAATATTTTTGTACATATAGAACTCTTTTTCACATGTACAATTTCTTTGGCAGTATAGACCTAGTAGTGATATTGCCAGGAAAAGTGATATGCATATTTTAGTAACTTTTTGGGCACAGTTCCAAATTGCTTCCAGAATGGCTAGACCAATTCACAGCTCCACCAACAATGCATGAATGTGCCTGTTTCCTCACAACCTCTCCTATATTTGTTATCTCTGCTAGTCTGGTAGGCATGAGGTGGAACCTTGAAGTTGCTTTAATCTGTATTTCTCTAAATTATTAGTGATTTAGAGCATCTTTTAATATGGTTACTGAAAACTTTGATTTCTTCCTTTGAAAATTGCCTCTTCAGACCCATTAGTCTTGATCAAGATGATCTTTAAGACACCTGTTACTTTTAAACCCTATACTCTTAATATGTCACCTTAAAAAATATAAAATATATATTCTATAGAAAAACAACAAAACTGAGACATTTTAAAAAAACATTTTGAAGAACATCAAGAGCAAAAGGATTAATCAACAAGCATATATTAAGAACTTAGTTTACTATATACTATGCTATATGTATTATATACATATATAGTACATGCTATACTATATATACCATATATATACTATATGCTATACTATATATACTATACTATATACAATCAATCAATAAATCAATAAACACTTATTGAGCACCTACTAGAATGGTGCCCGTCACTGTGCTAAGTGCTCAGGATACAAAAAGAGGAAAGAGATAATTCCTGCCCTCAATGTTCTGACAATCTGATGGACACCATTAAGTACAGAGGCTGCTATAAAGAAAGAGCAAAGACAAGTCTAGCTTGCACATCTTACTAAGCTCTCTATCCAGAAAATAATGAACAGAGTGCTAGAGTCAGGAAGCCCTGGGTTCCAATTCAACTTCTGATATCCGCTAGCTGTCTGGCCTTGGGCAAATCTTTAGCCAACTGAGCTTCACTTTCCTCATTTGCAAAATGGGGTAATAATCTACCTTATAGAACTGTAATGTCACATACTTCAAAAAGGCATAAAATGTCAGTTTATTATTATTATTATTGTTATTGTTAATGAGATGTCCAGTTTTAGGACTGAGGCAATATATTAGCTCAGTACAACAATTCACAGGCCAAGAACAGAGATCCAAAACCTATTTATTGTGGGATTCTGTGTTATTAATCAGATCTGTTTGTTCCTCAATTTTGGCCTCAGGAAATGTCTATGAGGAATCAACTTCAGAGCAATTTATAAATAGGAAGTGATAAAAACTGGTCTTGTCAAAAAAGTATCCTCATCATGCTGAAAGTTAAAAAAAACCCCATTTTTGAACATGTATCAAAAACAAGATTGTCAAGAAAATCAGGTAGTCTCCTTATTTTCTTAAATCATTCCTAATTGTCCCCCCAACTAATTCTGATGCATTTCTTAGAAAGGGAGCCAGAAGAGGGAGATCTAGACAGGAAGAAAATAATAACAATAGCTAACCTTTAAAAAACACTTTAAGGTTAAATGTCTGCCTTAAAAAAAGTCATATACTTTATTACTTTATATGATCCTCATAACAACCCTCTGAGGCAAGATCACGCCCATTTTATCAAAGAAGAAACAGAGGGAGGATGGGCTATGGATGGAAGAAAAGATGTAGATAAAACAGCAGAGGAGAAAGGGACCCGAGTCTGGTCCCATCAGACTGGGGCTACCTTTTGTCTGTCTTTGAATCTCCAGTGCTTAGCACAAAGCCTGGTCCATAACAAGTATTTAATACATGCTGATTGCTTGTTCTTTCTTTATAGCTCCAGTATTTAGCACAACACCTAGCACATAGTAGGAGCTTAATATGGATTCTCTTTCCTTGAATCCTCAGTGCTTAGCATAATGCCTGGCATACATAGGTGCTTAATAAATGTTGATTGTCCTTTTTTGTATCTGCAGTACTCAGCACAATGCCTGGCACATAGTAGATACTTAATAAATGTTTACTGATTGACAGATCCAAACTCTTCATTTTATAATCAAAATCCAGAAGGGTTAGGCAATTTGCTCAAAGGTAACTGAGGCCTCCATTCTCTTTCTTCCACAAAATTCCTTCCCTCTCCTACCCTGTTCAGTGTCACTGCTGGAAGCTTTCAGTGGTAGCAAGAAACAGAGTAGGTGGCCATTAACCAGGGAATGGGTGAACAAATCCTAGTGCATGAATGTAATAGAAAATTACTGGGACCATAGGAACTTATGAATTTGAGGAACTAAGGAAATGATGGAGAGATTTGTATGAAGTGATGCAGAAAATACAAGCAGAGCCAGGAGAACAAGAGTCACGGCATGATTACAGTAATGCAAACAAAAAGGAGGACAATGGGAATCATAGTGAACTGTGAGCTGAGTAAGTATTTATCAAGTAATTGCCTTGGACGGGCACTCCCAGGTGCTGGAGATCCCCAGACAAAGAAGGCCAGCTTTGGAAATGGGAAAGACCATAGTGTCAGACACATGCTGATGCAGTCACTTCATCTCTCAGGGCACCAAGCAACCTGCTAAGACTCTTAAGTCACAGACTAGTTACCAATCTGCCTTGGATAAAAGGGAGTTTACACATTAGGAGTTTTCTACAGGCAATCAGAGGGCTGAACAAAAAGGGAAAGCTAATGGCTAGATTTTTTTTTGTTTTAACATAGTGTGTCTTCAAAGTGCAGGGTCAGCAGAATTAGATAAAGTGGACAGAGTCCCATAAATGCCCCTCAGTTCTCATGCAGGATCCTTGAGCCATTTGAGTCACGAGCTTGCCCCAAACCTGCCACTTCAGCCATGGGCACCAAATTATTTGTGTGTAGTTTTTTTTCATGCTCACTTTGGAGTTTACAATAGAAGCCACAACATATTCCTCATTAAAATGTGAAGAACGAGGATCACAGGCGATGTGAAACTTCTGCTTTAGTTAAAATCATCCCTGCATAAGAAATGAGTGGGCCTTATACTTAGACCCTCCTATGCTGCCTTACGCCAGATGCTTATCTTCTTTCTTCTGGATGCCAGGGCAGACTTCACAGCTTCAGGAGGCTCCCTGAGGAGACCCGGGCATCCACTGACTGACCGCAGCTACAGGACCAGTGACAGGTTCCAAAGAAGCAACTTATGTCAATTATGTCAAATCCAATTCTGGCACTGAGGGTTCCCTCCTCATGGAGGGCACTTCTGAGGCAGCCATCCTTTGGGGTCTCCTCCTCAGCAGCCCTCTCCTACCTGATCTGGCACCTTGTATCCTGTTAATTACATATCTGACCAAATTTGCTCCAGATTCTATGAACTGACAAAGCCTGGAGGGAGGGCTGCTGGGGTCCATGTTCACAAACAGAGATAGGGTGTCGGCAGCCTCTATGCTACAGAAACCACAGCCATTCTAAGAGAAAAGATCCATAATAACTCAGTGGCAAATAAGCTACTCTATCATGGATTGCCTCAAAATAAGTTTTACTGATGTCTCTCATTTTACATGACAGTTGTTCACAGACACAGACACACAGACAGACAGACACACACATACACTCCTTCCCTCATAACCAAGAAAAATAGTTAAGCAAAGCCAGCCGAAACAGTGACAGCGTCTGATGTTGTAAGCAACATTTTAAACATGAGCGGTTTTCCAAGACACAGATTGTTCCTTTAAGTTACTAAGAGACCGATCTCTTTTTAGTAAGTCTTTTTCATTTACATCACTGTAATTTTCTGATTCAGTTTACTTTACTCTATATTACCTCATACAAGTCTTCTCATGTTCTTAGAATTCCTCATATGCAAAATTTCTAACAGTACAACTGCTCATATGCCACAATTTGTTCAGTCATTCCCCAACTGATGGGCACCCATTTTTGTTTTGAGGTTTTTTTTTGCTCCTACAAAAAATGATGCAAAGGACATTTTATTGTCCATGGGGGCATTATTTTTGTCATTTACCTACTTAGGATGTATGTTCAGTAGAAGGATGCTGGGTCAAATGGTATATGATTTACCAAATTACAAACTGTTTTCCAGAAGAGCTGGTAGGTACTACAGTGGATAGAGCACTGGGCCTGGAGTCAGAAAGACTCATGTTCCTGAATTCAAATCTGGCTTCAGACATTTACAAGCTGTGTAACCCTGGGCAAGTCACTTGACCCTGTTTGCCTCAGTTTCTTCACCTGTAAAATGAATGGAGAAAGAAATGGCAAACACCTCCACTACCTTTGCCAAGAAAACCCCAAATGAGGTCACAAAGAAGCAGATACAGTGAAAACAAATGTACAACACAAAATGGGCTGATACATAGCTCCAAAAACAGTGTATTAGTGCCTAATTCTTCCCTTGGTTCCTTGAGCAGTGATTGTTTCCAGCTTTGATCGTCTCCGACAATCTGATGAGTATGAGGTGAAACCGTAGAGTTATTTTAATCTGTGTGATAGCAGCTGAGATACTATGAGATACTTATGACAAATATATCAATCCTTCATTCTAAGTCCAGATGGAATGGTCCCGTGATGTGTAGAAGGCACAGTAAAAGAGGCTAGTGATACCTTTGGGGAAAGCATGTGCCAAATAATCCTGACCAAAAGAACCAGGGGTGATCAGGTGGTTGATTGGCCAAGGCAGCACCTAGCAAGTATGGTGGTGCCTCAGATGAGATACTGAGGTAGTAGGGTGAAAGTTTGGCACAATTTGAAACAAGTTCAAGAATTCTGGTCAATCTTGGCCAGGAGAAAGTTTAGTCCTTTTTCTGATTGCTCTGAGGATTCAAATGAGTAGAGGGTCTTTAGGACTGGGGTTAAGAACCTGGGCCCAGTGACCTCAAAACATTTTTTGGTAAATGTATTTCAATATAATTGGTTTCCATTATAATCCTATGTATTTTATTAAATGCATTTAAAAACATTATTCAGAGAAGGGATCCAAAGGCTTTACCAGACTGCCTGAGGGGCCCAGGACACAAAAAAGTTTAAGAAGCCCTGCACTTAGAATGAATGAGCTCAGATCCAGCCTTGTTCTTTCAGAGTGACTTCAGATCAGACTCCCAACCTGGGGCTGGCCCTTCATTCCCATGATGGCTCTAGAATAGGCCTGTACAACTTGCGGCCCACGTGCTGCAGTTTTGCCAAAGGATTTCAGGTGCCCACAAAAAACGTAGAAGAAAGAATCCCTTGTATGTAGAGGAAGTCTGTTGGCATGACACAAGCCACCCATGGGCTGTAAGTGGCTGCGGGCCTCAGGTTGTGCAGGCCTGCTCTAGAACCAATCCAGCCTCAAGGTTCTGGAATCTAGTCACCAGTCAAGACTGTTCTTTCATTCTACCTCCTAGCCCCAAGTATGGAATTGCCTAGTGCTGGGTTCTAGGATAACGGATTCTGAGACATTCCATGACACTTTCTTATATTACCTAGGATCAGAGACTCTTAGCTCATTCAGTTTTTATATTTATCATGGGAGGAATTTCCGGTGTGGGTGGTAAGGAAGGAAGATGTTGTATACATCAGCATTAAGGAACTTTCAAAAATATAAGGCTGAATTTAGACTGACTCAGAAACATTTGGAAGAGTAACTATCTTTCCATGAAATCTCTCTGCTGATTTCTCACCATGGCATAGAGGTAATGTTCAGTCCTCAGAGGCCATACCAATGGGGTGCAAGCTCCAGAAGATACTACTTAAATTGGAAGGGTTTTGAGCATAGGCCCAGAGAAAGACTGTATATTAGCTGTCCAAGGACCAGCTTCTCTGTGCACAAGGTAGACTGGTCTGTGTACTAGTAGGCTGCCCACTGGGTAATGAATTCTTTGGCCACAGTAACCAGCTATCCTTCCTACTAGATGAACAAGATGGTGATTTCCTATAAAAAATGATCATTATAAACACCCAGCTGGAAAACAGATGGTGCATTTTAAATCACTCATGTAAGTGAGCTGACCTGTAAATCGTCATTAATGCACTGGGTCTTCATTTTCTCTGCTGCGTAATCAGCCTTTTATCTCCTACTGGTGAAATCCATTAGCCACAGGCTTTTCATCTATTTGTATCTCTTCTCCGCTATTAAAACATTATTGTATTTAATAATTCATCCTTGATGATTGGCCCCAGTCTTCATTAGGCCCCAACTCAGGGAAAAATAAGAATAGATTAGATAGATGTACACATTGTGGAATACTGTGCTAGGAAATCTGGGACAACCTCATGGAGGCCACTTTAAATGGGCAGCCTGTAACCTGTGATTTGAGGGGAACAAAGTGGTAGGTCTGCGACTCACATTCCTATACATTCCACCTTTATCTAGCGCCACCTGCACAGATCACACGAATAGACATAGAAATATGAAGGGGCAGTGCGGATGATAAGAGGACCAGGGTTCAGATCCTGCCACTGTCATTTACTGCTTGTGTGACTTTGGATAATTCACTTAACCACATTGTGCCTCGTTTCCTCATCTGTAAAAGGAGGAGGTTAGACTAGACAGCCTTAAAGATTCTCTCTGGCTTTAAATCTGTGATCTTAGGATACAGACCTTAAGATACCCCTAGCTCTCAAGCATTCTAATTCAATTCATCAAACATGTATTAAAGTTGTGTCACGGGGAGGTAGGTACTCTGCTAGGTGCTGAGAATATTAAGACAAAAAGAAAACAGTCTTGCCCTTCAGGAAGCTTACAATTTCCTGAGGGTAGGAATGGGAGAAGGGGGAACAACATATACCCACATAAATAAAAACAAAATGCATACAAAATAAATATAATATTTGAAAATACAATAAATATTTGAAATAAAAAACAAGTCTCTTCACCCTCAGGAAAAAAACAAAACCAAAAAAAGCCCCTTATTCTCCACAACCTGATTTCAATTATCCTCCCATTCTATTCTACCAGTTCCCATGTAACATGCATGAAACGAAGATTTAGTACAGAAGTAAACTGATTGCTTAAGCTAATACCTAATGGCAGGCTCTGCATTAAGGTAAAATCATTCAAAAGAAAATCAGAATGTAGACTCAAGTTAAACAACTAGCTTAAAAAAGTGTCAACATACAAACAAACATCTTGTTCTGTTATTATAGGATATGGCACATATATTCTGTGAGTGTGTGTGTGTGTGTGTATATATATATGTATATATATATATGTAGTATGTATATGTGTGATGTATATGTATAGTCTCCCCCCATCAAGCATTTCATGAAAATTTTCAAAGAAATAATTTTTCAAAACTTAAAAAAATCTTTACCTAATTGAGTGCTAACAAAAGGAATAACTGAACAATCATTTATTAAGTACCCACCTACTACTAGATACAAAGACAAAACTCTTTTACTTATTTTGATGGGAACTCAATGAATTGACAGCACAGTGCACAGAGGAGAACCTCAGAACTGGAGACCAAGAACCTAGGCTAGAATCTTGACTCTTCTATTTTTCTATACGAGCTCAGATAATCACTTCTCTGACCCTCCCTCCAGTTCCTCATCTATGAAATTGGATGAAATCACTACCTACCATTCTTCTATGGTTTTAAATGGGGTATCGCTAAAATAAGCCAATGGAGCTTAAAATAAGATGATTAAAGCTTATGAAGCTATTGAAGCTTATAACTGCATGGGGATTTTTGGGACACAGTCTACAAATTTAATCCTCAATGTTCCTCAGGAAGAAAGTTCACGGAATATTCAGCCCCATTTTTCACCCCCTAGACGAGAAAACTGATTATCATAAATCCAAAGGAGAAAGCTTACTAAGGTAATGAAAACAAGGAGGAAAATGCTTGGTTTCTATATCCAGAGGTGGGGGTAGAGAGGGAATTGTTTTCCAGGAATGGAGGGTGGGTTACAAAGCCCTCATCCCTCCCTGTGCCACACCCCTGAGCACCTCTAAGGTGGATGACACAATCCCAGCCAGTAGCATTGTCAGACCACAGTCACTGGGGACGGAGATGAGTTACACTCAACTCCAGCTGAGAATAGTGCACAGGACGCCTCTTCCCAGAAATGTGCTTCCTGTGTGGTCACAGGGACAGGCAATGCTCATAAGTCAGTCTGGGAAGTGAGTGAGTCAGTCTGTCTATCTGTCTGTCTCTGTCTCCAATCACCAAATCAGAGTTAGAGCTAGAAGGGACCTCTGAAATCATCCAAGTCCAAGCCCTTTAATGGCAGGTGAGGAAGGTGAAACCACAATCGCCCAGGCTGGTTAAGTGTCACGCCTGAGATCTGAACCTGGTGCTCTGGCACCGAATCCATCACACCTTCCACCACACCACCTTAACCCAGATACAGAGCCAGTGAAAGACAGACAGGGAGGGGGAGAGACAGCGACACCTAGAGGCCAATGGGCAGGAGGAAGAGGACCAGATGAGTCATTCTCCTTCCTTAAGTTCTCATGCTCTGCCTTCACCCCAAGGTCATTTCAAAGCAGACTGGACCAAGCCACCTCTTTAGCAAAGCAGCAGAGGATAGAAGGAACTCCTTAAGAGCCATCTGCTTTAACTGCCTCTCATATGTGATCATAAATGTGAATATCAATTATGCAGACATCTCCACAAATAGATTATGGAAAAGAGGCAGAGTATCATAAGTGATACTAATGGTTTCTGTACATTATTATTATTTCTATGGCTTGGATCAAAAGTTCAAGAGCTTTAGATTGTAGGCAGTCACAGAACCAGAAAACTAATGAGGGTTGATAGCTTCTAAGCCTGTCACTGATCTTTCCCTCCCACACTGATCTCTCCTTCTGTGAAATCCTTCTGAACTCAGTCAAAACCACATAGGTTAGCAATTAACTCTTCTATAATTGTTTTGGGGGTTAGTTTGTCTGTCTCCCCAACCATACTGCCAACTCCTTGACAGACAGAATCTTGCTTTATATTTTTTGCATGCTAAACTCTCACATCTACCACAGAACAGGGACTCAATAAAAACTTGGTGACTGATTAATAAAAGAATGGAAAAGCCACATAAATAGACATGCTTTTCATCAATATGCTAGAACTGAATCTAATAGGATTCACCCACCTCTAGGAAAGCAGGGATCATTTCCTTTTTTTTCTTTTGTATCCTCAATGACTAGGATAGCACCTTATACATAGTAATCACTTAATTGTTTGGAGCCACATCTGGGGTCTTACATGTGGTCTATCAGTCCATGTACTGATGGAGAATGGCATTGTTAAGAATTGATGCCAACAAAGACTTAAGAAATGAAGTCTGCAGAAAAGAAACCTAGTAAGTGTGGGTAAAGTTATTATATAAATTTCATCACATAACTTGCTGGGAAACTGTACAACTTTAGACTTGACAAGGTTTAGAGAATCCTACAAAAAGGATTAAACATTTATTTCATGGGACATCAAACAGCTTTGCCCACTTTATGAGACTGTCAAAATAAATCACTGTTTCCTCAACTTTTCCTGCTAAGGATGCCTCTTGGCATTTGCCAAAAGTTTGAATCAATCTCCCTTCCATTTTGATATTCAAGTTTTACTCCTGATCAAGGCTTTGCAGCCCAAGTTCTTTGCATTCCCAATACCTCTAGGACTCAGTTTCTTCCCTGTCTCTACATCGTCTTTCCCTTTCAATAACAGTGTATCTCTGGATTCGTTCACTTCCAAATGCTTCCTTTCTCCACATTTCTCCTGGTCTTTGCACATTAATTTACAAGGCAATGATTTTCCAATCTCTGGCTACATTCTCGGGCCCTGACAATGTGAACTGTCTTTTACAACACAACACCTACTGTATGCCAGTCCTATACTCAATGTCAAGGAGGCTGGGGGGAGGGGATAAAAGAGAATAATAAAACTAGTTGAACACATCTAGTGCTTTAAGGTTTGCAAAATGCACAGTCTTATTTGGGGCTCATAAGATGCCCTATTATTACTAGTATCTAAGAAAAGATTTGAACTCAGGTATTTTTGACACCAAGTCCAGCATTCTATCTACAATACTGTATCTGGCACATAGTAGGCATTTACTAAATACTGATTGATTGATTGATTGATTGATCTCCTCTCAAACATTTGATCCTCACAACAAGCTTGTATGGTAGGTGCTATCCTTATCATTCCCAACTAGTCTAGACACTAGGCCCTTGTGTCAGGATGGGGTGCCTGAAATGGAGTCAACCAGTCAATAAACAAGTTATTAAGCAGCTATGTACAACGCATTTGTTAGGCACTGGGGATAGAAACAGAAAAGTGCCCTCAAGAATCTTATAGTCTATTCAGAGAAGATAACTTGTACATAGATAGGTATACATGGAAGAGAATCAAGATGATCTGGGAGTGGAGAAGCTCTAACATCTGGGGAGATCAGGAAAGGTCTCGTGCAGAAGGAGTTAGAGGTAATCCAAGAGATGTATTTCAGGCACAGGGCCAGCCAGTGCAAAGGCGGTAGGGTCAGGAAGCCCTGTGTTCAAATCTCACTTTAGATGACCACGATGATAGCAACTATGATGGTTGCTACTATTAGCAGTGTGATCTTGGGCAAGTCATTTAACCTTGCTGGGCCCCTGCTTCTTCATCTATAAAATAAGGGGACTTAACTAGATGGCCACTAAGGCTTTTTGAGTTTGAAATTTATAATACTATGAGAAAACTAAGTCTTAGAGGTATTAAGTGATTTTTCTAAGATTACACAATAAGGGTCTTGGGTGAAATTTGAAATGGGCATAATAATACCACCAACCTCAAGGATGGTTGTGAGGATTGAAAAAGAAGAACCAGTGCTTATTTTTAAGAAATTGTGCCTCCTGAGGAATTCCCTTGCTTTAAATAACAGTGCCATCCTCTTAAAAGCATTTTGACACCATCTTGTCTGAGGGCAGCGGAATGGACCACATGGCCTCTTAAGACCCCCTTCAACCATCTATCTGACTGGATAAACTGCAGAGAAATATAATGAATCAGAACAGTGCAGTTGACAGAGAGCCGGCCTTGAAGCTAGGGAGACCTGGGTTCAAGTCTGACCTCTGACACACCCTTGCTCTGTTATTAATTATCCTTTCATTGCTCACGGCAACACTCCAAGTCCCTACTCTAAGGCTATAATTTGCTGAGATGTTACTGACCAGCGCGAGGATAAGCAGTTAAGATTATCTGCAGCAGAGAAAGTTCTGCCCTGCATTTGGAGAAGGCGTTTCTTCCCTTGGGAGTTCCTTATACCAATGGAACCACTGGGCAAGTTCTCGTATCACAACAGCCTACAAATACTGGAATGATGGATCAATCATCTGGAGTCTATAAGAAAATAACTGATTTGGGGCTCTGAGGGTTAGGCTTTGCAAGATTTGTCCTCAAATGCCAAACTGAGCGTGGACTGCAAGTCTCACCAACGTGATAACTCCTGCCTGAGCATATGCTCCATGAGAACTGACTTCAAGAACTCAGGATCATCACCCTGGTTCCAGAAGGAGGCATCAAAGGGGGAACTGGACACATTTCCAGACCATAGGGGGGGTCACAGGAGGCCTTAAACTATATTGAGTTGTGGGAAAAAGGAGCAGCTAGGTAGACAAACATGTAAGGAATATTCTATTATAAGCAACTATACTCAATATACAAAGATAAGGAAGGTTCTGGGATCACTGAAAGCTAAGGAAACCCCTTTCACCAGGGTTCAGTACATAAACCTACCATTTTTTGAAAGAGGATGATATGGCTTCCTGTGATTCTTTGCATCCATAAATGTCTGGCTAATAGCAGGCACTTGATAAATGCTTTTTGATTGACTGACCTGCCTGAGAAGAATGTAAAAAAGACCCACCACCATGCCAGGGAAAGATGCTCGGTCCACCCCCCACCTGCCATATTCCCCAACCATCCATAGACTTGGTACCTGAGATGCAAATTAAATTGCCTCATATTCATTTTATATCTATTTATACACATATATGCTTTATTTTCCAAAAGATTATAAGTTCCTTGAGGATTAAGACTGCTTCATTTCTGTCTGCATCATGAGCACCTAGAACTACCTGATACAAAACAGAGACTTAAACAGTTGTGAATTGACTAACTGATTGATAAGTAAGGAGTTACTAAGAGGAAGGCAGGTGGGTGGGACTTGGGGGGTGGTCAGAGGATAAGGGGATTCACTGATACAAAGATCAAGGTTTGCTACTGGGAGCTGTGAGTCTTTGGAGTCATTCAGAGTTAGGCTCAAGTATTTTTCCTTAACCTAATTTATCATATGCCTCCAGAATGATTTCAATAGAATATAGACTCAGTGGGAAGACTATTTTATACAAGCTGTGTTAATAACAGAAGAAGTCAAGAGCATTCTGGGAAGATGGCAGAGTAGGTCAGAAAACTTTTGGCTCTCCAGATTTCCTCCACAAAAAAAGACAGACCACTGCCTCAGAGCAGCAGAGATAAACGTGGAATAAAAGCATTTGTCCTCCTAAGACAATGCGAGAAGACCCCAGGAATAACCCCCAGGGGTGGAGGTTTGGCTCGAGTGAGGTGCAAACACCTCCAGGCCAACCAGCCTGAGAGGCAGCCTCAGCCTTAGAAATTTTCATCTCACAGAGAGTGTAGGGGTTTGACCATTGAGTAGGAGAAGACCTCCCACTGTGGAGGGACGCCAAGCACAGCAGTGCTGACCCAGACACGTCCCAGGCTGTGGCTGCAGGTAGAAGGAGATAGCACACACTTGGTGAGTGCAGTAGCCAGGGGCAGGGACCCTGCTGGCTGTGGGCACTTCCAGGAGAGCAGTCCCTGGTTTCAGTTCCAGGACAGAGAGGACAGCTCTAGTTTGTAGCTACTGGAGGGATCACAGGGAGCTCTGAAGATCCCCTGCGGGATAGTGTGGCTTGGGGCCCTAGCTGCGGCTTAGGAGTGGAGAGAAGAACCCAAGACTGGGTCCTGAGGCAGACCTCAGAAAATAACAGTAAGAAGGACCTGAGGCTTGGGGGATCATTCCCCTTATTTCGGGACTATAACTTGATTACATTAATAGCTGCTAAAAACAAAGTAAAACAATAAATAAGTAAAAATAAGTAAGCAAAGGAGAAAGAATCTAACCATAGATAGTTACCATGGAGAGAGAAGATCTGGGTTCATATTCAGAGGAAGATAATGGAGCTTAAAAAGCCACTCCTTTTTCAATGAGAAACGTCAAATGGTCCCATGTAAAAAAAAGAGTTCTTGGAAGAACTTTAAAAGGACTTTAAAAATCAAATAAGAGAGACTGAGGAAAAATTAGGAAAAAAAATTAGAGCAATCCAAGAAAATCAAGAAAATTATGAAAATAAAGTCAACCAACTTTCAAGGAAAATCAAAAACTTAAGGAAGAAAATAATAATTCCTTGAAAAGCAGAATTGGGCAAGGGGAAGCTAATGACATTCTAAGACATCAAGAAATCATAAAACAGAATCAAAAGAATGAAAAAATATAAGTGAAACATCTCATGAGAAAAACCACCTATCTGGAGAACAGATCGAGGAGAGATAATATAAGAATAGTCGGACTACCTGAAAATTATGATTACAAAAAAGAATCTTGATACAATGTTATAAGAGATTATCAAGGAAAATTGCCCTGAAGTTCTAGAAAAAAAGGCAAAGCAGAAATAGAAAAAAAAAATCCACTGATCCTAGAAGGAAAGAGAGGAAAACTTACAGGAATATCATAGCCAAGTTTCAAAGCTCCCAGGTTAAGGAAAAAATATTGGAAGCAACAAGAAAAAAAAAACCAATTTAAATATCATGGCACTATAATTAGGATTACACAAGACCTAGCAGCTACTATGTTGAAGGACTGTTGGTCTTGGAATACCATATTCTATAGAGCAAAAGAGCTGGGGTTATGACTAAGGGTAACTTACCCAGCAAAGTTAAGTATAATCCTGAATGGAAAAAACAAAACAAAACAAAACAAAACCCCAAAACAGGACATTTAACAAACTCAAAGACTTTGATGTTTTTAATGACAAAAACTACAGAACTTAAGGGAAATTTTGACATACAACATCTAGCAGAAATGTAAGGTAAACACTG
>NW_020954562.1:6696564-6712054 GCF_900497805.2 Vombatus ursinus
AAGACCAATTATAAGGGACTCAATAAGGTCAAATTGTTTACTTTGTATATGTGAAAATATTGGCAGAACTCTTATGATTGTCATCATTATTTGGGTAGTTTGAAAGAGATGTGTGGGCTGAGCTGAATGATGAGATGATTCCAAAAAAATAAAACTGTGTAGGGAGAGATAAAAAGGAGTAATTATCTCATACAAATGAGGCACAAAAGGAAAAACTGATACAGAAGAAGCTAGTGGGGGCAGGGCAGGTAGTGCTGGAACGTTACTCTCACCGGGAATGGGTTAAGGAGGGATCAACAGATATACATAAAAGGATATAAAAGTCTCCTAAAGTCAGAAAAAAAATAAGGGGGCAAGGGGATAGAGTTGGGGGAGAGGATAAGGGAGGGACTCTTAGAGGGGTGGTCTGGGTAAGGTAATCGGTAAAGCAGAGGAGTGAGAAGGGATAGAGTAAATAGTGAGAAGAATAGTGAGGAAAAATATGAAGGAGGAAAATACACAACAGGTAATTGTAGCTTAGAATGTGAATAGGACAAATTTGCCCATAAAACGAAAATGGATAGCAGATTAAAAATCTGAATTCAACAGTATGTTGCTTTCAGGAAACATTATAAAAATGAGAGATACACACAAAGATAAAGGGCAGTTGTATAATTTATTATGTAAAAAAAGCAGGGATAATAATCATGATCTCAGACAAGGAAAGTTAAAATAGACTTAACCAAAAGTGAAAAATAGAGAAACTATACTATATGTCAGCAATATTATTCGATATTGTTTTAGACCATTAAAAATATCTAGACAGCATAAAATAACTGAACATATACCTGCCAAGACTGATACAGGAACTAGATGAACATAAACATAAAACATTTTTTATACAAATAAAGTTAGATCTAAATAACTGAAGTAATACTTATTGTTCATGGTAGGTAAAGCCAATATAATTTTTAAAACTATAATATTACCTAACTAATCTATTTATTCAAATGTCATCTCAATTAAGTTACTAAAAATTATTTTACTGAGTTAGAAAAAATGACAACAAAGTTCATTTGGAAGAATAAAAGGTCCAGAAATTCAAAGAAAGCAGGGAAAAAAGATGTAAAGAAGTAGATTCAGAAGTATCAGACCTTAAACTATATTATAAGATGAGAGCATTGTTGAAGTGTAAAAAGGATAATTTTGATTATTTTAAATTAAAATTTTCTTGTATAAATAAAACCTATATAGTCAAGAATAGAAGGAAGGCAGAAAATTGGGGGAAAAAAATTTCATAGACAATCTCTCAGATAGGATGTGATTGGGTTGGAATAGTGCTGTGACGTAGGAAATGATGAGCTGGTTGATATGAAAAGACCTGGACTTAGGAAGGAAGATGCTATCCACTCTCAGAGAAACAGATGATAGGAGGAAATAAGCATAGTGCAGTATTACATATATGTGTATATATGTGTATGTTTATAGATATCTATGTATATGTGTATGTGTATAGATATCTACGCATATGTGTATGTTTGTAGATGTATATGTGTATGTGTATAGATATCTATGCATATGTGTATGTTTATAGATATCTATGTATATATATATGTATCCACGCTTAATTGTAGCCTTCTTTAAGGCAGTGGGGAGAGAGAAAGGGGAAAAAAAATAAAGTAAAAAGTGCACGGCAGAGAACAAAAGAAAACCAACAAGGAAGCAAAGAAAAGCTGGGCAGCTTTGAAAATGATGGTATTTATTATATAGGTTTTCTTGAAATGGAAATTTATTGTTTTATACTGAATCCTCTCTTATGGTCCGCTGTGTTTTTTTCTCTCTTTTCTCATTTTGTCTTTAAGTTTAAAATTTTAAAATTTACAAAAAAAAATAGAAGAAGCCAGTTATGGTATTAAAATGCAATATACTTTTACATTTCATTTTTGCTTATATTTCAACCAAACAAGGTTTTAGAGTAAACTGAACTCAACTGATTGGAAAGTTCATAATAGTCTCAAGGTAAACATCAAGTCTTACATCCAAGGAAATGTGGAGGATTAAAGATAATGGAGCAATTCAACAAGCAACACATCTCCTCTGCGTTGATGGCACGGGGAAAGTTGGTGGTATAGTAGATAGAACGCTGGGCTGGATTCAGGAAGACCTGAGTTCAAATCTGGCCTCAGATATTTACTAGCTGTGTGACCCTGGGCAAATCATGCTGTTTCCTCAGTTTCCCCACCTGTAAAATGGGGATAATAGTTACTACCTCCCAGAGTTGTTGTGAGGATCAAATCAGATAATAATTGTAAAGCACTTAGCACAGTGCCTGGCACATAGTAAGTGCTATATAAATGTTTATTCTCTTCCCTTCCCTTCCCACTAGAATCCATCTAGCGGTTTTGGCTCTCCACCCCATGTTCTTTCCATCACTCCACGCTCTAAGTGTGAATTATTGCGGTTCTCATTGATAATTCAGTGACAGTGAGGATCAACTAGGCATTTTCAGGCTCAGTATGGAAGTTGTCACTTAGTGATGCCATTTCTTGGGGTAAATGCTTTCAGAATTCCAAATAACCAAATTACGGCTGAATCTCATTTGTAAGGTGCCTGTAGAAACTCCTTTCAGCAGGGCCTGCTTGTGCGGAAGCTCCTCCATTTGTAAAATGAGGACAGCAACGTCTGCCCTAACTTACTTTGCAAGAACCTTGTGAAGATAAATGAGATAATATACATGAAAGCACTCTGCACTCTTAGGAGGAAAGGCATATATAAATAAAGGCATTATTACGATTGGCAGCAGCAGTGGTAAAGGCAGGATCTGTTTACCTAGGCAGGGTACAAAGTCCCTCTCCCATGTGTTTTCCATCATTCACTTATTTGAAGAACCGGCTCGGTCTGAGTGCCACTCTCTCTTAGCAGAGGGCGACCATACGACCTTGAAATCTGCCTCTTTTCTAGTCAGAGCTCTGGACTGGGAGTAAGGAAGACCTGCACCAGCTTGAATCCACTGTAGAAACTTACCAGCTGTGTGTTTCTGTGCAAGCTTTCCCATCTGTAAAATGGTGGTAATGACAATACCTACTTTGCAGAGTTGCAGTGAGAATCAAATAAAACAATGCAAATGAAGTAAGGAAAACAGATTTAGAGCTGGAAGGGATCCCAGAGACTGCCTAGTCTAACGCCTTCACTTTACCCAATTAGGTGACTTTCCCGAGGTCACACAGGTAGTATTTGAACTCAAGTTCCTTGACTCCAGAACCAGTGATCTTTCTACTGTATTATGTTCACCTTCAAATCTCAAAGGCCTGAATAAATGTCAGCAATTATTATTATTCTATGACTACAAAAATGCAGACAAATCAAAAACAATTTCCTAACGGATTTGGTCAAGAGCAGCTAGGTGGTGCCATGGATAAAGCTCTAGGCCTGGAGTCAGGATCTTCCAGGGTTCAAATCTGGCCTCAGATATTTCCTAGCTGTGTGACCCTGGGCAAGTCACTTAACCCTGTTCGCCTCAGTTGCCTCATTTGTAAAATGAGCTGGAGAAGGAAATGGCAAACCGCTCCAATATCTTCACCAAGAAAATCCCAAATGGGGTCATGAAGAGTCAGATATGACTGAAGCAACTCAACAACAACACCAACAATGTATTTAGTCTCATCCAAATATTTTGACTATAATAAACCATGGGTTCCTAATATAGATAGCTTATGGGATGCTGACTTTCAGGTTCTGATCCCAGTTCTGCCATGATTGACTCGGTGGGGATCCTGCCTGAATCTTTTCCCCATCTACAAAACACGATGAAATATCTTCAATTTCCAGACGTTATGAGAGACAACTGCATACATCCTTTCTGGAAACAGCAATAATTGACATTTACCTAGCATTTTAAAGTCTGTAATGTAAACTTGATGATCTCATCGGTTCCCACAGATTCAACCATCATCTCTATGCTGATGATTCTTAAATCTACTTACCTGGCCCTAACCTTTCTGCTGACCTTCAGTCTTGCATTTTTAACTGCCGAGTGGACATCTCAAACTGGATGTTTTGTAGACATCTTGAACTCAACCTGTCCAAAACTGAACTCATCACATTTCCCCTTCAGCCTTCCCCATTACCCTCAAGGGCACCATCTTTCTCCCAGTCACCCAGGCTCTAAGCCCAGGTGTCATTCTCAGCTCCTCACTCTCTCTCTCCCCATTCTGTCAAGTCTGTTGCTAAGGCCTGTCAATTTTACATTCAGAACATCCCTTCCATTTGCCTCTGACAGTGCCATCATCCTGGTACAGGCCCCCATCAACTCACACCTGGGCTACAGCAATGGCCTGATGGTGGGTCGGCCTGCCACAAGTCTCTCCCCACTCCTACCCATCCTCAACTCAGCTGTCAAAGTGATCTTAAAGCCAAGGTCTCATCATGTCACCCTGCTACCCTCTGCTCAATAAATCCAGTGGCTTCCCATCACCTCTAGTTTCAAATATGAAATCCTGGTTGGTATTCAAATTCCTTTGTACCCAGGACCCTCACCTTTTCCAGTCTTCTTACATCTTACACCCCCGCCCGGCCGTACTTCCCAAGTATACTCTGAGATCGAGTGGCACTGGCCTTCTCGCTGTTCTTTGGACATCTCCAACTCCCAACTCCAGGCATTTTCACTAGCTGTCCCCTATGACTGTAATGTTCTCCAACTCATCTCTGCCTCCTGGCTTCCCTGTTGTTGTTGTTGAGTGGTTTTAGTCATGTCAGACTCTTTGTAACCCCATTTGGGGTTTTCTTGGCAGAGATAAGAGCAGTTTGCCATTTCCTTCTCAAGTTTATTTTACAGATGAGGAAACTGAGGCAAACCGGGTTAAGTGACTTGTCCAGGGTCACACAGCTAGGAAATGCCTGAGGTCAGATTTGAACTCAGGTCTTCCTGACTCTAGGCCCAACACTCTATCCATTGCACCACCTAACTGCACCTGACTTCCTAGAAGTCCAGGCTAAAATCCCACCTTCTACAAGAAGCCTTTCCAGATCCCCTTTAATTCTAGTGCCTTCCTTCCCTTGTTTATCTCCAATCTATCCTGCATACAGCTTATTTGTATGTACTTGTAACTGTGAGCAAAGTCTTTTACCTTTCTTTGCATCCTCAGTGCTTAGCAGAGTGCTCAGCACATAGTAGGCTCTTAATGTTTACTGACAAACTGACTTTATATCTAGTCTCTCAACAATATTACGAGGTAGGTCACATATGCTCAATAATCCCCATTATTTAGATGAGGAAATTTGAGATTTAGAGGTTATCGTGGTTGCATAGCTGGCAAGTGTCGGTGGTCAGGTATGAACACACATCTTCCTTCCTCTGAGGCCAGAACCATATCTATGATACTGCTCCATCCTCATTCATTAAATGCACCCCATCTTCTATGTCACCAAGATCCTTGCGGAGACTTAGCCTGTGCAGCAAGGAAGGACCGGCTTAAAACAGGGGAGTGTTAGTTGCAAAGGGCAGATAACCGACACTTTTCAGATAGGGTTTGGACCCTGGGCCAGATGTAAGGAAACCTTTCAGGACAAAGACCATTTTTAAGAAATGAGCTATTAGGTCTGCTAAGGTTAGTCTGCTGATGCTCCTGAATCAAGGAGTGAGGAAAGTTCTCCAGAAGATGATTCTATAATCCTTAGTCAGCAATGAAAACTTAGAGCTGTCATGCCAGTAACTACCATCCCCTTGTGGCCTTCTAATGACTTGAGTGGTTAAGAGACACTGGCAAACAGATTCAGAAGGGTGACCCCCTGGAAGTGGGGCCCAGCCACAGGCTGCAGGTCTTAAAGGTCTTCGTGTCTAATAGTACTTTCTCGATAAGCCCTATGTCCATTTAGTCCATCTGATTCCAGACACTCTGCTAATGCCTCACGCCTGGGAAAGGAGCTCGGGTAACAGCATCTCCACAAGAAATTTTTAAGAGGAAAAAATCTAGACTACAAGGTATAGTAAAATTTCATCAATGCAGGCTAACATGGCAGGGGAAGAGGGGGTCAGAAAAGAGAAAAGGCCATTCTGCATTAGTTAAAAATCTAAATTCTAGAGTATTTCAAAAGACAGGCAGTTTTATTTCCCTACACACTGAGTAACTTGAATTAGACACTGCAAACACGTTTACAGGTACTGAGATTCTATATATATTCTATATATGTTTTCAGATAACAGCCATTTTTAATTAGCAACATCCTTTGAATTCAAACAACTGATATGATGAAATCCTTAATAATCCTTTTATATGAAATAGATGTCACTACACTCTTGTTAATGCAATTGATTTGCTGATCAAATCTTGTCTATAGGTGGAAAACTAACCCTAGATTGATAGAAGGACAGACAGACAGACAGATAGATATAGAGACAGGGCAGTAAGTAAACAGACAGACAGATAAGGCAAGCGCTCACACAGAGATCTGAAGAAGTGATGCAAGGACATTCTCAAGGTCTCTTTAGAATTGATTGTGAGACATGGAAGACACTGGCAAAGGAATGCCCAGCATGGTGTGCCCACATCAAAGAAGGTGCTACATTCTGAGTGAATCAGAACTGCAGTAGCTCATAATGTGAGATGCGCAAATTTAGAGACATTTCCACTCTGAATGTTCATGCGGACCATCTGTGCCTCATCTGTGGTAGAGTCTCTGGATCAATCACAGTGGGACGCTGTACCTTGACCCTGACATAGTGATGTCATGTTGGTCCTCTTTGAGAACAAATAACAACAACCATATAGAGATAGATAGATAAATGAATATAGATATAGAAAGACAGACAGACCGACAGACAGACAGACGGATGGATGGATGGATTGGTAGACAGACAGATAGGATGAGAATTAATTACTATGTGCCAGCCATTGCTAAGCACAAGGGACACAAAAATAAGAACATAAAACGTTCCCTACTCCCACAGAACTTACATTCTAAAGGCAAAAGAAAACACACAAAAGGGAGCTGGAAAATGGAGAACAGAAAGGTATCCAAGAGCAGGCAAAAGAGCCAGTGCAGAGGGGGAACAGAGTGGCCAATGAGCCAGAAGAGCAGTGAGCAGCCCTGGGGCTTTTGATGATATGGTGGTTCCAGGAAGGGACTCACCAATCATCAAGTCAGCCTCTGGGTGGAATCATCCTCAGTGGGGCAAGCCAGCTAAATCGAGCTCAAGTTATAAATGCCAAAGTCTACTGAACCAACATGGTCTTCCAATTACAGCTCAAAAGAATGTGAACTCCCTGAGCTCGAGGACTGCTTCCTTGTTGTCTTTGAGCCTTTGGGCCTAGCACGCAGCCTGGCAATGACTTCGTTGGTATAGGGATCTTCCAGTGAAACTTCTACTTTCTCAAAGGAAACTTCTACCAATGTAGATTAGCATCTGCCATTCCTTACAGTCTTCAAGAGCTGATCAATGTGCTAAGAGATTAAATAATGTGCCCATGGTTACAAAGCCAGTATATGTCAGAAGTAGGATTTGAACCCTCATCTGCTGGACTTCAAGGCTGAGTTTTTCTCCACTATGCCAGATTTACTCTCTCCCTATACTGTCTTGTCTAGCTCTTAATAAATGCTCATTGAATTGAATTAAATTGAATGTCCCAGAAGGGAACCCTGGTCTGAGCCAGGGTTCAAAGAGAATACCTAGAAGAAATCACTCCTAGAAGAAATGAAACCAACTGTGGAGCACGGCCAGTCCTCCATATTGCCTGAATTCCTTGGAGAGAGAAGGTCCCTCACTAGGTTATGCTAGGGAACTCCAAGTTAGGCAATCACATTGCATGGAGTGATATCTACATACATTTCACTCCCCTGTTTTGAATCCACAGTAGTAGAGCTGACGAGCTCAGTTCCAGCCCCAGAAGTAACTGCGTTCTCTGATAAGAGAAGCAATTCCTACATGGGAGATATGTGCATGGAAAGAAATTAGTTCATAAAATATTTTTGGTATTACTCATGATTAAATATGCTGCTGTGCTCAGCGTGGAATAACATTAATTTCTATTATAATCTTTTGTCTAATTTCTCATGTCCCAGCAGCAAAAGATATAAGACATTTAATTAGCATTCCTTTTTTAAAAAACAAATAATTTTGATTCAGTTAAAAACAGCTGCCACTTAGAGTACGCCTTAATTTCTAAGTACTTTGCAATCTACTCTTTCATTTTCTCCTTATGATACTCCCGAGAAGTTGATTTGGACAGGTACAACTATCTCTGTTTTAGAGAAGGGGAAATTGAGTCAGAGGGGGAAGATAAGTGAGATGTAGAACCTAAGTTCCCAGGCCCTTTTTGAGGGCGGGGATTGTTTTTTCTTTCCTCTTAGTATCCTCAGGGCCACACATATGTGCCTGAACATAATTACTACTACCACCAGAAAAAGCAGTAGCAGCTAACATGTACACAGTGCTTTAAAGTTTGTAAAATACTTTACATAGTTTCTCTCATTCAATTCTCAAACAACCTTGTAAGCTAGATGCAATTACTATTTCCATTTTATAGATGAAGAAACGAAGCCTCAACCAAGCTAAATGACTTGATTGGGTCACACGGTTGGTGGCAGTGGTTGCTGTCCTTTGTTCTCAAAGAAGACCAATATGGAGTCACAATGTTAGCATCAAGTTACAGTGTGTCCAACCATGGCTGATCAGACTAATACGAGCTCGGAATGCTCTACCGCAGGTCAGGCACAAATAGTCCTTGGGAACATTTGGGGTGGCTTCTCTAAATTTGCACATCTCACACTTCTTCTAAGTTACTTCACTTCTGCTGTGCTCACAAAGCACAACACCTTCTCTGATGAGGGCATGCCATGCTGAGTGGTCCTGTGCCAGTGTCTCCCATGTCACACAATCAATTCCAAAGTTCTTAAGAGACTTTGAGAGTGTCCTTGTATTGCTTCTTCTGACCACCATGTGAGCACTTGCCCTGTGTGAGTTCTCCACAAAATAGTCTTTTTGGTTACTAAGTATCTGAGGCAAGATTTGGAACCCAAGGCTTCCTGAATCCAAGTATAGCACTCCATCCACTCTACCAGGCTGCCTCCTTTTAAGCACAGTGCCTTGTACATAGTAGGTGCTTCATAAACACTTGCTGAATTGAGTCGAGAATTTTCTCACTAGACCACGTGCTTCAGCATTCTGTGTCAGTATCAATTCTTTCCGTTTTATTGATGCCAAAATGGAAATCAGTCAGTAAATAAACATTTAGGATAGAACTCAAGTGAAGTGAGTGTGAACTCAAAAAAACAGTGACTTCAGCTAGAATATGGAACCACAAGAGATTGGTTCTATTACAGTACTCAGACCCAGAAGACTCCAAGTTACTCGAGGGCAGAGATTATAATTTCATTCTTGCCTTTGTATCCCTAGTGTGGTGCTTTGTATACAGTAGGCACTTAACCAATGGTTTCAGCCTATCTTCCCAGGCTTAGTGCATATTACTCTCCTTCACGCATGTTATGTTCCAGCACAACTGCATTAACTGCATATACATATATTGCATACATTTTCTAATATGCATGTTATTAGAAAATAGGCATATATTTTCTAAAGCATGCGACATCCCATTTTCTGTTTCTCTGCCTTCGCATAGTGTTCCCCATGCTCGCATGTACCCCCTTTCTTACCTTCACCTCGATGAGATTATAGTTTCCTTCAAGACTCAGATAAAATTCTCCCTCTCATACAAGGTATAACCTGATCACTCCAGCTGCCAGCCACCGCTTCTCCCCCCCGCCCCGCATTATATTTTGTGCATTTATTTGTCTGTGTTACTCAAATGTAGACTCCCCAGCTCTGAGGGCAGGGTCTGTTTAATTTTTGTCTTTATATACCCAATGCCCAGCACTAAAGGTGGCTTAGTAGTAGGTGCTTAATCAATGCTTATTAAATGAATAAATAAATGCTTGCCGTTGAGATTGAATTGTGGCCACATGGCTTTACATCATCCAAATTGCATTAGTATGGCTTCTCTGGCTTCCTTCAAGTCCCAGCTTAAATCTCACCTTCTACAGGAAACCTTTCTCCATCCCTCAGTGTCTACCCTCTGCTGATGATTTCCAATTTATCCTGTATATAGCTTGTTTGTACATAATGGTTTACATGTGGTCTTCCCCATTAGACTATGAGCTCCTTGAGAGCAGGGACTGTCTTCTGCCTTTGTTTGTTTCCCTGGTGCTTAGCACAGTGCCTGGAACATAGTGGGTGTTTAATAAATGTTGCCTGACCAGCTGATTAATTATACCTAAAGAACACTTCAAAACATGTGATATGAAAATGGTGCAAAATGATACCAATTCCCATTTTCCTCTAATGACCTTTCTTAACAGGTTGTAAATAACTTTTTAATAAAAGCCATTAAAGTCTTAACATCAAAATACTTACAAAAATCAGCAGTAGCAGTGGTGTTACAATGATGCCCTGAAAGAAAGAAAAGAGATGATGTTCATTTATCAGCCTGGAAAACAGAACACTCTCTGCCATTCCAAACTCTGATGCATGAAAATATTTATCCTCCTCGCGTCTGCTTAATAAAATCTAGGTGATAAAGAAGGGGGGAGGGGTCAAGTTTACTTCCCTCTGTAAAACCTCCTTAGCGTCTCTCTTCTAGTTATTTGTATTTGACACAGTTAAAAGGACGCCCACCTGTCTTCCCATCTTGCCCATGCTAGGTTTAACTTCTCCTTTCACATTCCATGTGCATTACCAAGGTCTGGGCCAGTGCCTGGCAAGCTGCCCTTCTCCAAGGCTTTCAACTCTAACTCGGATAAAGTGTCCCCTTTCCAGAAAAGACAGGTGGTTCAGTCCCAGCTGGGGTCCTCTCCTGAGCAAAGACCACGTCAGCTGTGATGAATGGGATGTCATGATTTTGTAATGTGAACGGATCCCCCCTAGGAAATGAACAGAGATCTCAAAACTCATTTCACTTGATTAGACTCCATGTCTCCATGGCAGAAAGCAAGTCTTTCATCCGATTCAGTCACCCAGGACCTCCTTGGTTCCTCCATCTCCCCCAGGCAGAGACAGGCAAAAGATTTGTTTTCTTCAGTGACAGAAAACAGGTTGGAGGCTGTTGCTGATCAGGCAGAATACAGGCTTTTAGGTTTCTTGGAGGCAAATCTTTAAAAACGAGTTGTTTGAGGTGGGAGTAAACATGACGGCTCTCAGTTTTAGAGAAGTAAATGATACTTCTCTCTCAGTCTCTCCTTCATATCTCAGTATCTTGTAACTTAAAGAAGAAAAAGCATTTCATAATTTGTAAGTTATTTTCTGGTTATACTCTAGCTTGCCCAGAAATAGGCGCACATGGGTATGCCATGAAACACTTGTTACAATACCGTCTTCCTCAGGACCTATGGCTGGGACTACTTTAGAGGTACGACTGCCCTAAGCTGAAGTCGTATGGATGCTTAAAATGAAATTTTAAGTACTTTTGGATATCTGTAGCCAAATTTCCTTGAATCAGGTCTAAGAGAGACTTAGTTCTGCCTTTTCCAGTATAGTACAGACCACAGATTTAGAGCTAGAAGGCACCTTAGAGATCATAGTACTTTACTCACTTTACTGACGGGGAAACTGAGACCCACAGAAGTTTTTAAATGTCTTGCTCAAAGGCACACAGATCCAAGCCCAAGTCCTCTGCCTGAAAGTCTAGGTGTACCACTGTACCACTGAAGAGCATCTGCTACATGAGAGCCAGAGGGAATGTTTTCTCTAGGCTCAGTGCTACCCAGTTTCTGACACATTGCTCTGTACAGTAGGCACCTTGCAGGAGCTTGCTGGTTGGACATGTACACACACACATCACAGAACAAATCCCCTTATGTTTGGATTCCATAATGTACTCCTATGTACATGCACACACACACATCACAGAATTTTTGAGAAATTGTGGACGAGAAAGGGTCTCCTAGTTCAACCCTCTTTATTTCACAAATGAAGAAAGTGAAAAGCAGAGCTAGGAAGTGATGTGTTCACAGCTGCAAGCAATAGCAGGTTGTTAAAGTGGAGGCCAAGAGAAGCGATGATGTCACCAATGCATTCTTTGTATTTCTTCTCTACATTTATGCTTTATATACTTCTTTATGTCCTTGTCTCCCTTTAGTTTGGTCTTGTGTGCTTTGTGCTAGTCTTGTCATCTTCTCTACGGACCCCCTAGCAGCCTCCTTGATGCAGTTTTTCCATTTCTTTTTCAATAACAGTATCACTGGATGACAACACGCTGTCCCAGAATTCAGCAACAACTTCCAACACTCGACTTCCCATTTATGAGGTTTGGCCAGTGCATACATGATATTAGACTCATCATGGATCCACACAAATGTTCCCTTTCTAGGGAGTGGTTCAAAACCACAGGCACACCCTTCTGCAGGAGCCCTTTGAAAGTATGGACATCTACATGAAACAAGCAGCTTTGGGGTGACTCAGAGAATTTCAGACAGAGACAGAAAAGCTCAGAGCCCACTTAGTCCAGACTGAGAAAGAATTGCCACTATGGTCTCCATGACAAATGGACATCCAACCTCTTCTTGAAGACCTCCAAAGAGAATGGCTCTCCTCCTTCCTATGGTGGCGCATTCCACTTTTGGATGGCTCTAACTGGCAGGAAGTCTCCTCCCCAACCAGTTTCTCCACATCCCTCTACCCCCCACCTTTATCAAGCCTAAATTTGCATTTCCCTCCATTGTTCCTCTGTACTATAGTCCATCAGACACTTGAAGCCAGTTACATCCTCTCCCTGAGTCTTCCCCCTTTTTTAGGATAAACATTCCCTATCTTGCTCAAGGACTTTAGATGACGTTAGCACTCCCCGAGTACAAAATGTCCTCGATGGTGGAAGGAAGGGAAGGAGCATCTGTATAGTACCTACTATATGCCAGGCACTAGGCTAAGCACTTTTTAAAAATAAATCTCATTTGATGGCCGTGTTCAAAGTCTTTTACTGGGATTTCTAGCATGGCTGAACATAATGATTAGATCCGCTTTATTTTACAGTGATAGGGAATGGGTCAGACAACATGCCTTCAACTCTGACCATTAATCCCATGATGAAATCATCTTGGATTCCTGGTAAACATGCTCGAGGCAACCAAATGTTATCAGTAGGACCTAGAGTGACTTTGAGCAAGAGGTGGGGTACCTGCGGCCTCAAGGCCACATGTGGCCCCTGACGTCCTCAAGTGCAGCCCTCTTATGGAATACAAACATAAGGGGATTTGTTCTGTGATGTGTGGATTCTGTCAAAGGGCCGCACTTGAGGACCTCGAGGGCCACATGTGGCCTCAAGGTCTCTAGTTTCCCACCCCTGATTTAGATGCTTAGGGCTAGTCACTGTGTCAAACCTTTTATGGTAAGAATAATTGATCCAACAAAAAGGTATTTGATATTTCTAGCATTCACTCCATATCCACTGGGCACAAAGGGTCATGTTTGTAAATACCTTGTAATGCTGGGGGCTCAGGACTGACATTTCTGTTTATTATTTGGTCTTTACAAGAGCCCTTACTTTAAGGAAGAACCCTATTTTTCAATAGGGAGATAACAATGGAAAACAAGGTGAAGTGTGCAGTAATTAGCAGTAATCAGAGGTAGCAGTCGGAGAAAATCTTTTAAAATCTTATATAATTTCCTTAGGACTCTCTATATATTTAGCAATCAGTTGTGGTGTTAATGAAAAAGCAATGGATTTGTAGTCAGAAAACCTGGGTTCAAATCCCAGCTTGGTTATTTACTATGTGACATTGGGTAATAATAATTATAACAACGAGCATTTATATAGCACTTACTATGTACCAGCTCCTATGCTAAGTGCCTTAACAATTCTTATCACATTCCATCCTCAACAGCCTTGGGAGGTAGGTACTATTTATTATCTCCATGTCACAGATGAGGAAACTGAGGTAAACTCCAGATTAAGTGACCATTTAATTAGTGTCTCAGACCAGATTTGAACTTAGGTCTTCCTGACTCCAGGCCCGGTGCTCTATCCACTACAGTAATTAGCACCTGGCTATTCACCAGTCACTTTCTTCATACATAAACTGGGGAGAATAATACTTTCCCTCACTTGGTTGTCGTGAGAGATATAATAAAATAATATATGTAAAGCCCCTGGTAAACCATAAAGTGCTCTAGACAAGTCAGTTATCAGCAGAGAAGGATGTTTTAACAGGGCATCCTATTTAGTAGCTCTCTCTGGTGGGGATGAAAGGAAGGGCCTGAGAAATGTGCCCTTGGGTGACGCGGAGAAGGAGGATCTGATGCACTGAAAACACACGCAACATGAACACTCAGCAGATATCAGTGGTAAAGTGGGTGAACTATAAATTGAAGCTGTGATAGCAACTGTTATTGAATGTCAGAAAGGCAAATAAAGAAAAATATGTAATTTTCTATCTAGTGAATTGTGGAACAGAGCATCATTTAAAAACACATCAATTCCACTCCTTCCCTCTCTCCCTTTCTGGACAAGTGTTGTCAAAAATACAGTGTATCAAAGTAAACAGATTATAGATTAGCACTTCTAGCTGAAGACACTGCCTACCCTTCTGGATTCAAGGTCAAGGCAGTTTTAGCATCCTTGAAGCTGGGGTGGAGTGTTAAGTTCTCTCACTGCAACCCGTAATGGAGTCAAAGTTAAAAAAAAAAAAAAGTGACTGCCTTTCATTAGCTGCTGAAAAACTTCCAGGAAATCCATTTACACCTCTGATGTGAAAGATTGGCTGAATATATTTCAATGATTTTAGTGGAAAGGAAAAAAAAAATAAAACCACTCCTTGACCTCAAGCACTGATCAACAAAATGTGGCTCGAGGCTGCTTCAGTCCCATTAGAAAACTGTAAATGTACTTTTCTACAGCGGGGCTTGTGTAAAAAAGCAAAATCCAAGAGAACTCTCTGTGTTTCTATTTATTTGGAATGGCACCACAAGGCCAGGTAAGCTAGGGAAGGTTTTGTGAGCCACCCAGAATGTCACATGAGGTTGAGATCCAAAGGAAGCCCTTCAGTTAACCTGTCTACATAGCTTGTTGGTACACAGCTATTTACAAGCTGTCTCCCCCATTTGACTGTGACCTCCTTAAAAACAGGGACTGTTTTTTGCCTTTCTTCAAATCCCCAGGGTTTAGCACAAGGCCTAGCACACAGTAGGCACTTAAAAAATGTTTACTGACTGACGCCCCTTCCTGCCATGGCGTTTGGGAGGATATGGACAAGAGTCACCCAAGATGAGAAGGCATGGATCGGTTATGATTGGCATCATTGCGGGGAAGGCTTGCATTGATGACATTATGAGCCATCTAAATTAAAGTTTCCCCCACAAAAGTCTTACTCTGATGTCTGTCTTTGACAGAGAAGTAACCCTGTGTTTTTGAGGGTGAGTTCCAGGAAGCACAAATTCTGTCTCTGATCCTACCAAGCTGACAAAGAAAAGGCTTTGAGAAAAGCCCAGGTCATGGACACTCTCCGTCTCTGTCTTTCTCTTTATGTATGT